>NC_057864.1:153872210-154212210 GCF_019393635.1 Dromiciops gliroides | reverse complement strand
CATCTTCTACTTAGCTGCTAAAGTGATTTTACTAAAGCAGAGGCTTTACTTAAAGCAGAGTAGTCAACTCCACTGGCTCTAGGATTGGATATAAAATCTTTTGTTTGGAATTCAATGCTTTTCACAACCTGGTCCTTTCCTACCTTTCAAGTCTGCTTAGACTACTCCTCTCCATGAATTCTTCACCCTAGCCATAATATCCTATTTGTTGTTCCTTGTACACAAGACTTCATCTTCCATCTCCAGGCCTTCGCAGTAGCTGTTCCCCATTCCTGGAATGCTCTCCCTCCTGACCTCCAACTCTTAGAATATGTGGCATCCTTCAAGCCTCAAGTGCCATCTTCTCTAAGAGAAACCCTTGGGTGCTAGTGCCAACCCTTCTAAGGTTACCTTCTATCTATTTACTTTGTTTTTTATATTGTATGATTTATACACAATCTGATTTATATATGTTGTCCTCATTACATTATACATTCTCTCAGGGGGCAGCTAGGTGGCACAGTGGATAAAGCACCAGCCCGGGATTCAGGAGGACCTGAGTTCAAATCCAACCTCAGACACTTGACACTTACTAGCTGTGTGACCCTGGGCAAGTCACTTAACCCTCATTGCCCTGTAAAAATAAATGAATTCTCTCAGGGCAGGAACTGTTTTTGCTTTTTCTTTCTATTGCCATTATTTAGCACAGTGACTAGCAAACAGAAAGTGTTTAATAAATGCTTGTTGCTTGTTTCATGATGTGTACATATTATATAAACACAAATATATACACTATATACACATATAGTTCTATACATACATATATACATACTATATATACATACACATCTATAGCTATTATAAACGTGATGGAATGTAATCTCTTCAAGGGCAAAGATTGTTTCATTTTTTTTCTTTGTCTATGTGGTACTTAAGACAGTTCCTGGTACAGAGTTAACACTTGGTATTTAGAAATTCTTGGTGGTTGACTGATGCATTATATTATATCTGACCCTGAAGATCGACCATTGAACTGATCCCGGAACTGAACAGAGAGAAGAGAGCAGACTGTATTCCATTTGGAAAAACTATACAGTGGAGTTTTTTTTCTGCCCCCAAGATACTCTCTGAAAGAAAAACTTAACTTTTTATATATAGCAATAGTCTTCCAGTAATGCTATAGGATCATGCATTGTGGACTATCATAGTTTTCAAAGGACCAAAATTGCAGGGCCCAGAGGTTCCAGAGCAGTGCTTCTTAATCTGTTATGTGTCATGCCCCACTTTAGCAGTCTGGTGAAGCCTACACAACCCTTCCCAGAATAATGTATTTAAATGCATAAAATACATTGTACAAGAGTACAAATGAAACTAATTGTATTAAAATATAATCATCAAACTATTTTTAAACAAGTTTCCGAACCCCAGGTTAAGAGCCCTGACCTAGGAAAAGATTTCCAGAACATTTGGTGAATTCCCATGACAGATGTATGTGAGGACATGAAGAAGCGTCCTATAAGATGAGAAAATGTGGAATGATTGCAATCCGTGCCACTGGAAAGAATATGCACATCACTGAGATCACGGGTCTATCTTTGGGGGGGGGCAGGAAAATGAGGGCTAAATGATTTGCCTGGGGTCACACAGCTAGTAAGTGTCAGTTGTCTGAGGTCAAATTTGAACTCAGATCCTCCTGAATCCAGGGCTAGTGCTTTATCCACTGTGTCACCTAATAGGTCTATTTTACAACTAAAAGATAGAAATGTCCAGGAGGTGAAAGTCAGGCTGTCCCCTTCTCTGGCCAGATCATGGCTGCAGTATTATATTCAATTCTGTATACCACATTTTAGGAAGAGCATAACAAGCTGTTGCTCATAATTGGAAGTCTTTAATCAGAGACTGGAGCACCACTTATCCAGATATTATTGAGGACATTTCTGTCAAGTATGGATTGAGCTTAGATGACCATTGAAATTGCTTCCAATTCCCTAATTCTACAGGAAGAAAAAGCATGAAAGGCAGGGAGTATTTGAGGAGGAAATCTAGATGAGATGGAGGCATGGGAAATAAGGAGGTCTGGGAGACTTTATTACCTCCTCCTCATCCTCCTCATCCATCTGCCTCTTACCCCACTGAAACTAAAGAGACTGGTGTCGAGAGAGAGAGAGAGAGAGAGAGAGAGAGAGAGAGAGAGAGAGAGAGAAACTGGTGTCCCTCACAGTCACAGCCTATCAAGTTAATTATCACCTCCCTCTATTCAGGATCCATGAAAAGACCAGCAAATCCTTGGTTTGCTGTGCCCACCTGGCAGGCTGGGGCAGGGCATGAAGGTAGAGGAACCCTCCTCAAGTTTCTTTATCATGCATCTAGCTCAAAAGAATTCCTCTGAGACAATATTTCCTTCCTTCTTTCTTTTGTCTTCCAGCTAGTCCGGGGTCCATGTATCTCTTTCTACAGTGTGGTATGGCGGACACTGGATTTGGAGCCAGATGACTTGGGATCAAAGCTAGGGGATCACTTCTCCTGGCTGAACTTTACTTTCTTCATTTGTAAGTTGAAGAGGTTCAACTAAATGAATTGTAAAAACTCTACTATTATTTCTGCAGACTCCCAAGATAAGGAAACTCAGGACCAAAAAAGTAGGGATAGGTGGCTGTTGGGGGAATGGGGAGTTGCAAGGTGGGTGCAGGGACGGGGGGTGGGGAGAAAGAAGTGTCATGGATAAGAAACACACAAGTAACAAAATTACTTTGTGCAAGTAATTTCCCCTCCCTCTCTGAAAGCCAGTTTCCTCATCAGGCAAATGAAAGGTTTGGAGAACCAGCCTGATGTAATGAAAAGGGTACCAGATTTAATGTCAAGGAAAATTACTCTTCTACTACTACAATCTATGTGATCTTGGGCAATGGCTTCCCTTCCCAGGGAAGGGATTGGTCTAGATTAGTTGAAGACAATTTCTAACCCTAAGTCCTCTGATATCCTCCCCCAGTGTTCTTGACCCAGCCCCACCACCCCAGCTCCACCTGCCAATTCCAACCCTGACTCCTCCTTTAACTTGCAGTCCCATCCTCTATCCCACCCATTTCCTTTTTATAAAGATCAGGTAAAACCTCCTTGAGAAAAACTCTAGGAGAGAGGACACATAGAAGCACAGAAAACATGGACCAACAGACACTAAGAAACAAAAAAAAAGAAGAGACCATAAACTTACATTCTGGTATAACTTAGAAACAACCCTTCCCCCCGCCCCCCCCCCACGCCGCCTTAATTTTCGCTGGGCACTAAACACATGATTTTCCAGTCGGGAGAGGAACATCTTTCAGTGTCTCCCACCTCATCTCGAACCTGGAAGATAGAAGTTATGGGATGTTTTTACATCTAGGTAAGGCTTGATAGAGACAAAAATAAATAAATGAAACAGAGACAGAAAAGAAGCAAGAGGGATAACGAGGGCGGACTCCAGGTTCCCCAGCTGTTGGGCAGGAAAAGTCACTCGCTCAGAGGCTCTTTCTTAGACATGACTCATCCCCAAACCCAGGTTTGTGTGGGGAAGGAGGGTGCCCTATGGCTCTCCTCCCTACCCTCAACTTCCTCCTCCCACAGCTCCCAGCTCCTTCTCTAAGGATCCTGCCCTTCCCCTATCTCTTCCATACCAAATCTCCATGACTTCTCCTTCCAAAGCTCTTCATTCTGGGTTCCCTGAAATTCCCTTCCCTGAACATCTGACATCCTTGGCATTACCCAAGGCTGCTGTTTCCCACAAACACTCCCCACTATTCCAACTCACTCCTAGTTCTTTCTTTTTAACATCCTTTTTTTTCTCTACCTGGGCACAAGGTCCCACCAATCTATACCCTCCCTTTCAGCCTCATTCCACATTCCCACCTCCTGCTACTCAGAGGACTCAGGAGTGGGTCTTGACAACTCTGTCAAAACATTTGGAGATGGGGGCAGCTAGATGGCATGGTGAATAAAGCACCAGTCCTGAGTTCAAATCTGACTTCAGAAACTTGACACTTACTAGCTGTGTGACCCTGGACAAGTCACTTAACCCTGCAAAAACAAAAACAAAAACAAACAAAAACAATTGAAAATGGAAGGGTGGGGCAAAGAGAATTAAGACTGATTTTTTCAAGCAACAGCCCTGAAATAGCCCTTTGAGAAAACAAAAGAAAAGAAACTTAGGAAGCAGAGCCATAAAGGATCAAGGTAGGTAAAGAACTGAATTCTTAGTAGAGAGAAATGAAATAATAGTTACAAATGGAGACAAAGAAACACCAAACGGTGCCAGAGAGATGAAGTCGAGTCCTGTTTTTTAGCTTTGATGTCTATGCACCAGGTAGGACTAGGGTGAGTGAGGTGAACGATGTGGTTAGGGAGGGAGGCACAGTGGGAGGAAGCGTGAAAGAAGGCCAAGGTGATGGTTGCAGTTATATTGGGGTTGAGGCAAAGGAAAAGTTAAGGTCAAGTAAGGAAGAATTAGAAACAGTTTCCCAAGTAGAGTTCTAGTTAGGAAGAAAAGGAATGGCAATGGGTTTTGGCATAGAAATCAAGGTTATTGGGGAAAAATACAATACGAAATAAATATTTTTTTTAATTAAGATTTAAAAGTTGATATTGGTGTCAGGATTAAGTACTGGGAACTGAACTGCCACAACACCCTAGGAATCCAGATTCCCTGGGATCCCTGGACCAAAATGGCTGCTTGGACCAAACTGAGAAAAGCCTAAGACTCCAGAAGTGACCTCTCATCTACAGGATACAAGGACTTGCCTTTGCCCTCAGACTCAGTCTCAGTTTCGGGGTCTTATTCTTGTCTGTCCTAAACCTGGTAATTACTAAGCTATATTCACAGGGAGGACAGGAATAAGATATCATGATAAATAGGGAAGACCGTCATAGAGTGGCAATGTCCAAGAAGGAAGAGCTGGTTCTCAAAGTCAGTTCTCCTCGGTCTTTTGGCTCTAAATCCACTCTACCACACTTCTGAGCTCCCATACAGTGGTCCTAGGTTTGAATCCTGGCTCTGCTACTTCCTTCCTATGTAACCTTGAGCAAATCAATTCTTTTCTTCTGGACCTCAGTTTCTTCAGTGTGAGATGGATACACGAGCCCTTCAAGGTCCTTCTGGCTCTAAATCTTGTGCTTTCTTGAGAGCTTGCAGCCATGGGAATGCAGCTAGCAGATACTGGGCCTGGGGCCAGCAGCCACCTTGAGAGCTGAAAAGGATGTATGACTGAGCTGGGAGACTCCCCAAGAAGCCTTTCTGGATCCAGCTCTGTACCCCTGGCTCCATGTTTGTTTTCCCTGGTTGCCCTGGATCCTGGATTAGTGGAGGGAGGAGTTGGAGTTGAGACAGAGCCAAAGGAGGTGGCACCTGGAGCAGGGCAGGACTATGTTGGGTGCATCATCCAGATATTTACTATCAGTCTGGATGACTTTGCCATGCCTGTGGTCCAGGGGGCAGACAGGGGGTTCTGGGTTAACTGGCTACTGCTCACATTGTGAAGGGCTAACAGCCTGAGCAAAGCTAAAAGCAACCAAGGCTCTAGGCAACAAGCAGAGGAGGGGCAGTTGGGCCTGGGCGCTGCGAGCACTACAAGAGGACATCCTAATCAAAGCAAGCTTCACCTTTCCTGATACTTGCTTACAAGGCATTTCCCTCATGATTACCTTAGAAATTAAGTAGCACACATATAATTTCAATTTAATTCAATTCCACAGTCATTTCTTAAATATTTACTATGTGCTAGACACTGTACTAAGTACTGAGTATAGAAAGACAAAAAAAGACCTTGTCCCTCCCCGCCCCCCAAAAAATTATCTCCATTTTATACTTCAATGGATCTGTGACCTCACTGCTGTATGCCCTCCAACAGTGCACATAGAAACCCTTCTTACCCTTTGCTGAGTCTTATCCAGGCTTTCCCATAAGGCCTCCAAAAGGGGTCCACCCCACCTGATACCCCCTGACACATGACCAGATCACCTCCATTTTCAGGGGATAGATTCTACATTTACATGTAATTTATTGTTGATAATAAGTTGTAATCTATCCATGCCCAACATAGCCCTCTTTTGCCCTTTGACTGACCCATGGTTTTGATTCTTTGGATATTATGGTTTTATATGGTTCATAACCATATTATATGATTATTTTAGTGCCTTCCTACATTTTACAGATGAGGAAAATGAGGCTTATTGAGGCTAAGTGATTTGACGAAGATTACCCAGGTCTTCTGACTCCAAGTCTCGAGCTCTTTCCACCACGTTTAGTTCCCCTTTGGCACACTCATATCATCCATGGAAGCCGTTGCTGCCAGCTTCCCTAGGAGAAAGAGACGTACCCAACAGCCCTTCCCTGATGCAAGGACAAAGGCCTTACAGATATGAAAGGGGAAGAGGACACTTCTGGGGTCTTAGGGGCTCAAGAGCAAATATTCCTTCTTCCATGGTGCATGAGGTGGGCAAAAACTTAGGGCGATTCCCAAAATAAGGGAGTCAACCTGTTCTCTACCTTTGTCCCACTCCTGTTCCTCACTCCCATCCTCCTTGGCTGCCATTCCCAAGTTTCTATACAGAAAACTCCTCCAAGATCTTAACTGGCCCAGCTCACAAATCCCTAAAACTTCATGATCTCCAGTGAAAATGGGTATTGGCATGGGCAGCCTTTCCTGGTCACTGAGAGGAGATGAGTTCAGAATTCAGGAGGCAAGATTGGAGTTAAGCCCCAGAGCTTTGCAGGGCTATAGAACAGAAGAGGAGATGAAATGTTTTATCTTGAACCCCAAATATTCATGGTAGTGAGGGGAAAGGCAGATAGATAAGCACGGGTGACCTTTCAGGAACCAAAATGTCAGGCTTTATGGGAACAGCATACCCTGGGGTATGGTTCTGGCATCTCTTTCATGTGGGTTTGGTAGGAAAAAGAATCAGGGTGTCTGTCGGTCTCCTGCCTGGCATGACCTCCAGTTCAAGCTAGTCCCCTCTCACTCAGTGTTCCCCAATATTCTGCCCCCTCACAAACTTTGCATGGAAAAGGTATTCAGGTAAAAAATATGAACTCTCAATGTGCCTGAGAGCCTTCCTATGACCTAGCTTCAGAGTCCTCCTCAGTCCCAAGGTTCTCTTGGAGAAATACCAACAACTCCCCTGCCCTCTCCCTCCTCCTCACTCCCAACTATCTCTCATCCCAGCCCCAGAAGCCCTGACTGGCTTTGAACTTCCACAATCCCTTTCATGCTGGCCTAATCAAAGCATATTTACAGAGACCAATTAAATACTCAGTTCTGGCACAAGTCATAAATGAGAGAACTAAGACGTTTGGAGTGGAGAGAACAGGGGGGTGACAGACAACTCCATTTAGTCAAGTGGAGGTCCTGTTCAGGCCACTGAGTCACACCCTTGCCTGAGGCAGCGCCGGCCAGGCTGGCATCAGCTTCTGGAGCAGGATTGCTGAGGCTCAGAGAATGCCTTCCAGCAAGGAGCCGGCATAGCATGGACAGCAGCATCTCAGTAGGCAAGGCTGGCTCCCAGCCAGGAGATCTGGGAATGCTTACCTGAGACAGCTGCTTGTAGGTCAGGTTAGTTGCCCCAAGATAGAGGTCAACCACTAGATTTTCTAGACGGAGCCATCCTAGACTGACACTTGTGACTAGGGTACCTTAACAGGAGATGGGGATAGAGACTTTAGGGGTAAGGAGCAGGGGATGGAAGATCATGGGCATAAAAAATCAAGCAATTAGGATGCAAAATATCATGCCAAGTACTCAGTGGCTCAGATGTTTTTGTTTTATTTTGATTTTTGAAAGCTCCTGCAACTTTGCAGAGTTGGTACATGCTAATAAAACAATCATAGCTTCTCAGCATTGAAAGGGACCTCAAAGATCCAGCAGTTAAACTCATCCCTACAACATTCCCAAAATGTAGTCAGCCAACTTCTGCTCAAAGACCTTTGGTGAGAGAGAGAGAGAGAGAGAGAGAGAGAGAGAGAGAGAGAGAGAGAGAGAGAGAGAGAGAGAGAGAGAGAGAGAGAGAGAGAGAGACTGCTTCCCAAAGAAGCCAATTCCACTTTGGAAATACTAATTATTCAGCACTTTTCTTATGAACAATAAATCAAAATCTGTCTCTGCCACTTCATAGAATCATAGCTTTACAGCTATAATGGACCTTGGAGGTCAAGTCCAACCCCTTTAGTTTACAGATGAGGGAACTGAAGCAAACAGAGGTTAAATGACTTGCCCAGAGTCACACAGCTAGTAGGGGCCTGAGGTGGGCTTCAAATTCAGGGCTTTGGGGCTCTAATTCTAGCACAATATTTACCATGCCCCATGCCCCTCTTCCTCTCTTCTATCATTGCCTCTGGTTCTACAGGAGAAAAAGAATAAGCCTAGCAGCCCCTAAAATATTTGAAATCAGTTATGTCTACTCTACCCCATCTTTCTTACCCTGTCCCCCGCCCCCAGCCATTATCAAGTCTCTCTTCTTCAGGCTAACCATCTCCCACTCTTAGCCAAGCCTTATATGGCCTGGTCCCATTCATTCAAATGTGCAGGACAGAAGTGGTGCTTCTGGACCAAGGAGTGCTTTTTCTCCATTCCCAATTCTCTAACCTACCCTCCTGTCCCTAAAGTCTTCCTGGGATCCCTAAGTCTATGTATGCTTCCTTCTAGGTTAGCTTTGGGGGCTTCCCCCTTATCAGGCTAAAGGTTCTCCTTTCATGGATGAAGGAAGAACCCAATCCAATGATAGACTTGGAAGTAGGCACTGACCATCCCAAGGGATTCACTCCCATAACAGCTTGGCCAGGGCAGGTAAGGCACTGAACCAGACATCCTGGTGCCAGAGGGATCCAGGTACTCCCTCCACAGCTCACCCAACAACAGTAGGCACCTAGGCCATGTCTGCCCCCAGCTACAGACAAGAGAACTTTCCCTATAATTATATTCACATCCATACCTGAGAAAGGGGGAGGGGGTAGCACAAGAGAAGACACAATATAACAAACCTATCTCTACCTTTAGAATTTATACTTAGCTCTCAACTGCACCCTAAATCTGGGACCCTGAGTTTCTCTAGTATGGAATGATCTGCCCCAGGCCAGAATTATCATCAAAAAGAAAGAGGGCAGCTAGGTGGCATAGTGGATAAAGCACTGGCTCTGGAGTCAAGAGGACCTGAGTTCAAATCCAGCTTCAGACACTTGATACTTACTAGCTGTGTGACCCTGGGCAAGTCACTTAACCCTCATTGCCCCACAGAAAAAGAAAAACAAAAACAAAAACAAACAAAAAGAAAAAAAAGAGGATGAAACAGAGGCCAATGTGAGGCTGAGGACAGCTAGAGGAGGAGGAGACCTAGGAAGCAGGAACAGACTAGGGCAGGAGGCTGAGAAGAAAGAAGAGGGGGAAAGATGGCATGAAGTTCACCCACATTAAACATCCAGATCATGTCTATGAAGACGCATTCACCTCAGCACCTGCTTTCTCTGCCCAAAGGCACAGATAGCAGAGAACGGAGGCACCTTAGTTTTAAAGAGCCGAGGTTCTAATTTGCATATCGTTTGGCACATGGTATTACAGTGGGGAAAACAACAGATTGCATCATAGGTTTTGGAGCTAGAAATGTTTTTTGTACAGTGTCTTACCTCACTCTTGACCAAACGTAAGAATGAGACAGTCTTGGATGTGGCCACTTCAGGAATTTGTTTTATTTGAATATGCATATTTGATAAGAATTGAGGGGTGGGGTGGTCCATATTGGGGGGAGGAGAAGTGAAGGAAAGAAAATCAGTGCTCAAAAATTGAAAAAAAAAAAAAAAGCAAAATAGGGGCAGCTAGGTGGCGCAGTGGATAAAGCACTGGCCTTGGATTCAGGAGGACCTGAGTTCAAATCCAGCCTCAGACACTTGACACTTAACTAGCTGTGTGACCCCCGAACAAGTCACTTAACCCTCATTGCCCTGCAAAAAAAAATAAATAAATAAAAATTAAAACAAAAAAGCAAAATAAAACTTACAATTTTAAAATGTTCTTCATGATTAAGTTCTTGACCTGTCATAGTGAACTTTTAAAAAAATATTTAACTATTTTTATGTAATTGGTTTCCTTTATGCTCCTATGTATTTTATTTTATGAATTTTAAAACGTTATCCTGAGAAGGCGTCTGTAGGCTTCCCCAGATTGCAAAGGGGTTCAGGACACACAAAAGGTTAAGAACCTCTGAGTGAGAGTGTTTGCAGTTGAAGAAACCCTGGGCCAGCTATCCATGTATATTTCTCAGGTTTCTTGAGGTCTTAAGTTCTGGAAAGGGTGCTAAACCCCTATATAAATGTAACCCGGGTTCCTTATTCTTGGATGTCTCTAACATGTAGGGACATACATTGCCTTGGATTAAGATTTTCTCTTTTATGCCTATCTTCCAACTAGAATGTAAATCCCTGGAGGCCAGGGACAACATGGTACATGTCTTGGGATTCTCCCATAGTGCCTTGTGCAAAGCAAGTACTCAAAGAACGTGTGAGGAAGAGGAGGAAAAATGAAGATATCTGGTTTCTAAACCAAACTCTGCCACTATTAACTAACCTTATGGCCTTAGTTAAATCACTTTCCTTGTCTAGGCCTCAGTTTCCTTCTTTATAGATTTGCAATTATTTCTTTTTTAAGTCTTTATTTTTTTTAAGTAATAAACATTTTTATTTATAATTTTGGGTTCCAATTTTTATCCCTCTTTCCCTCCCTCCCCTCTCCCTTCCTTGAGGTGGTAAACAATTAGATATGGGTTATATATGTACAATTATCTAAAACATTACCATATTAGTTATTTTGTACAAGAAAACTTGAATAAAAGGAATAAAATGAAAGTGAAAAATAGCCTGCTTCAGTCTGTATTCTATCAATATCAGTTCTTTCTGAGGTGGATAATATGTTTCATCAATAGTCCTTTGGGATTGTATTGGATCATTGCATTGTTGAGAATAGTCAAGTCATTCACAGTTCATCAAACAATATCGATGTCTCTGTGCACAATGTTCTCTTGGTTCTGCTCACTTCACTATACATCAGGTCATACAAGTCTTTCCAGGCTTTTCTGAAATCATCCTACTTTTCATTTCTTATAGCACAATAATATTCCATATCATATACCACAGTTTGTTTAGCCATTCACCAATTGATGGGCATTCCTTTGATTTCCAATTCTTAGCCACCACAAAAAGAGCTGCTATAAAGAATTTTGTAGAAATAGGTCTTTTTTCTCATTTTGGAGATGTCTTTGGGATATAAACCTATCAAATGGTATAGGCAGTTCTATAGCCCTTTCTGCATAGTTCCAAATTGTTCTCCAGAATGGTTGGATCTTTTCACAATTACACCAACAGTGGATTAGCGTCCCAGCTTTCCCACATCCCCTTCAACATCCAATATTTTCCATTTGTGTTATATTGATTTTCAATTATTTCTAAGATCCCTTCTAACTCTAATATGACTAATATCAAAATGTATGAACCCCCTCCAAGGTTTTTTGTCTCCTTTAACTGCTTTCAGGGTTGTTGTGAGGAAGGTACTTTATAAATCCCCAGGAGTAATATCTGTTATCTTAAATACCTTTGGTTTTCCCACTTTCCCCCTCTCCTCCCAAGAAGCAGCTAGATGGTGCAGTACTGTGCCTGGAGTCAGGAAGACTTTTGTTCAAATCCAGCCTTAGTTATATATTAGCTGTGTGACCTTGGACAAGTCTGCTTCATTTTCCTCAACTGTAAAATGGAGATAATAATAGCACCCACCTTCTGGGATTGTGAAGATCAAATGAGATATTTGTAAAGTACTTGGCACATACCAATTGCTTAAAAAATCCTTGTTTTCTTTCTTCTCCAGATTCCTCTTTGTTATCCTTGGGTCCCATCACTCTCTGTCAGTATCTTGGTCTAGGATCCTGAGAAAAGTACCTTTCCTCATCTTCTCCCTTATTCCTCACTATCTCCCTGGAAAGTCAGTGTAGGGGTAAGCATGGGCCTAGCTCTAGTTTTTGTTGTTGTTGTTGTTTTTTGGTTTGTTGGGGTTTTTTGTTTTTTGTTTTTTTTTTTTGCGGGGCAATGGGGGTTAAGTGACTTGCCCAGGGTCACACAGCTAGTAAGTGTAAAGTGTCTGAGGCCGGATTTGAACTCAGATACTCCTGAATCCAGGGCCGGTGCTTTATCCACTGCACCACCTAGCCACCCCCCTAGCTCTAGTTTTAAGGAGGCAAATCCTCTCAAATTTAGAGGTAGGCTGTTGGGGGGGGGTGAGGAAGACAGGATGCACGCCCTAGAGTCTGGAGCAGAAATTTGGATTTATTCTAATCCTACCTCTTACAGATTCCCAAGTTGGGTCTATCCTTCTCCATGACTAAGAATCTTCTAGAGAATTCTACATAGAGCAGAGATGGACTTCTCCTTGCCCTTTGACTTCCATTCTATTCCCAAGATGAATCGATTAGGGCTTAAGCTGGGCCTGAGAACAGGGTCTCTAGATCTCCTTGGTAGAATAAAGGTAGAGTTCCCCTGGGTCTGAATGGAGACAGGCACAAGCTGTTGTGCCTTTGGCTGACCCTTAGAGTGATCCTTATGCCAGGATGCCAACGAGGGAAGGGGATACCAAAAAAAACCCTGGAGGTGTGAATTGGACCCTTTCTAAGGGGAGGTAAGAGGGAGCCCTAGGGAAGAGGGAGTCAGCATTAAGGGGGTGAAGACAGATTGGTGGTTCTGCCTTCCTCACAGGAGCCCAGGCAGGGCCAGGACCTCCCTCTCTTCTGCAGTGGGGAAGGTACCTGGAGGAACTGTGCCGTGCCTGAGGAAACGGAAGAGCAGGAAGCAGCTTGCTGACTCTCACTGGGCCCCATGAAAAGGGGACTCTTGCCCAGGGCCCTTGTAACCTGGCATTGTAAACACCTAGGACGCACCCAGCAACCACCCTCCACCTCGATTGGCTGCAGGGCCCATCAGGGGAGGCAAGGCTGGGCCCCGGTCCTGGGAATGGGACTCCACTGGGTTTGGGGGGGGGGGAAGATGAGAGTTCAGGGATGGGCCCCTCCACAACGAACTCCAGGGGAGAACAGTAATGCAAGCGACTCTGGCCTAGGTCTTCCTAATATACTTGTGATCATGGGGGTAGGGGTGGGGGATGGGTTGGGAGGGTATTAATATTGATACTGGTATTGAGAGTTGATACTAACCACATCCTTGAGTCAAAGGAAATGGGCTGGGGAAGGGTTGAAAGGCAAGGTAAGAGTGGCTCAAATTAAGAGTAGACCAGAGCAGAGTGAGGAAAGCTGAGGCAAATCAATGGGCTGAGGGGAACCATGTTTATTGGGGTGAACTGGGTATGGAACAGGGTAAAGGGAATGGAGGCTGGCAAATGAGGTAAAGGGAATTGTTTGGGTGAGGGGAGATGGGGCAGGGTGGGGTGAGGATCACTGGGATTCTGGGTGTGCCCTGTCATGGGGGACAGAGAGGTGGAGGCATTGTCTGTGTTGTGGTATTGCCTGAAGTTAAAAGGGCTCTGGAAAGGGAGGGCTGAAGGAAAAGGAGTCAGGATTCATCCCCAACCATCCTAGATCACAGATGCTGTCTGATTCATGGGTGTGAACAAAGGGACAGCCCTGCCTCAGGCCAAGGCCCCTCCTCCCTGAGCCCTCTTCCCCTCATCCCTCCCTAACTTGGAGTTTCCATCTCAGCTCCAGTAGCAGGCAGGAAACTCCACAAAGGAAGCATCCCTCTGGAAGAGTCCCTGTGACGACATCCTGGGGGAACCGAAACTGTCAGGGCACGGCTGTCCCCTGCTCCCACTGGTTCTCCCACACCCAGTGCCACAGCTCACTCTCACGGCCCAGCTGCTCATGAGGTGCCCTCTTTCTCCTCTTATGGGGGTATCACAAAAAAAGACATCTGGGTTCCTTGGGTGATTATGTGTGGGAGGGGAAGGGACACAAGGGAAACATCCCCTTGCTACCGTGCCCGTTCCACTTCCCCGGGACCCCCCCCCCGTCTATCTTGGCACTCTCAGTGATGGGGACCGAACAACTTCAGGCCTCAGCCCCACCGAGAGAAAGTCAGGCAGGAATCCTAAGAGGAGTATAATGAATCCAATCTCTATTTGTAAACTCTCTGGGTCAGCAGCAATAGTGGAAACCAAGGGGGCACAGTCAAAGGCAGCCCCTGGCCGGGGCCTAGGAAAAAGTCCAGTCATAGCTCCTTCACTCAGCTCACGGGGGTGGCCGGCAGAATGTTGCCTTTCCTCTCTGCCTCGATGCAGTACTTCTCCGGGAGGCCCGTGGCTCTGCAGAGAGAAGGCCAGAGGGGGTCAGAGAGAGGGTGGACAACAAGGTGCCAAGGGCAGCAGGAAGTGGGGTTGGGAGCAGACAGCATGCAGAAGACGGGGCTCGGGAAAGGTTGGTCAGTCCATCAACAAACACTGATGGAGAGCTGACGATGTGCCAGGTGCTGTGCTATGTGTTGGAGATAGAGAGGCCGGAAGATAGCCCTGTTCTAATGGGGGTCAGGGGGGACACCATGGAAATACATGTGACACATGCAGGGTAAGATGGAAGGGAAGTTCACAGGGAAGGGCACTGGCAGCAGGGGGAGAGTGAGAAAGGCATCCTACAGAGCCAGGACAAAGGAATAGAGTAAGGAGATTTGAGTGTGCCTGGGACAAGTTCACACCCAGGCTTCCCCTACTGAGAGGTATCCAGAGAGCCACTGCCCTCACCAGAAACTTCTGGAATATCCCTGGCTCCCACCTGCTCCCAGCTCTGAGGCAATTCTCCTCCCTCCCCTTCCACTTGAGGGGAGATTTCTCCGTAATCTTCCCCCCAACCCAGGCCATTTCCTTTTCCCCATTTGCTAGTCCTTTAGTAACTCCCTTTTCTATACCTTTCAGCTCTGGGGTAATTCTCCATTTCCTCAACTCTGGGTTCTGGGATAATGTCCCATGTCCTCACCTTCCCCCTTCAGCTCCCTGATGTGGGGCCATTCCCTCCCACTCTGGGCCCCTGAGGATTCCCTCACTTCCAGGCGTCTACTCTACGCCAAGAGCCAAGATGATACCAGATGTGGGCCGCCCACACACCTCAGCTCTTCCATCTTCTTTCTCTTGATGTCATTGATGCGCTCACGCCGCTTCTGGGCCTCCTCCTTGAGGCGCCGGCCCTCTTCAAAAGTGGCGATCCGCTCCTGCACCTGCTTCTGCTGATTCTCTCGCACCTGACGCCGCAGCTCATTAGCGTGGAGAAGACGCTCCTGAGCTTTCTTCTCTTCTTCCACACGTTCCTTCTCGATCTGCTCTCTCTGGGCCCTTTGATTTGGGGGAAGGCAGAGATAGGACTCATTGGGGCAAGGGGGCCTGCCACCAAAGGGTTACTCACTCTCTAAGTCAACTCCCACCCTCTAGTCGTTCCTCTTCACTCATCTCAGAAACACATCGCCTGTTCATAGACCTCCTTCTCTCAAGGCCATGCTGCAATCTGTGCCTCTCCTTCTATCCAATACACCAAGGGCTCTTGACTTTATACAGTCATTCATTCAATGACCATTTATTAAGGGCCTGTTTTGCATAATCCACTCTGCCAGGTGTTGGGGGGAATACAGAAAAGATCTGAACGCTTCATTATTTATTCCTATAATGGAATTAAGATGATTTTAGCTAAGGGAGATGTAGAGCAGCAGAAATAATGGAGGGAGGCTTGGGAAATATGGGTGGGCTCCACACACACACAAAAAAAATGGTGCGGGCCTTATAAAAAAGCTCTTTCAAACCTAACACTCTTAAAATATTTAAGAGAGGCAATATAGGATGGTGGGTAGAGGGCAAAGCTTGGGGGGGTCATAAAGACATGTATTCAAGTTCAACATCTGACACACACAGACTGACTAAGTAACCACAGCTAGGTCATTTAAGCTCTCAGTTCTCCAGACGATGCTTGGAGATGAAAGTGACACACGGCTTGCCAGGAGAGAGAATTCACACCCCAAGAGTTCACCATAGGAATGAAATCTTGGGGCCAGAACAAAACGCTGGTGAGAAACCTCTATGAAGGGTCTATGTAATTTGCCCATCTCTTCTCACATGTGAGGGCACCCAACCTTCACTCAGATATTGGTAAAGATGTAAGACCTCGGCCAGGTCGTTTTTCCATCCTGAGTCTCACTTTATTCATCTATAAAAAGAGGGCTTTAATTAAACAGTCTTTGAGCTATCATTCAGCTTTAAATCCTATGACCTCTTGGTCCCCTGAATCAGTGTTTTACAACCCTAAGGGTCATGAGGTTCTTCTTTATATCTGTTGTTGTTCAGTCATTTCAGTTGTGTCTGGCTCCTCATAACCCCATTTGGGGGGGTTTCTTGGAAAAGATACTGGAGTGGTTTGCCATTTCCTCCTCCAGCCTATTTTACAGATGAAGAAACTGAGGCAAACAGGGTTAAATGACTTACCCAGGATCACACAGCTGGATTTGAACTCAGGAAGATGAGTCTTCCTGACTCCAGGCCCTGCACTCTATCCACTGCACCACCTAGCAGCCGCTTCTTTATGTCTGACTTAAACTTTTTCTGCTACAATTCCATTTCTTTCCCCCTTGTGGAAATAAAGACTCATTCTTTCTGTGAAAAGTCACTTCCCCCTTGTCAACCATCTCTCCTTTCAGGTGAATTACAATTCCTTTAACTCTCACAGGTCCTTGGCCAAGAAAAAACTTTGTCACACAGCTAGGAAGGAACACTTACGGACTGTATGATTCTGGGCAAGTCTCTTAGCCTCTGTTTGCCTCAGTTTCCTCATCTATAAAATAGGGATAACAACACCTACCTAACAGGGTTGTGGTAAGGCTCAAATGAGATAATATCTATAAAGCACTTAGCATAATACCAAGCATCTAGCACTTAATAAATGCTTACCTCCCCCTCTGTGAAAAGGTTTTAATGACCTCAAGACAGGAATGAAGGCTAACATAGACTGATGAGAATCTCACCAGTGGGTGACATTGCTCTACCCTCAACAACATGGTTTAGTCAGGGGGAATAAAGGTCTTTGTCTTTGGAGGCAACCCTAGCTCTTCTACTTATTACTGGAGTGACTTTGGCCAAGTCGTGGTTTCCTCACCTGTAAAATAAGGGGGTTAGACTAGACAATTCCTAAGGTCATTTTCCCATCTATTACAAATGCAGAGCTCTCCCCTTCAGTTCCTCCTTACCTCCCTCCACATTCTTTGTTACTTAATTGGCCCTTGTTATAGCCAGGGGTAAAGTGAAAGCCATCCATCCTACCTGAGGATCCTCTCAAACTCATCTCTATCCCGCTGCACCTGCACAGCCAGCGTGTGCTCCTTGAAGGCCACCTGGTCCAGCCGGCTCTGTCTCAGCATTGCCTCAGTTTCTGCTTTCTTCAGGGCATTCTCCTTCTCCTTCCGGCGCCATTCTCGTTCTGCCACTTCCTGATTACGCTTGGCCCGCAGGGCATCCTGGCAGGATGGGAAGAGGTGGGTGCTGTGCTAGGTGACTGGGGCATCTTAAAAAATCCCTAAACCCACCCAATTGAAGCCAGGAGTATGGAAGGGGGCACATTAGGGAGCATGGGGAGACAGGTCTCCCTATATAACACTCTGCCTCCCTAGAATGGCTGGGACCAGTTTCCTCAAAGAACCCTGGGGCTGACTCCCCGACTCACCCTACCACTCCTTCCATAAATAAAGTGGAAAACCAAGTACCCTACACCAGTCCCTTAGGATCACCAGCTTATGGTTTTCTCATCACCTTCTGCCTTGAGAAACCCAAAGAATTTCTCTAGCAGTGAGAGGGTTTGGGAAAGAATAGATCATATTTAATGATCTAAAGGCAGTAATGATCTTGAGGGGTCATCTTGACTATTTCCCACCCTGAAGTTATTCCTTCTTTAAAATACTACTAAGGAAGGAGTCTGTAGGCTCCCCTGGTGACCTGTATGAGTAGCTGAAATTCTCTCATCAGAAAGTGATTCTTAATGTGTAACCAGTCTCCAACCCAAGCAAGGCTGGGGAGGGACACCACTGCGCTGTAATGTAGATAGAGGGAGATATAACTCCTGATCAATACAGAGAAATGCATGCTTACAGAAGGTAGTATACATGTGTGTGTGTGTGTGTGTGTGTGTGTAGACAGATATATAAAAATTGATCTAGATCTAGATAGATGGATGGATGGAGATAGACAGACAGACAGACAGACAGACAGACAGACAGACAGACAGACAGACAGACAGACAGATAGATAGATAGATAGATAGATAGATAGATAGATAGATAGATAGATAGATAGATAGATAGATAATCATCTCTTGTTCAACCACTACCCCTGTAGACAGGCCCCACTTCGCTCCTCTTCTGCTAAAGTCTGCAGACAACTTTGGAATCTCTTCTGTTAGGTCTTTCCCAGAAGTCTACCTCCTAGACATTCCTGCCTGAGGGTCAGGTACCTGCTCTGCCTGGTAGTCCTGGGCTTTCTCCTGCATGGCCCTCAGCCGAGCTGTTTCTTTTTCTTTTTCCCTTCGGATTCTTTCTTGCTCAGCCTCAAACTCTGCTTCTCGGGCCTAAAAGAGAGAAAAGTCATGGAAAATGAGACATCTTATAACTCTGGTCTTTCAGACAGCCATGAGCCACCCCCAGATGTGGATAAGGTCACCCTTGCAGGGGTGCCTGGAAAAGTACAGAAAGCATTGGTTTGTCTTCTCCATCACCCAATTTTCTCATGGGGCAGTTTGATCCTGTCTAAGAAATAGCCAAGTGTGTAAACAATGAAAATAACAGTCTTTATCAAGTGTTCAGGCTATAAAAGTGGACAAGTAGCTACTAGCTATTCCCCAAGGCCATCTCCCCGGGGCTACTGCACTTCAGTTGGCAAAGAATAATCTCCCTGCAGAGAACTTCCTTAGTCCCTGTATTTACCGATACAAACCTCTGTGAAGATCCTTATGTCCCTAGGAGTTATAATTTCTCCAAATTTGCTGTTTCCTTGTAGCACCTAATTAGGACTTGGCACCCAGCTGGTGTTCACAAATGGTGCTGGTCAATGACCAAAGGTTGCCAGGAGTGCTCTGGGGCTCGGATAAAGCTACTTCCAAACACCCAAATATAACTAACCTATCCATAGCCCAGTGAATCAATCAAATATTTATAAAGTGCTTCCCATGCGCTAATCACTGGGGATATAGATAAAGAAAAATGATAACCCTTGCTCTCACAGAGCATATAATAGGGGAGTCAACACATATGAAAGGCTTCGGTTGCATCACATGGGCAGGTCCCTTGGTCCTTAGCATGCAGAAGCAAAGCAGATAGTAAGGCCTCTTCTTTAATGTTATTCCCAGTGAACAATCAGACAGTTCCAAGGACCTTGGTGGCAAGAACATTTCTTTCCACGGACTTGAGTGTGAGGGGGCTTGTGTCCATCTATGTTAAGACCAACTCCTCTGATCCATTTTGACCTAGATAGGAGTTGAAAGGACCCCTAGCTGTCTTAGTAGAGAAGTCATGCTGTGACTTGGGTGGTACAGGCCCACAGCTCCCAGGGCAGACTGTAGTAAAGTCAGAGAAAACCTGTGATTAACAGAGACTTAAGGGGCGGCACCATGCACATGGGTGTGTGTCTTCCAGAGAGACACAAAGAGCACATATACATATCTATGCCCCATTGTTTTGCCAGTCTACATACCTTCGAGCTCATCCCCAATTCCACCTGTTCCCCCATCTTTTTCAAACATAGCAGCAAGAATCACAGGCAATGAAATGTCATGGAAAGATCCCTGTACTTGGAGTTAAAAGGCCTGGATTTGAGTCTAAACGCTGCTACACATTAGCTCTGTGACTATGAGCAAATCATTTAAGTTCTCTAATCCTCAATTACCCCATGTGTGAAATTGGAATAATAATGATAGCCAGCATTTATACAGCACTGATGGGGGACCAGGTACACTTTACAATTTCCATCACATTTGATCCTCACAACAACCCTGAGAGGTAGGTGCTATCATAACCCCCATTTTAGAGATGAGGAAACTGAAGCAGAGAGAAGCTAACTAGCTTAATCAGGGTCACACAGGTAGTCAGGCACAAGAACTTATTAAGCACATCCCATGTGCCAGACACTGTTCTAAGTACTGGGAATACAAAGAACGTTGCAAAAGACAGTCCCTGTTCTCAAGGGGCTCACAGTCAAATGGAGGAGAGAACATGCCAACAAGTTAAACAAGATAAATAGGGGATAATCAACAAAAGCAAGGCACTAACATTAAGAGAGATTGGGAGAGACTTCTTGTAGAAGGCAGGATTTTGGTTGAGACTTGGAGGAAGCCAGGGACATTAGGAAGAGGAGAGAGAGAGAGAGAGAGCAAGCTCCTCTCTGGGGATAGAGCCAGCCAGTAAAGATGCCCTGAGTCGGGAAATGGAGTGTCTAGTTTGAGGAACAGCATGGAGGTCAGTGTCATTGGACTGCAGCATGCAAGACATAAGAAGACTGGAGGGGGCAGCTAGGTGGAGCAGTGGATAAAGCACTGGCCCTGGATTCAGGAGGACCTGAGTTCAAATCCAACCTCAAACACTTGACACTTACTAGCTGTGTGACTCTGGGCAAGTCACTTAACCCTCATTGCCCTGCAAAAAGAAGAAGAAGAAGAAGAAGAAGAAGAAGAAGAAGAAGAAGAAGAAGAAGAAGAAGAAGAAGACTGGAAAGACAGGAGGAGGTAGTAGTAAGTAGGAGTACTACCTATGTTAGAGTGTTACTGTGAAGAAAGTCCTCTTTTAAACTGTATAGTACCATGTGAATGAGGGGTTAATCTTGCTATTGTCTTCTTCATATGTGCTGTTCCTTCTCTTGCTCAAGACCTGGATCAGCAACTTCTTACCCAGCACAATCAAACCCAGACTCAACTAACTTCAGAGTCTCCTTACCAAGCGTCCCTACCCCTTCACATCTCACCACCTACAAGTCTCACTACTATGCACTTTAAACCCTGTTTCAGGCAAGCAAGTCTATTAGCTCAAGCATACCTTTACACAAGTCAAACCCTGCCACCTCTGAGCTTTCACAAAAAGTATTCACTCATTCAGTATTTACAGAGCACCACATGAAAGTACCAGGTCTGATCGGGAAGACTCATCTTCCTGAGTTGAAATCTAGCTTCAGATACTTACTAGCTGTGTGACCCTGGGCAAGTCACTTAGCCCTGTTTACCCCAGTTTCCTCATCTGTATAATGAGCTGGAAAAGAAAATACCAAACCACTCCCAATATCTTTGCCAAGAAAATCCCAAATGGGGTCACAGAGACAGACACAATTGAAATGACTGAAGAACAACAATACTTACCATGAGCCTAGCCCTGTGCTAGGTACTACCAGAATATAAAGAAATATACATATCACATGGTTTCTCTCCCGCAAGGGATTTAGGAACTAACTGGAATATTAAGACAAACACAGACCTTGGTCACCCTCCATAAACAGATGTCTGTCCCTCCCTCCCTTTTTTCCAAATCTTGCTTACAATTCACCCTCACGCAGGCTTACTGAGCAGATCTCCGTCCTCACTGCCTCCAATCATTCATTCCTTGTTCCTTTAGAACTTTCTGCATTTTAATAGACAATATTAAGTTATATTAATCTGTATTTCTCTATGCTTGAGAGTGTTGTCTTGCCCATGTTTCATGTGCCCCTTAAGAGAGCTCCGTGTTCTCTGAATTTTTTACGTTTCGTTGCACCTAATACAAAATTCAACACATAGGGTATGTTTCCATGGTGATGGAAGGATGCTGAGGGTTTTTTTTTTCTTTCAGGCAGTCTACGCCTTGGAGAAGCATTGTGGCACCGGGGAAATTCCTGGATTTGGAATCAGAAACCCCAAGTAAAAATTCTCTCTCTGCTTTCACCTGTGCGACCTTAGCCCAATCACTTCACCAATTTGGACCTCAGTTTCCTCATCTGTCAACGAGGGAGTTGGACTAAATGATCTCTAAGACACTTTTCAGCGTTAAATCCTATGATCTCATCTATGGGGGCATTCCGTCCGGTGATACAGACCACAACTTATTCATGTCTGCCCATCCATGTTCTGCCAGAAGTTTATCATGGGGGAGGGGGGAAGGGAGAGGGTGTCCAATGAGAATGGGAGGGGTGGGCTTCTTCACTTTCTCCTGACTTCATGAAGCTACGTACCATGAGACTACCTCTTACTTTCACCCCATGGGCAGCCCATCTTCTTTTGCAACCCTAAATTCTCCTGGTAATATCCCTTAACACTTATATCCTTGACTAAAGAGGCAGTGTGGCATGGTACATAGAGAGCCACCCTCAGCATCAGGAAGTCCCTCCTCTGATGCATACTAACTATGTGACCCTGGGCAAGTCTTTCAACCTTTTGACACTCTAGGCAGAGAAAATGATGACAGGTGTTGATAAAAAAAAGAGTCCCTTCATCTTAGAAATCAATGGCATTCCAGGTCTAGCTCCTATCCCTTACTCCAGGTCATCTTTGAAGGTCCTTGCTTATTATATTTTGTAGCCTGCTCATTCTACCATTATACCTCTCCATTGCCCTCTGCTGATACTCATTTTTAATTCTTTTAGAGACAGTGGTGCTCTATAACTTGCAGCCACAAAAGTAATTATTGGTATTTTAAAAGATGGGCATTTGTTTCAGGAAGAAGTCTGGGGTTATTAACAAAGCTTTGCAATCTTTCTCTCTCCCCTTCCTCTTTACCCCTGGGTCCAACTTGTCATCCATTTGTTTTGTCTGACCATATGCATGTAAGAAGCAGGGAGAATGAAGAATAGGTTCCCCAAACCCCAGCTCAGTTGATATAGTCTACAAGATGTAATCATAGATGACAAAATGTCAGTGTGTTAACACTTGTGATTCCTTAAGAAATGGAACGTTTCTATGATGGGATTCATGGAATCCTGACCAGTAGAGAAGAAAAAGAACTGGTCAAGACCCTGGAGAATTTAAGTAGTTAAGCCTGTCAATAGTACCAGTGAAAGTTATGGCAGAAGCCCACAATCCAAGAGATTTCGAAGCCATATTTGAGGGAACAAAAGCCCAGACTGGACAGACTACACATATAGATAAGCATGTGTCTCCCTGTTAGATGCCTCACCTAATATTTGTGATCAGAGGGTCACTGAACAAGGTTATGTCTATTGCTATAACTCTTAATGGATCTTGAAGTATATATGGGAAAAATCTTGTTAGAAGAAAATCTTTAGGGGAGCATCTTTTCTATCAAATCAAAATTTTAAAAGAGAATCAATGAAAAAGTCCAGTAGGGCCTCGTATTCTTTACATCGATTGTGTGATGGTAGAATTGGCAGTCTCCTATGGATATCAGGCTTACAAAAATCTGCCCGTTCCCTATCCTCATCATGTGTGTACATGTCTCTCAGAAAAATGTCACGTAAAAAAAGTACGTATAGTAGGCAAAGTCGGCATATGGTTCAGTAGTTATTGATGTTTTCTGTCTCTTTTTTTTCAAGTATTGAGATCTGAGATTTCCCCCCTCCCCCACATCTGTGGTATCTTCTTTTCATTGAAATACCTTGTGAATTGATCCTTCAACACCTTTACAACAGTGTTGCCTCCAGCACAGACCTCCTCTAAACACTTGGTTTAATGCAGCAGGTTTTTCCACCTTTCTTCTTTTCGCTGCCTTTTCTAGATCCTTCACAAGCACATCCTGGGCTGTGATAATGAGTCCATGTGTGGCAGTTCTACTGTCCTTGATGATGAAAAGAAGTTGGTTGTAAAAATCTTTGCAAATCTTTTCCATCTTTCTTCTGTTACATCCTTTAATTTTTGTCTTTATAAAGTCCTCAGGATGGCTTTGCTTTGCTCAATCTTTTAGCAGGTTTTTTTTTTAACTGATTTTACCCTTTATGGTTTTTCTCAGTTTTATGAGGCGACTGCTCATAATCTTCCATCTTTATTCTTTGTAACGTTGTACAAATATTTTTATATTCTAAATCAATGTTGCCTTTGGCTGCCATCCTTCTTTACTGAGTAAATAAGTCATGTTTGTTGAAGAAGGTGTTTTTCAGGCCCCGTCAGTCCCCTTGTTATGGCAATTGATTCACATGGATTAGACATCTTAATCAATCCATCCATAAACATTTAACCATCTAGGATGTGCCAGGCACCATGCTAAGCATTAGACACATAAAGAAAGCAAAACATAGTCTCTGCCCTCGAGCACCTCACTGTCTAAGGGGGAGACAACTTGTAAACAGCTATGTACAAACAAGCTACATCCAGGTTACATGGGAAATGATCAGCAGAGGAAAGGAACTAGAATAACCTATAGAAAAGTATTATAGCCTGCTTCTCCATCCTTTCTACTCACCATTTCCTGGGATATGAATAGTTAATAGTTGGACAGTTAATTTGAACAGGTAAGGACTGAGCTGTTTCAATTGCACACCATATCTTTTTCTAACTTTTCTTCCTTTTTTCTATATTTGCATTGA
This sequence comes from Dromiciops gliroides, assembly GCF_019393635.1. Classification (NCBI taxonomy): domain Eukaryota; kingdom Metazoa; phylum Chordata; class Mammalia; order Microbiotheria; family Microbiotheriidae; genus Dromiciops; species Dromiciops gliroides. The sequence continues at coordinate 154,187,716 of NC_057864.1, read as the reverse complement.
TTTTTATCTTTGCTCTAATAAATCAGTAGTCTGCACACAAATATTGGGTTAAAAAATTACTCTCGCATGAGTAACGCCATTCTCTATCAGTTAAAACATATTCAGTTTTTTCATGATGTTCTCCAATGTTCTCCATGCTTATTGCCTACTGATTTTTTTTTGTTAAGAAAGGATTCATGATATATAGAGGTGGAGCTTCTTTGTGGTCTTCAAATCTTTGCTCTCTCTTAATTGCTATCTTCAATCCATATTTTCAAATATATTTCTTACCATCATTATGTATCCCTACCTCTGTGCTGATGTCACTAGATATCAAAAATAGGTTAATTGAGTAGGAGGATCCCATCGAGTTATTGGTAGAATTTCTCTACTCCTTCATCCTATGCAAAAGATATTGGCATAAAGAGGGAAATTATTTTTATGGAGGTCCCTTTGCCAGTGCTTATAAAGAACCATGCAATACAATATGACCAAATGTCCCATGGAATTTTTCTTGCTGACTTTGTTTGTGACAAAACTGATGACACTGGTTCCTTTATTTGCCTCTCCAAGGGGAATATGTAAGCCATCCTTTTCATTATCTGCAACTTCCTTCTTCTTTCCAGTTTTGTTTTTAGCAAGCATGTGGAGATGGATACAATTCTGTTCCTCCAGTAACATGTCCATTTGCTGGTCCCTAAACTGGAATCTCACATGTAAAGTATAAATGGCCAAGGTAAAGTTTATAGATGGCCTAAAACTCGTGTGACTCTTAGTACCCTCTGCCTGCTTTTCCACCCTGCTGTTGTAGTCACTGTGGAACAGAAAGAGGCAGCACGAAAATGAGGGTTAGTTTGTGGAGTTTTGTTTTTTTGTTTGTTTGTTTGTTTCCTGGTTGTCATGGCCAAAATATTCATCACCAAGTGGCCAGTATCCTATTGATGATCCTCCCCATACTTAGCTAGCCTGATCTTCAAAAAGCAGACCCAGTCTGTTGCCAGGACCACACTTGAGGGACAAAGAAAGCCCAGATAAATTAAACTCATATAAGAAGATGGTGAGGTCTTACCATGACCAGAACGCAGCAAAAAAAAAAGTCAGGTTTTTTAAAATGGAAGATTAGCATCATAAAGGCAGAAAGGTGAACCAGTAAGGTGAGTGAAGGGTGACATTTCTTGGTTTTTGTTTTTACTCAGATTAAATTTGCATGCCAATCCTGAAAGGACCTTGGAAGGAAGATGGGCTTCATCGCCTGAGCTTCAGTACAATTCCTGCGAATTTTCTGGGGACAGAATTCTCAAAATGTGTTGAGGGAGAGAGAGGAGCCCAGGATACTCATGGGAGTTAAACAGGACTTACAAGAGTTTTCTAATCCTAAATCATATAGCAGTTATCTTCTGATTGGATAGCAAAATATAAACAGATCCATGGGGGTTCATGCAGTATGGTTTTGAATGAGTGTTGACCACAGAATTCTCTAAACCTGGGTAGCTTTTCAGGGGTCTCATATGTGAAAGGAGATGCCTCTAGGTGCTACACCCTCAGGAGAAAGTTTAAATAACTTCATTTACATCAAAAGTCTCAACTACTGACCCACCACCACCCCACCACCCCCCAGCCCTGTCCCAATTTAATCTCCTCAGTCAAAATACTCACAAAGATAGTAAGAGAGTTACCAGCTAATCTGATTTTCTCCAATACTCTATTTTCCCTGCCACTCTCTGTTAATAAGCAATTGGACCATCCAGAATGGATAGAGAACTAAGTCACAGAATCAAGAAGTAGTTATCAGGGCAGCTAGGTGGTGCAGTGGATAGAGCACCGGCCCTGGAGTCAGGAGGACCTGAGTTCAAATCCGGCCTCAGACACTTAACACTTACTAGCTGTGTGACCCTAGGCAAGTCACTTAACCCCAATTGCCTCACACACACACAAAAAAAGAGGTGGTTATCTCCTATCTGGAGGCTTCTTGGCTCTTCTGCTAACTTGCCCTCCTGACAAAGGACTACCATAACCGTTTCTGGTAAGAAGTTACAAGCTGTTCCCATCCATTGTACCCCTCCACCACCATCATTTCACCACCTCTATGTCTTTTGTGTGTGTGTGTGTGTGTGTGTGTGTGTGTGTGTGTGTGAGGGCCAGTACTCTATCTACTGCACCACCTAGCTGCCCCTCTATGTCTTAATAATATCTGCTGTGCACCCTTACTCCCAGATAAACAAACCTACTTACTATCCCCATCACACAACTCACGCATTCCCACCTTTGAGCCTTCCCCAGCTCTAATTCCTCTTGTCCTTGTCCAGGCCCCTGTCCCCTCACCATTTTTTTCTTGGTAAACTCCATCACCATCTGGTCCGCAAGCCTCTCCTGAGCCAGTAATTCCTCCTTTCGCCTCTGGTTTTCATCATTGATGCGCTTGATCTCGGCCTGCATCTTTAGCTTATCCTGGTGCCTTCGTTCCATATCCTTCCAGGTAGGGAGAAACAAAGGCACAGTGTGAGACAGAAATAAATAACAGACAGGAACCAAAAGAAAGATATAGGTGGAGAGAAAGAGAGCAGCACACTTAACTCAATGGACTGGGCCTCCACCTTATCTTCCACTCTACTGAAAGCAGAGTCTTGGAAGTCATCAATGACCTCCCTTCTAGCCACATTTAATGGTCTTTTGTAAAGGGTCACCCTATTTTATCACTCTGCAACTTTGACAATGCTATTGTGTTTCAAGGAGTAGATGTCTTCCAATGGGAAAAATCACTAGAGGCAAAGTTGATGGTTTTTATACATATACACATGCATATACATGTGTTTGTATGTGTGTACATGTACATATATATAGTCAGAAAGATGTATGTATGTGTGTTTATACACACACATACATACATATATGCTTGGAATCAGGAAAACTCATCTTCCTGAGTTCAAATCTGGCTTCAGATACTTACAAGCTGGGTGACTCTGGATAAGTTATTTAACTCTGTTTGCCTCAGTTTCCTCATCTGTAAAATGAACTAGAGAAGGAAATGGCAAACCACTTCAGTATCTTTGCCAAGAAAACCCCCAAATGAAGCCACAGAGAGTTGTACATGACTGAAACAACAACCATATATGTGTGTATATATACAAACTTAATTCATATTATTTTATTGTATTTGTATTATGTACAAATCATATATATATAATTTAATCTGTACATAATCATAAATCTAAAATAAAGAGAAAAGCAATTGAATGGGAGGAAGGTGTTCATACTAAATATGGAAAATAGAAGCACAGTTCCCAGAATTTATAGGACATTGACAGTGGATTTTTGTTAAATGAATAAATAAGTATCTCATCTCCTACAAGGTAATTTGTTTGAACTACTTGGGATAGGAATTATATATTGGTCTAAGGTCACACAGTCAGTCAGTAGCAGGTTCAGGGCTAGAAGCAGAACTGAGGTCTCCTGGATACTATTCTAATGTTCTTTCCCTCATACCAAGATAGTTGTTTTTTTTGTTTTTGTTTTTGTTTTTGTTGGGTTTTTTTTTGTGAGGCAATTGGGGTTAAGTGACTTGCCCAGGGTCACACAGCTAGTAAGTGTTAAGTGTCTGAGGCCGGATTTGAACTCAGGTCCTCCTGACTCCAGGGCCGGTGCTCTATACTGCGCCACCTAGCTGCCCCTAAGATAGTTGTTTTTTGTTTTTTGTTTTTTCCTTTCCACTTAGCCACTGACTGGCTATATAACCTTGGGAAATTCATAAGGCTCAACTTCCCCCTCCCACTCTCCAAAGGCTTGGTGGATTAGATGATCTCTAAGATACCTACTATCTGTAAGATCTTATTCGAGGACAAAGGCCCCATGAATCCAGCACTAGGCTAGTCTCCTTTTTTTTCTCACAAGAGTGGAAAACATATGCAGTCACCAACCTGGAGCCTCCAGAGAGTGGCACAATTCCCAGGTGTTCAGAATAGTTCTAAACTCTGCCATTCACTTAATGGCATCCTCCCCACGACCCCTCTCAAAATGCCTGTGGCCTTTATACAGGGGTACATTTTTCAATAAAAGTGAATTAAATGTAAATTGAAGTGTTGATCAATTGATATATGTCAACCTTAGGTGGTCTCTGGGGAAGTATTCCTAAAGTTTTGTTGAACATTTTTGTCAGTGACTTGGATGAAGGCAAAGGTGGTCAGCTCATCAAATCTGCAGGTCACACAAAGCCAAAAAGGATAACTAAACTAATAGAAAGAACACTCAATCTGGGGCAAGGAGATTCAGGTTTGAGTCCCAACTTCAACACTTACACAGCTGTGTAACCATGAACATGTGGCTTAATCTCAGAGCCTCCCTCTTCTCATCTCTAAAATGGGAATAATACTTGCACTATTCACCTGAAAGTGTTACTGTGAGGAAAACACCCATAGAAATCTTAAAAGTAATTTATGTGGAAGTTATTATTATTATAAATGTTAGACAACAAACATAATCGGGGTCCAAATAATCTTGACAGGCAAGAACTTAATGAGATCATTTTTATCTTTATTAAACTTCCAACCCTGTACTTAAGTTAAGAAAAATAAATTATCCAAGGACAGGATATAGGAAATGTGGCTAGACGACACTATGTGTGAAAAGGACATGGGAGTTTTAATGGACAGACTGTATACACAATGTGAGTAAGCAGTGTTATAGGGCAGTCTAAAATGCTAATGTATTAAAGGCAACATCAACAGGTGCATGGTTTCTAGAATGATGGAGGTGATAACACCATTGTCTTCTAAGCTGCCACACTGGATTAGGAGTATTATTATGTCAATTGTTCAGTCTTGAGTACCACATATTAGAAAGAACACTGACAAGCTGGAGTATAGTCAGAAGAGGGAGACCATAAGGGTGAGGAGACTAGACATGATGTCATCTCATCTAAGAAATGGGTGAGCAAATTGGGAATGTTTATTCCCAAGATAAAAAGGCTTAGGAAGACTATGATCACCAACTGCAACTATCTGGTATGTGGAAAATGGAAATGACTTAGTTTATTTGGCCCCTGAGGAAAGAATTAGGACCTGGGAGTTGGGGAGTGGGGTTGGAGGAAGGTACAGGGAGGTAGATATCAGGAAAGAGGGAACAAATAAGAATTGTACAATAATGGAATTGGCTTCTTCGGGAGATAGCGAACTTCCCATCACTGGAGGTCTTGAGATAGAACCTGGCTAACTGCTTGGAAATATAAGAGACAGAATTCCTAGTGTGGGTATGAGTTGGGCTAAACCACTTCTGAGGTGACCCTTCCAGCTGTGAGTGACCATGGATATAATAATCATGATTAATACTCACATTTCTGGCACTTAAAGGTTTACAAAAGATTTTTGTCAAAACAATCCTTATGAGGTAAGTTGTATGAATGTTATTATTCCCATTATGCAGGTGAAGAAACTGCTCATTTCCATCTCTGGTTCTGTTCATGCTGCTCTCCTCGGTCTAGATAGTCCTTTATGCCTCCTAAACCAACTTCCTTCTCAGCGCAAGTCCCATTTCTTCCATGAAATCTTAACTGTTATTAAAACTCACTTTAATCATTCGTTTCTTCAAATTCCCAATGCACTTAAAGTCAGTGTTATTCTTTAATTACTGTTTTGAATGTCTTTCTAATTGTTTTTGTGTATGTGTTTCGCTTCTTAAATAGACTACAAAATCCTTATTAAGGGTATGCGTTAAGAATAAAACTTCCCTTGTATTCTTCCAAATCCTATGACAGAGGGACAAGCAGAGCTCTATCAATATTTATGGTCAGCCAATCAAGAGTAGGAAATTGCTGCGAGAATCCAAATAGGGTATATCCCTAACACTGGGAAATATTCAGAAAATGCCACTCTTTAATGCTGAAACTAATAAGAAGTGAACCAGAATGGGTGAGGTTGGCCAGGTGTCAAGGTACATCATACTAAGAGATAGTTGAGAAACAAATCTATGAGGTTCAGCAGGGGAGATGCCAGGCTGCTGCCCCTGAGGAACAGACCACTTGGTAACTTGCTGTTTAAATGAATCATTCTTTTGTTTTTTCTTTCTTTCTTTTTTTTTTTTTTTGGGTGAGGCAGTTGGGGTTAAGTGACTTGCCCAGGGTCACACATCTAGTAAGTGTTAAGTGTCTGAGGCCGGATTTGAACTCAGGTACTCCTGACTCCAGGGCCAGTGCTCTATCCACTGCGCCACCTAGCTGCCCCTAAACGAATCATTCTTGATAATTATGTACTAAAGTTCCTTATTTCTTCATCTTTGACATCCAAAATGTCTGGGGTATGGGAAATAGTGTGGAAAGCCCTATAGCTAGAGGTTTTGGAAGAAGGGGCTGAAAGAGGATGTAGAGTCAGTCACTCCCTCTGCCTTCAAAACAGAATCCTTAAAATATTATCTTAGGGCTTGAATGTAACTTAGGGATCAGATCATCCAATTCCTTAATCTTACAGAAGAGAAAATTAAGGTCCTAGAGGGGTTACTCATACTGAAATTAGAGCTAAATTGAGGTGGGGTCAAATGGAGCCCATTATAGACTCATTGATGACTGGAATAGGAAGGAACCTTGGAGATAACCCTGTCCAACTACTCTCTTATATTACAGGTAAAACTGAGGCCCTGGGTTGTTGTCAGGGCAGAGACTAAAACATGCTTTTCTTGACTGTATGTCCAGCATTTGGCATCCCTCCGGGATTAGGGTACAGAGAAGTATGGGGACACAGGAACCACGCTCCTTGGACCTATGGCTCAGGACAAGCAGCTAAGCAGGAAAGGTGGCCTCTGCCTCCCAGAAGGATCATAGGCCCTTCTCTATGCCAACCCCATCACCAACTCCCCACTCCTGCCTTCTTCCTGTCAATTGTGCTTTAAATCTCCAGCCCTGAAAATAACTGGAAACAGAGGGAGTGTCCATTAACTGGGGAATGGCTGAACAAGTTTTGGTATATGTATGTGATGGAATACTAATGTGCCATAAGAAATAATGAAGGGATAACTTCAGAAAAACCTGGGAAGACTTGAATGAACTGATACAGTGTTAAGTGAGCAGAACCAGGATAACAATATATACAATAAGATCAATATTATAATGACAAACAACTCAAAAGATTCAGGAACTCTGATCACAATTCCAGACGACTCAAGAAGAAACATGCTACCTACTTCCTAATGCAGAGGTGATAGCCTGTGAGTACAGACTGAGACATATTTTTCGGATATGACCAATGCATGAATTTGTTTTGCTTGACTCTATATGTCTACAACAAGGGTTTTATTTTTCTTGCTTAATCAATTTGGAACAAAATAATGTGGGAGGGAGAAGGATGAAAATAAACTAAAATTTAATATTATAAATAAATAAATAAATCTCCAGCCCTGGGGCAAATTTCTCCATCTTGGGCAACTGCCCAGTGGCCCTGCCCTAGTTGTTGTTCTTCATCCTTCTTTGTCTAAGAGGACCAATGACATCACCGGGTAATGATTTGACTTGTGCATGAATTGGATTTAAGTGAGGCAGAGTTGCACAAAGTTGTCAGCCTCACTCTCTCTCCCTGAGCCATTGAAGTCCAGTGGCAAAACAAAAGTCACGATGACTAGTGATGGTCCGGGATGCAGAGGATAACCCTGGTGTCTTCAATGTCTGACCAAGCTCTAAGTGCCCCATAGTGCCTGCTTCAGTTGCCTTCATGGTCACTGGAACAAATTGTTCTCATCCACCCATTCCACAGGGGGAAAGTCTTCACATACTTGGGGTAGACATCCCTCCCCAACTCACTGATGGGATTGAGGCCTGTCAGTTACCCCAATCTAGTTTAGCCCGTCTGCTGAGATGGTTTACTGGGGTGTGGCCACTGCACATATTACAGCTTCTTGGAGCCACAGGTGAGAGTTGGGTGAAGGTGGACACCAAAGGTGGATGAGCAGCCCTTAAGAGGGCTCAGCAAGCCCTCACACCAGAGGTGCTAGTCCTCCATGAACACCCCATACACCCCTCCCTGCCCTAATTACAGTTGAGTTTAAGTGACAAGCAAGATGAACTTGAAGGTTGTAAAGCAAATTTGAGCTCAAAGCTATCACTGAAACTAGGGAATGTTTCATGATTAGAATGACAGTTTATAAGTATACCTTTTTTAAAGAGAGATAGCTAAAAGGAAGACAGTAGCACTTTATATTCAGAAGGTATACTAATGTGAAGAAAACTAGGATCTAGAGGGGAGAAGTGTGGTAAAGCACAATCTTCATTTGGATAAAGATCAAAAGATTAGACGAATAAAAAAGGAATGAAAAACATTGTTTCCTATGCCCAAGACACTATGCTAAGGGTTGGGGGAACAAGAAAGAAATGTCCAAGATTTTATTACAGAGTTTATTACAGACCACTTAAGCCAAAAGAAGAAATAGATGGATTTGGGAAACAGATCACAAGTCTAGCACAGAGCATAATATAGTAATGGGGCCCTTGAATTATACAAACATGCTGGAGATCTCTTTGATAAAATCTGAGCAGCTAATAACTTCTTGACTTGTCTTGATGATAATTTCATTCTTCAAAAGGTAGAGAAAACAAGAAGGAAAATTCTATTCTGCATCTAGCTCTCACTAACAGGGAGAACCAGTTGCTGAGATGGAAATGATATGAACTCTAGGGGGAAGTAACCCCTCCCTTTTAGACTTTATGATAGAAGACCAAAGGAGAGCCAAGGTAGTCTACCATGCACCCTAGATAAGGGGAAAACCAATTACAAAGGGCACAGAAGAAAGTCAGGTAGGATCCCATCAAGTCAGTCCAAGAGGGATAGAAAGCTCTCAAGAATGTAATTCTGAAGACACAAAGTAAAAAACAGGAGCTTTCTGAAGATACTTGTGTGGATACAGAGAAAACAAAAAGATAGATTTTGTTGGGGAGGTAAAATCAACAAGATTTGGATATGTGACATGACAAAAGGTGAAGAATTGAAGATAACTCTATGACTGAGGACCTGAATAACTAGGATAGTAATGCCTTCAACACATACAAGGAAGTTCAGAAGAGGTGTGAATGTTAGGGGAAAGATAGTGAAATCTGTTTTGGAAATGTTGAGTTTGAGATGCTTATGGAAAATACAGTGAGAAATATCCAAGTGGCAATTGGTGATGCTGGGCTTGCTAGAAAATCTGAGGACTGCAACCTGATGAAGAGCTCATGAGGTCACCAAGGGAGACAGCATAGAGAAAGAAGATGAGAGGGCTTGGCATAGAACCTTGGAATACAGCCACAGTTAGGGGAGAGGATGATGAGCCAGGAAAGGAGACAAAGACGGTGGTGAACCAAGAGAGAACAGTATCAAAAAAAAAAAAGAGAGAGAAGAGAGAGGTCATTTGTTATCTAAGGCTACAGAGAGAGTCGAAAGAAGAATGATTGAGAAAAAGCCATCAGATTTGGTGATTAGAAGATCATTGGTAACTTCAAACAGAGGTTTCAGTGGTGAGGATGAAAGATTATAAGAGGCTGGAGAGTAAGAAGAGAAGTGGAGGCAATGGGTATAGAGAGCTTTTTTTTTCTAAGAGTTTGGCTATGAAAGTAAATAGATGATGGATGATAGTTTGATGAAATTGTAGGGTTGAGATTTTTAAGGATGAGCAAGGCTTGGGCACATTTGTATGAAGGAGGTTATAAGTTCTACAGATAATAACTGAAGATTAGAGAGTGACAGGGGATGACTGAGGAGGGTAGGAACAATGTGCTAAACCCTGAAAATCCTGCAACTGATGCTTACTACCTGTGTCACTTCAGGTGAGACATTTAACATCCCTGGGTCTCAGCTTCGTCATATGTAAAATGTGGTCGATAAGTTAGATGCTTTCTGAGGTCCAGCTTCAGATCTATGATCTATGATCTATGACCAAACTTTAGGACTGGAAATGTCAGAACAAAAATGTCTAATAAAGAATTGATATGCAAGGAAGGAGACAAGAGGAAAGCACCAACTTTCATCTGATGACTTCAAGTAACCTAGCCTAAATGAATCACATTATCAGAACCTAAAAGAATTGGTGGATATGATTACTGATTGATTTATCAGCGATACCTGAAAAACTGGCAAATGAAAGAAGTATGATATAAGATACTTAGATACTTACTGGCTCTGTCTCAGTTTCCTCAACTATAAAATGTGAGTAATAACAGCACCTACCTTGCAGAGTTGTTGTGAGGATCATATGAGATAATATTTTTATAGTGCTTAGCAAAGTGCCTGGCACATAGTAGGTATTATATAAATGTATATTCCCTTCCACTCTATTATTATTATTATTATTATTATTACTATTTCCTTGATTTAAAAAAAAAGAGAGAGAGAGAATAGCGATTGTCCTGGGAACTAGTGGGTTCCTTTTCAGTGGAATACTTAAACAAAAGATGGATGATTATTTGTTAGGTATGTTGGACTGGGAATTCTTCTTCAAATGTAGGTTGGACTATAGGGTCATTAAGATCCCTTCCAGTTTTGAGATTCTATGATCATGGGTTTTGTTTAAAAATACATGGAAATGTGGGGCAGCTAGGTGGCTCAGTGGATAAAGCACCAGCCCTGGATTCAGGAGGACTTGAGTTCAAATCTGGCCTCAGAAATTTGATACTAGCTGTGTGACCTTGGGCAAGTCACTTAACCCTCACTGCCCCCCCCAAAAAAAATACATGGAAATGAAAGCTAGCAAGACAAGTCAGGTAGATAACTAGCTAGCAGCCAGTATGTCCAGTTTGACTAAAATGCAAAATGTGTAGCCAGACTGCGGTGAGCCTTTAAAACTAGGCTAAGGAGTTGACACTTTATGGGAAAGTGAGAGACACTGAAGATTTGGGGGCACCTTTACATTAGAAAGTTTATTTTGACAACTGCATAAAGGACGGCTAGGAGAAAATGACTGGAAGCAATCAGTCCATTAGTGAAGGTACTGAAATAGTCCAGGGGTCCAGAGTGGTAATGAGGCCCTAAACTATAATGGCAGTGGCATAACTGGAGAGAAGGGTGTAGTTAAGAGAGACAGTGCTGAAGGATAAGCGACAGAACTTGGCAACCGACTAGATCTGGGGCAAGAGGGAAAGGAAAGAGTTAAAAAATAACCTTGCAATTTCTTTTCTGAGTGACTTAGAGGATGGGGAGCAAGAAAGAGAATCTGAGAGGAAGGACTTTTTCTGACAGACTTAATTGTTAGAATTTTTTTCTTTATGTATCAAATTTAATTCTTTCTCTCTGCACCTTCCTAGTTCTAAGATTGACCCACACAGAACAAGTCTAACAAAGTGGACGTTACATCACTGAAATGGCTGATGGTGGGCTCAAGACTGAGAAGAGTAGAAAAGTGAGGCCACAGTAAAGATGATGACAGATTAGAAAAAGAGGGAAGAGCAGGCTTCCTAGGTGTGAGGCAGAGGGAAAGGTACAATGTTAAGGAGATGGTCATTAAAAAGGGGGATTTCCATGACCATCATCTTGGAGGCAAGATAATTTAAAGTGATCCAGTCCATTTAATAGGTCTATCCTCACAGCAAAGAAAGTGGCACCAATTATTAAAGCCTTAGAACAATATCCTTTATGGTCACCCAGTGCCCTTTGTTCTAGATCCATTTAGCTTTTCAAGAAGACTTCCTTGTTGGGAGGTTATTACCTTCCAATCCATTGATCAGCTGATATAAAAACTTGGTACATAATTTCAATTCTATTTTTCATTATACATTGATAAATTAGCTTTCTGGTGGGGTGTATGGGGTATTCAAGGAAGACTAGCAATTCTGATATGAGGACTTGTCAAGCCTTTTTCAGGGCTGCTCATCCACCTTTGGGGTCCACCTTCACCCAACTCTCACCTGTGGCTCCAAGAAGCTGTAGCATATGCAGTGTCCACACCCAAGTAAACCATCTCAGCAGACAGGCCAAACCAGATTGAAGGTAACCAACGGGCCACAAAACCATCAATGAATTAGGGGGATGTCTACCCCAAACATGTGAAGACTTCCCCTCTATAGAATGGGTGGAGGAAAACAATTTGTTGTAATGGCCATGAGAACAACTGAAGTAGGCATTGCAGAGCCTTAGAGCTTGGTCAATATCAAAGATGATAAGGTCATTCATTCACTGCATCCCAGGCCATCACCAGTCATCCTGACTTTTGTCCTGCCACTGGACTTCCACAATTCTGGGAGAGTGAGGCTGATGACTTTGTACAATTCTGCTTCATCTAAATCCAATTCATGAGCAAGTCAAAATATTGTGATGTCACTGGTCCTCTTCGAAAATGAAAGACAAACAACAAATGACATTCTGGTTCAGACTAATCAAATTCCTAACCAGTCTCTTGTGAGTTTGGCTGGTATGAATCAGTTAAACAGCCTGAAAAATTGAAGCTTAGACCGGAAACCCAAGGGCATCCCTCCAAGGTCCTACCCAATTTTTTCCAGCTCTGTCTCTTCAAAGGCTGCCCAAACACAGGAATAGGATAGTCTGCAGCTAAACACCAGACCTCAAGCCAAGCTTGCTCTATCTGGTTCCACTCTTTCTCTTAAGCAATGCCAAGTGCCTATAATGACTCTCTTCCTTTCCCCAGACTGATAAGTCTCTTTGTCATTCAAATAACTCCTGGGATCCCACCTCCTTTATAAGGCCCAAAAAGGGTGACTTGGGATAGTAGAAAGAGAATTCCATTGAAGAGTCAGAAGACCTGGCTTGAATCCCATCACATACTAGCTTTGTGACCATAAGCAAGCCACAAACTCTCTTTGTTTCCTCACATGTAAAATGGAAATAAAACTTGCACTACCTCTCTCACAGGCTTTTTGCAAAAATGCTTTTTAAACCTTAAAGCACTGTTTGAATGTGAGTCAATCTGACTGCAGAATGCCTGGCCATGGGACACTTCCCATTCCCTCTTAGCACCCGAAAATTCACTTATCCTCAGTGTGAACATAGCCAATTGAATTATCTATACAAATAGAACAAGGCACAAAAAAAAAGATAATCCAGGGGGGCGGCTAGGTGGCGCAAAGGATAAAGCACCGGCCCTGGATTCAGGAGTTCCTGAGTTCAAATCCGGCCTCAAACACTTGACACTTACTAGCTGTGTGACCTTGAGCAAGTCACTTAACCCCCACTGACCTGCAAAAAAAAAAAAAAAAAAGATAATCCAAACTGCAGAGACTCTTCAAAACCTGTCTATTTAGCTGTGGCATGCATTTAATAATTTCTTTTGCAATATATGCTCCTTCCTAATTGTTTCATATTGGCTAATAGGAAAATTAGTTTTCCCTGCCTAAGTACATAACAACTAAGGATAGAGAAGCCACCAAACAGCGTGGGAGGTGACAGTCTCCAAACAGAGCACTGCTGGCTTAATGTACAAGAGAATAATCTACCTGCAGATAACTGAGAGGTGATTTACAGAAGAGGTGTCAAAACAAGCAGGCTATATTCGAATCATTCCCAAGTGCAGCCTGAACTGGATTAAAATGTAAATTGGGAAATATTTAACAAAACACTATAGAACAAAGATAATGTTAACATGTGGTTTTCTAAGTCAATTTCTGTAAGGCTTTGTGGCCTCCCTGTTTCTGTTTGAGTTTGACACCAATGGCTTACAGCATTGTTATCATTTACCAGCTATAAGTACAAACTATTCAGCATCACCCACCCAAAAGGGCTGATGTCTGCCTATGACTGTAAAAGCCTCCAGAAGGCAGGGACTGATGTCATTCACTTTAGCCCCCAGGACAGCACCATGTACAAATAATTTTTTAATAGAATAGTAAGCAATGATGATGGTGATGGTGGTAGTGATGATGTTAATGTACATGTGTCTGATGAATATTTTGCATGTAATAGAGGTAAGACATACTTTTCTTTCTTTCTTTCTTTCTTTCTTTTTTTTTGCAGGGCAATGAAGGTTAAGTGACTTGCCTAGGGTCACACAAGTGTCAAGTGTCTGAAGCCAGATTTGAACTCAGGTCCTCCTGACTCCAGGGCTGGTGCTTTATCCACTGTGCCACCTAGCTGCCCCCCACACTTTGTTTCTGTTAAGAAATGTCAACTTTTGGGGCAGCTAGGTGGTGCAGTGGATAGAGCGCCGGCCCTGGAGTCAGGAGGACCTGAGTTCAAATCTGGCCTCAGACACTTAACACTTACTAGCTGTGTGACCCTGGGCAAGTCACTTAACCACAATTGCCTCACCAAAAAAAAAAAAAAAAATGTCAACTTTGGAAGAGGAGAATGTTACATGTGCTGTCAGTCATAATGTTTGCCAGTTTTGATTAACGCTTCTTTTTATGGGAAATTTCAATGGCAGGGATGAGAAAGGGGTGTTGTTTATTGGGAAGTAACTAACATGGCCCAAAATTAAATTAAAATTAAAATTTTAAAAATTAGTTTAAAAATTAAATTAGGGGGCAGCTAGGTGGCGCAGTGGATAGAGCACCAGTCCTGGATTCAGGAGGACTTGAGTTCAAATCCAGCCTCAGGCATTAGACACTTACTGGCTGTGTGACCCTGGGCAAGTCACTTAACCCCAATTGCCTCATCAAAAAATAAAGAAGTCAATGAAAAGTCAATTTTTTAAAGTCTGTTTCTACCGTCTAGTCCCAGAGCAGCACAACTTTCGGAGTTGGGGAATGGTGGGGGGAAGGAAAAGAACAGGGAAAGGATGGGTTGCCTGGTAAGACATGTCACTCTTTCTCCCCCTCTGTTACCTTTATGTCTTCCTCCTGGAGCCTCTCCATATACTGTAACATCTGCTGGATCTCCTGCTCCCGGACCTCTGCCTGCAGTGACCGTTCCTCCTGGTTCTTTTCAATCTGCTGGATAATATGCCGTCTCCCTCTACAAATTATAGAAACCATCTAGTCCAACCCCCACTTTTAACAGCTTAGCATCCTGGAAACCATTGGTCTCCATTTCTCTTCTTTAGCCCCTCCCACAAGATGGTCAGAAAACAGTCTAAAAAAACTCCCTTTTCTAAATAGTAAAAGGAAATTCAGGAGAAAAAGTAATATCCACCATCTGGTTCACAGAGCTCTTCCAGTCTGTTTCAGGTGACCTCACTGCCCTTGACTTTTCTACCCCACTTTGCCCCTTTCTTTCTCTCAGGCAAACACACAGGGTCACCCTATATGGACAACCTGATTGAGTTGGAATCAACTATGATGGAGAGTCAGGTCCAGCAAGGGAAAACTGCAAAGTACAGGTGTAAGTACCATCTCTCTTCCCTCCTGGAGTATTTCTGCATAAGCACTTAGGAGAGGCCAGCTTACCGTATTCTTTCCTCTTTCCGCCTCCTAACTAGGTCTTCCTCCCTCTGTATGGATTTCTGCCGTTCCAATTCCATCATTTGGTCCAGTCGCTTCTCCTCTGTGTCCATCTCCTTTTGAATTAATTGCTTCTCCAGGATCTGAGCATCACGGATAGCATGACACCTGGCATTTCGGATTATCTGAGGCGTGAATAAGAGGTTATAACACTAGGGTTAGGAATAAAAGTAGTGACTAGGCATATATATATATATATATACATATATATATATATACACATACATATATATACACATACATATATATATACATATGTATGTGTCTATGTGTGTGTGTGTGTATATACATACACACATACATATTCTATGAAGAAGTAGTTTGGGAAGGATTGGAAGAAATGAGAGCTAAATGTTGATTCCTCTCCACAGACCAGTGGGAATCCCTAGCTCTAATTAATCAGAAGCCCAGAAAAGCAAATATAATAACAGAACCATATATCTAGAGCTATAAGGGACCTTAAAGGCTATCTAATCTAAAACCTTAATTTTAGAGGTAAGAGAACAAAAGCCTATTGAAGTTAAGTGACTTGCCCAAAGATGCATAGTAGTCATCAGAAATGGAATTTGAACTCAGATCCTGGCACTTAAGAGCCAGCATTGTTACTCTCCTTACTCATATGTGTGTGTATATGAGGTGTGCTAGATGTCTTAAACATACCCCACTTCGAAAGAAATTTAGTAGTTGGTGTCCCATTTTTTCAAGTTTGCATAATAAAGTTGAGTTTTTAATTTGTTAAAAAGTTACATTTCATTGTCTTAGTTTATTTAGTGTAGTAAATATTGAACACAATAAATATTTGCCTTTAAAAAAATTTCCTGAATGTACACCCTGATTAAATGTGTAGACACCCTCATCTTAGGCCACATATCCAGTCAGTTACCACGTCTTGTCATTTTTACCTCCACAATATGTTTCACTTCTGTCCTCTTCTCTCTACTTGCATGGCTATCGCCCTAGGTTCAAGCCCTCATCCCCACTTGCCTGGACCACTGCAATAACCTCTTAATTGGCTTCCTCGCCTCTAGTCTCTCCTATATAGCTGCCAAAGTGATTTTCCTAAAGTGTAAGTCTGAATTGTGTCACTCCCCTAATAATAATGGCTCCCTATTGCCCTCTTGGATCAAATACAAGCTCCTCTGGTTAGTTTTTAAAGCCATTCACAACCTGGCCCCAACCTATCTTCCTCATCTTGCTATACTATATACCAAAGGTGTCAAACACTGGACTAGGATCTAGCAACACTCCTGCATGCTGTCCAAACCCAATTAAAATCTGATTGGGAAATATTTAACAAAACAATATTTGACAATATAGTTAATATTGTTAATGAATATTAATGTTGAATAATATTTAACAAAATAAAAATACAATGGACCATAGATAATGTTCATATGTGGTTTTTAAAGTCAATCTGTGGCCTGCAGGGACCCTTACTTACATAAGGGTTTGGTGGCCTGTTCCTATTTGAGTTGGATACCATTGCTACATATTACTCGCCTTCCCACGCTCTGCCTTCCTGCTGTTCCTCACACACATCACCTTCTCTTCCTCCTCATCACCTTTGCATAAGCTGTTCCCCGTGACTGTCCTGCACTCCCACTTCACCTCCATTTCTTACAATCCCAATCCCCAAAATGTACTTTATATTTATTTTTGTACAATCCTAATTATGTACATGTTGGTCCCCCTGATGTCCTTGAGGGCAAGGACTTCCACTTTGGCCTTTGTATTCTCAGTGCCTAGAACGTATTAGGTGCTTAATAGATTCTTGTTGGTAGATTGATTGAATATGGAGCACAGAGTGTGGACCACTAGACCCAGCAAAGTGTTCACTGTGGCATCACTTAGGCAAACCCTAATCCCTGCTTTTTCTCAGGTCAGGAGAGCTTGTTCCGACAGCCAGGGAGGGAGATCCCTGGAGGTAATGATGGAAAGAGGGGACAAGGAGGTCTAGAGACCCTGGAAGAGAGAAGAGGAGGAAGAACTGAGTGTCAGAGGTAGAAGAGCAGGAATTAGTGTTATCGGGGGAATGGTAAATTCCTTGCATTGGCACGTTAAATGAACCAACAAGAAACAAGATGTAAACAGCTAGAGCACTTCTATCACCAAGACAGCGCTGCCAATTTTCCCCTTTCTTACCATTGGAATCTCACTGCCTGGGCTACCAGTTAGAGTCGCAATAGAAGGACAGGCCCAAATCTCATGCTCACTGAATTATATCTAGGCATCTGGTCTTCATGGAAGGCGTACCTACTATGGGAACAGCTTGGGCTTCCCCTTACATCTTCCACCCACTATCTCTTCACAAGCCTCCAGTTCCTTTCTTTGCTTTCTTTGACCTTGTCAGGTACCTCCAGCCTGTGACCAACAGTGCCCAGGGTGAGGGGAAAAAAAGCTTGGCAGGAATAGGAGACAACCAGCTGCCTCATGTGGCTCCCTACCTGGCTCATATCTTTGACTTCAACCTCTTGTTCCATCCTCATTGCATTGGCTTTCTCCAGTAGATTCTGTGCCCTTTCTTTGGCCTCCTCCTCCAGGTCATTGAGCTTCCTATTTTTCTGCCGTACCATCTCCTTCTGTTTCATCATCTGCTTTCGAAGGGTCACTGCATTCTGGGAGAGATAAGTCCAGCTCATCAGGGTGTGTGGAGGGGTATCTGATCCATTTTTTAATATCATAGATATAAAGGTAGAAGGGACCTTGAAGTCCCATTGAGGTTGGACTGTTGCCTAAATATTTTGTTCCAGGGCTGATCTCTCCAGTTTACTCCAGTGGAATTTCTACTCCTTACTCCATCTCATCATTAAGAAGCAAAAAGTTTCATCTCTTAGCTCCATCCTCACCACTGCCCTTACTACTCATAGTTTCTTTGGTCATCAGTCTAGCTGAGCTCTTCTGCCATATTTCTAAAAAATGAATGTTCCTGAGAGTTCAGTCTAACTTTCCACCCTTTCCTTCCTTTAGGGTCTTTTAGTCTGAGCTCCCATTTATCTAGCGAGAAGCCAACCTCTACTCCAACACATCCCCAAGCCACCAGTGGAACCACAGAGGCCAAGGTTGGCAAGGTTAGCTACCAAGACATCAGCTTTTTCCTTCTTGTGAGTCTCTTCAATGGCATCTCGTTCTTCCTTGGTAAGGATTCGGGAAGCAAACTTGATCCGTTCAAACTCCTCAGGGCTGATGATAAGAGACTCTCCTGAAGGGTCTTCCGTGGGGACTCTAATGGGAAGTAGGACCAAAAGTGGAGACAAAAATCAAAGGGGATAGAAAAGAAGAAAATAAAATCATCAGTGAGTCTCTCTCTTCCCCTCTGTTTCTCTTCCTCTCTCTTCTTCCCCTGCCCCCACAACTCTAACCGACTTTGGACTTCTCTGCTCCTTTCTCCTGTCCCTATCAAAGTGCCCACTCCAGACACAGAATCAGTTCCTGAATATGAAGTATTTCTACCCAAGCCAAATAGATCCAATAGGGAAAAGGTGTGAATATAATTTATCACAAGGAATCAAAAAAGGGAAGTTTTAGGGGATGGATCTTCTCTCTAAAGGAGCAGAGGGAAGCAGGATGGAGGCCAGCTGAGAAATACCTAAATATCCCTGTTCATCCAGCCCAGAAAGAAGCTTTGAACACTAAATATTAATTAAAATCTCTGATCAACAACAGCAGATGACATGTCTATAGACCTCTCCTTTCCAGCTGCCCAACGCACTCAACAAACCAATAACTAATTATAATGATTATAAACAAATGACATACATTAAAGGTGGGGGAGGGAGTAGTGGGGGGGTCACCTAAGGAATGAAGCTGCTTCTGGGTGAGGCATTTTAACAGGCACACAGGAATAAGACGCAATTGCTTTGAGACAGGAAGTGAAACCTCGTCTAATAAAACCAGTGGGGGGATTCCAGGAGGCAGACAGAATGAGAAAGCATATTTGGGATTTGGCCAGGACAACGAGGTTAACCAAGTGGCGTGGCCCAATGGAGCCTTGCATCTGGAATAACCAAATGTGCTCAGAACCTAAGACAGTATGACAACGGCCCTGGGTATGGATCAGTACCAGGTTAATGTGCCTCTTGATGCTTTCTATGGCCCTAAAAATTAACAAACATTCACCTTATATAACTGCCTCAGACCTCAGACCTGTGGATGGCTCTCAAGACTGCTGAATGGAAACATGATAGGCTTGGACTAAGGAAGGATAAGGTTATCCCAGAGCTGCAAACAAGAGTAACTGAAGAGACAGCTCTCAGGGCAGTCTCTGGTGAGTCTCCCTGGACCATCATTTCCTAAAGCTGGAGCCAGTACAGGATCAGAAGGGGAGGGGAGGGAATGGACAGTTACAGAGTTAGCTAAGCACCAACTACTACAAAGTGGCTCATCTCCAGATTCCTTGCCAGGCCCAGACTTAGGAGGAGACCAGGACAAGGAGGGAGCCACTAGGAAACCATGCTGAGCTCATCCCAAAGGAACCTAGCATTTCCCATTTGTGGCCAGCCTCTCTGGGAAGAAGCCAAGAGGTTAATTAGGCAGCTGGTCAGTTTTCCTTTGCATCAGACTCTTAAGGCACCAGAAAGGAACTGACTCATCCAGCTAATTTCCCTTTACCAAGAGCACCAGTGAGGAGGGGAGGGGAGGGAAAGAGAGAGAAGGGGAAGACCTAAGCATCCCATGAGGCCTTCGCCTCTACTAGCTGAAGGAAATGGGAAAGAAAGAACATGGAATAAGGAGACAACAAGAGAAGACAACGATGTATAAAGCAGGGATGGAAAAGGAAGAGGGAAAGTTAGAGTAGAAACTCCAAATCCTAAAACGAACAGGAAAAACCAAAAAGCACAGGAATGGGAAGAGGAGTGATAAGATGAGACAAGGCAGGAGGGATCATCTTCTCATCACAATACAGTCCCCTAAGCCAAGAGGAAAAAGGAAAAAGGGAAGGGTGACTGGGCCCAGCTACTTACACAAGATCCCGGACCATATCTCGAGTGATAAGCCGGATAGTCTCCGGCTTGTGGATCCAGCCCAAGTTCTTCTGGATACTTTGCTTGTCCCTTAGAAGCACAATGGGGCTCTCACAGCGGACATGCTGGGAGGACTGCAATGCCAAAAAGGGCAGCTCACTAGCTGGCCACGCAAACTTTCTACCCTTTTTTCACCAATTTGAGTTCCACAGAGTCCCCTCACCTCTCCACCCACCTAACAACCAAGCACTAAAAGCCAAATCAAGCCCCAGACTCTGGGACTGCCATGAGTGTTGGACACTGGGAAAACTAGGCCAATGTTCTCTATTTGGAGACGATGAAAAGTTTTTAACATTTATCTTCTCCCTCATCCCCTTCCCCCCACCCTTCCACGATAGTCCTATTCAGTAGCTGCTAAAGAAGAATGTTCTACCTCATAATCCATTTTTCGACCTCATAACATACTTTGAGGAGGACATCCCTTTCCACCCCAAAGGATGGGAGGAGATACTATCTCCTACCCATATAACTAATGTCTGCAATATCCCATGGTTTAGGGGGAGATGCATAAAACTTAGGAGATGGAGATGACGCTAGTAAATCATCTAACCCAACTCTCTCATTTTGCAGATGAGGAAACCAGAAATAGGTGACTTTCTCAAGGTCATACAACAAGATAAGTGGAAGAGCTCAGATTTGAACCAAGGGTGACTTGACAGCCAATCCTGTATTTGTTTTTCTTCTACATAACACTCATGAATTCTAGTGCTTTGGGTTTGGTGAAGAAGCTAATGAATTACCTTAAAACACTAAGTTAACTTGATTTCTTTTTTTTTCCCCTCAATCATCCAAGATTCCCCAGTTCACACTGTGTGGTGTTAAAAAAAAAAATCTAAACTGGGAGAATTCCTCAGTAACTTCTCTGAACACTTATCAAATCAAAGACATAGAGCTGGAAAGAACTTTAGAGATGAGTCTCATTTTCCAGATGAAGAAACTATGGACTTAGAACTCTATAGCAGGAAGGATGCAGATTAGGTAGAATTTTCCTAACAGTGTAGATTGAGGGAATCTGTGAGAGCTTTGTCCCCACAGATCCTAAGAAATAGGAGAGATGTTCATCCCTTTGTATGAAATGCCATCAGTGTAGCTCTGCCCAACAGTAGAGAGAGGGCTATACCAGACAGTTTCTCAAGGGCCCTCCCAGACACAGACATCAAACTCTCTAGATTCTATTCCTCTAAGATGCTGCTGCCACCTGGTGCCTGGCCTGGGCTTCTGTGTGGGTATCAGACAGACTGCAGGAAACTCCTGCCACCTACTGCCAAATAAAGGCCTTCTGCAGATTCCAATATGTTTTTCCACGCCCAAGATATTCAGCAGAAAGGCTTTATCCTGATGGCTCCATTCTCTTACCAGAAGAGATTGTTCACTGAAGACTCAGCCATGTCCAGAGCTGGCCAAGTCCCACTGAGTATAGACCAGGTGCGAGTTTGATTCTCATCAAGTGAAACTACACCCCCCTTTTCCCATCAATATGCACATGGACAAATGCCAGGTGGGAATTTGGTGAGCTTCTAAAAGCAGGTATGCTTATGCCGAAAAAAGCCGGAAAGACTTTTACAATTCTATTCTGCAAGGTTTAGGTCAGGGATATTGGTACTAGCTGGGGCAATTATCAGTGACCTTCTTCTACACCCCACTGGAAGTATCTCTTTCATCTTTTTTTCCTTCCCTTGCTTTCCCTTTTGCTTCTTCTTTCCCAATCCTCTCTCATTTATCTTCTGTTTCCTCCCCTACTTATGCCTCACACCTCACAGAGGTACTCATGGGAAAGCCAAACTCTTCTAGTGGCACTCAGGACTCAAAAAATTGGTGACCCCCTGGTTTAGACCCTATTTGCAAATAGCCACTGTCCCAGGCTCCCAAAGAAAGGAATGCTTTCCAAAGGACCAGTAGGAAAGTAAGTTAATTTCACAAAACCAAGGTACATTCCAGCAGGAAGGGAATATTCATTTACAAGTTTTACTCCTTTGAATTATGAACTGATCCAACCATTCTGGAGAGCAATTTGGAACTATGCCCAAAGGGCTATGGGACTGTGCATACCCTTTGACCCAATAATACCATTACTGTATCCCAAAGAAATCATAGAAAGGGGAAAAGGACCCATGTGTACAAAAATATTTATAGCAGCTCTCTTGATGGTGGCAAAGAATTGGAAATCGAGGGACTGCCCATCAGTTGGGGGATGGCTGAACAAGTTGTGGTACATGAATATAATGGAATACTATTGTGCTATAAGAAATAATGAGCAGGCAGATTTCAGAAAGACCTGGAGAGACTTAAGTGAACTGATGCTGAGTGAAGTGAGCAGAACCAGAAGAACATTGTACACAGTAACAGCAACATTGTATGATGATCAACTGTGATAGACTTGGCTCTTCTCAGCAGTGCAATGACACAAGACAATTCCAAAGAACTCATGATGGAAAATGTTCTCCATATCCAGAAAAAAAGAACTGTGGAATCTGAATGTAGATTGAACCATATTGTTTCTACTTTTGTTTTTGTTATTTCTTTTTTGAGGATTTTCCCTTTTGTTCTGATTCTTCTTTCACAACATGACTAATGCAGAAATATATTTAATGTGATTGTACATATATAACCTATATTGGATTTCTTTCTGTCTTGGGGAGGGGGGAAGGAAAGGAGGATGGGGGGAAAATTTGGAACAAAAATCTTATGAAAACAAATGTTGAAAACTATTTTTACATGTAACTAGAAAAAATAAACTACTTTTATGATTTATAAAAGGGAGGCAGCTAGGTGGCACAGTGGATAAAGCACCAGCCCTGGATACAGGAGGACCTGAGTTCAAATCCAGCCTCAGACACTTGACACTTACTAGCTGTGTGACCCTGGGCAAGTCACTTAACCCTCATTGCCCCACCAAAAAAAAAAAAAAAGTTTTACTCCTTTGGATGGAAAAAACTATAGAGAGTAACAAAATGCAGTTCTGTGTTTGCATGATTGGTTTCTGTTGGTTCTCATGCTAGGACCCACCCACCATCCCACCTCCCTCCTCAAAATGAGGTGATCTGGAATGTACTCATTGACACCAAATAGCTCCTCCAGTCGTCCTGTTGGCATCACAGCTATTCTTAAAGGCTGGAAGGCAGGGAGGGCTTGTGGTGGAGGGAAATGAGTCTCCTTGTTCATATGCCCAGTTTATTGAGGGCACTATCAGGGTTCTGCCACTCTGGTCCCAGTGACTATCATGGAATATGTCCTGTATTAGCATTAATCAGCAGCAGTCTAGGCCACTGCGTCAGGGGTAGTTCATGCATGTATTTCAAAAAGGAGATCACAGAAGGGGTTTGGGGGATCACTGTCAGGAGGAGCAGGAGGTTACCTTGCCACCACCAAAGAGGCTCTCATCAACCTCAGAGTTCATGGCCTTGGTCCGGTAGCGGGTCCGGTTCCTCGACCTGTTGGAAGTGCTAGAGGAGGAGCTCAGGATGCCAACTGCACTTAGTGGCTGAAGGGATGAGGGGAATGTGGAGGGAAGAAAGGAGGAAGATAAGTTTAAGGTCACAAATATAATGATATAAGCTTGGGTCGAGCAATCATTCTAATAACAAAGGGATTCTTAGCATTTTTTGATGTCATGGACCCCTATTGACAGGAAATGAAGGAAAATTCTCTTTGTGAAATTGCTGGGTCTGACAGCATCTCAGAAAAAGAACCTGAATAAATCCTATGAGATACAATCTACAGAGGTGCCCCACCAGGCCAGGGGTGCCTCCACTAGGGCAAGGGACAATCAGTGAGGACAAGGACCTCTGTGACTGTGAAGAAGCCCAACACAGGTTCTATAAGAGGAGATTGGACTGTCTCATAATCAAGAGAAACCCAGAGTTACATAGTAGGCAGCAATGATGGAGGAAGTGAGAAAGAATCCATTTCAACTCATCTACAATCCAGAAGACCACTTGTCTCCTTGGAGAGATTTGAACAGAGTCCTAGTCATGGAGTCCAACAAACCAGGGTTCAAATTGAATCTTCGACACTAGCTATGTGCACACTGATTTACAAGTCACCTTTTCTTCGTAATCTTCAGTTAGTCTATCTCTAAAATGGTACTAATAATACCTGTTGTACTTTATATAACTATTACAGGTTTATTTTAAGACTCCAAAGAGATCATGTAAGTAACATATTATATAAAGGTCAGTTATTATTATTATTACTGTCTTCTAGGCAATTCAGGTCATCTCATTTTCCTGACTCCAAATCTCTGGTGCTTCCCTACCAAACTCCTCAGACTAAGCTTCAGGACCCATTCACCCAAATGTAAGCACCCATCTCACCACCCTCGTTTCTTAAGCAAATCTGTTTATAAGCCCAACTATATCCACTCCCACTTCCAAACTCAGACAGGCCAATTCTTTCCATCTAGCATGCATTAGTCTAAGTCTTTCCTCTCATTCTGAACTCTGCTCTCCAGGAAGCTTTCTGTAATTAGGGTTACCAAAGTAAAAACTAAATAAAGCTTGGCATCAAACCAGAGACCAGAGCAAAGCAAACAGCTTCGATGACAGAGTATCAGTAAGTTTGCAAGCCTATCCATGATTAATCTCACCCGTTTCTGATGACTCCATTATTTAACAACATTTATGTAGTCGGTCAGTCAACAAGCATTTATTAAACGATTACTATGGGCCAGGCACCAGGCCAAGTGCTAGGAATACAAAGAAAGGCAAAAGACACAGTTTCTTCTACAGAAACTCATAGCCTGATGGTAGGAAAAATGGGTAAATAAGTAGTAATATAGAAGACATGTTCAGTGAAGATGGAAGGTAATTTCAATGGGGAGGTACTAGCAATGGAGGACGACTGCAAAGGCCTATTGTGGAAAGTGGGATCTAAGCTAAGTTTTTTAAGGAAACGAGGAAAGTGGGGAGGTATAGGGGTGAAGAGGGGGAGCATTCCAGGCATGGGGATAGATAGTGTAGAAAAAAAATGCAGTGGTGGTCAGGAAACAGAGTCAGGGAGTAGAGCGCCATATCTGAAGGCCAGTTTCACTGAATCATGGAGGGTCGTGCATACATAGAGAGGAATAAGGTCTGAAAAGGTAGGAAAGGATCTGGGAGCTACTGAATTTTCCTGAGTTACTCTGGGGGTATTGGGGTCAAGCCTTGGGCTTTAGAAGCGGGTTGGTGGCCCAGTAGATAAAGACTTGATTTCAAATGTGACTGCAGACACTCACCTTCTGTCTGTCTCAGTTTCCTCATCTGTAAAATGGGAATGATGACATCAGCTACCTCACAGGGTTACTGGGAGGTTAAAATGAAATACCTGCAAAGCACTTTAAAGTTCTTATAAATGCTAGCTCAGCTTTCTCAAGGAATTTGGTCATTAAAGGGAAGAGACCTATGGCAATAGCTAGCAGAGATGGCTTGACCAAGTGAGGGGGAAACACGGACCTGTCTATAAGTAGCCAGAAAGGAACTGACAGATAGGGAGAGACTGAAGTTCTCCACCCTTTCTCTTGAGCACACTGAATTGGAATCCCATCAGCTCTCCCTTGGATTTAGCAATGGGGGAGTTCCTCTACCTTCTTCCTCATACCCTAGGAGCAATGGTGGCTCTGTCTGACTCAGTCACCCAACTGCCCTAGTCATGGGGACCAAAGGAGCAATTGGGTTATTGGGTCATCCATATCCTTTAGGGATGTTTGGGCGACTGAGGGAAGAAGCAGGAAGAGCCAAAGTAATGAGAGGGCCTGCAAACAAAGAGTCAGAGGACCTGGGCTGAAGTCCCACTTTTGACGCATTACTTTCTGTATGACTTCAGGCAAGTCACCGGAATGGGGAAGTGGCCTGTGAGTCCAGTATGAGCTTGCACAGAGTGTTTGGCTGATGCAGGCCCCATGTGGATTTTGAGGCATGCATAGCTATTATTGAACTGGGTCCGGTCTGATAACCATGTGATAAAGAGGGGCCTCATTGAATGGCCACAGAGGTGGAAGCAGGGTTCATTCAAAAGGACACTAGTCCACCCTTTGACTCCTTCCTGCTAGTGTCAGAAGAGAAACAATTCAGTAAGAGAAGAGGCCTCAGAGACACATAGCCCATGAAAATGGGCTGGGGGCAGCTAGGTGGCACAGTGGATAAAGCACTGGCCCTGGATTCAGAAGGACCTGAGATCAAATCCGGCTTCAGACACTTGACATTTACTAGTTGTATGACCCTGAGCAAGTCACTTAACCCTCATTGCCCTGCAAAAAAAAAAAGAAAAAGAAAAAAAAAAAAAGAAAATGGGCTGGAGTTCTTTGCCTCAGCCTTTGTTCTCTCTTGTTTTAGGTGAAAGAGACTAGAGGTGACTTTGATCTCATGATCTTTAAATGGTTAAGAAAATGAACCACCAGAGGTCTTGGAGCAGAATCCATAGCAGGTTTTATTGTCAACCAGTTCAGCACTGAGATGCCAAAAAGAGACCTTCAGTACCCAGCCACAAGCAGGAAAGAAAGACACTCCTTCCCTTCCTGCCCCTCAGTAGTGCCCCTAGAACCCTGAGGGGTAAAGTAGCATCTATGCATTGGTTCAAAAGATGTTTATTGTTGGGGAGGGCAAGGGCAGGAGGAAAAGAATTTGGATCATAAATTTTTTGTGGGGGCATGGAAATAAGGGTTAAGTGACTTTCCCAGGGTCACACAGCTAGTAAATGTCAAGTGTCTGAGGCCAGATTTGAACTCAGGTACTCCTGAATCCAGGGACGGTGCTTTATCTACTGTGCCGCCTAGCTTCCCCCTCCCGATTAAATTTTTTTTAATTTACCATTCATTTAAAAAAATTTATATTCTGGGGCAGCTAGGTGGTGCAGTGGATAAAGCACTGGCCCGGCATTCAGGAGGACCTGAGTTCAAATCCGGTCTCAGACACTTGACACTTGTTAGCTGTGTGACCCTGGTTAAGTCACTTAACCCCTGTTGCCCTGCCAAAAAAAAAATTAATTGGAAACACTTAATGAAATAAAAAAATGTAATTTTTAAAAAATGTTTATTGAGTACCTACTATGTACAAAGCATTGCTCTACTATCTCCTGGATCAGACAAGACATCTCAGAAAATGGTAACCTGTAACTGAGCCTCACGGCAACACCCAGGGCCTCTGGCTGTGTCCAATCCAATCAGAGCTATAGAAAGTCCCCTTTTCCTTATGTCCTGGCTCAGTCAGACAAAAGGGCCTGATGAGGGCAAAAGGGCAGTCGGAGTTGACCCAAAGAGAACAAATGAGAATTCCTTGTGCTCATTAAAAAGTAAAGGCCAGAAGATAGTTTTAAGATAGGTAGAAAGTGGCTATTCTCCAACTCCACCCCGACTTCTGCTGTCAGTGCAAGAGAGAGAAAATAGAATGAGAAAATGAACTGAAATTGTTCAAGATGGGATTAAATTTAGGCATTGGAATTAATTTCCCAACTGGAAAAGGTCTAGGGCACTGTAACATGAAGGAAATGGTGAATTTCTGTTCTCTAGGGACCTTTAACAAAAAGGAATGGAAAAGAAGGGGCACTGGCAACTCGATGTCCTTCAGGACAGGAACAAAGCATCATTAGTTGTACTCATCTGAAGGCTATTTGACAAAATAAACACACAGGGAGGCCTAGTTCTAAAGAGAAACAACAGTCAACCATTAAATTGAAGCTGGAAGAGAGTGGGAGGCTCTTAACCCCATCAAGGACAGAGGAGGCAGTGCCACTGGGGGGAAGTGTCAGATCCAATGTCTTTTGAATCCACAGTGGGCTTCAATCCTAGCTCTATCATTTCCTACCTAGACCATGACTTAGGGCAAGTCTCTTAACCAACCTGGGCTTCAGTTTCTCATCTATAAAATGAGGGGGGTTAAGTAGATGACAGCCAAAAGTCCTTCCAGCTCTAAATCAGTAAGTACTATGATTAGTACTACTCTATAATCAGTACTATTAAGAATGGATAGAGCGGGGCGGCTAGGTGGCGCAGTGGATAAAGCACTGGCCCTGGATTCAGGAGTACCTGAGTTCAAATCTGGCCTCAGACACTTGACACTTACCAGCTGTGTGACCCTGGGCAAGTCACTTAACCCTCATTGCCCCACCAAAAAAAAAAAAAAGAATGGATAGAGCACCAGCCCTGGAGTCAGGAGGACCTGAGTTCAAATTTGGCCTCAGACACTTAACACTTACTAGCTGTGTGACCCTGGGCAAGTCACTTAACCCCAGTTGCCTCACACACACACACACACACACACACACACACACACACACACACACACACACACACAAAAGAATGGAGTTTAAAGTTACACCCTGATTTAGGAAGGAAAGAGGAATAGGCATTTAAATATAGCACCTACTATGTGCCAGGCACTATTTTTAAGCGTACAAATATGATGTCATTTGACCTGACAACTGCCCTGCAAGGGTAAGCATTGTTATTGTCTTTATTTTATAGTTAAGGAAACTGAGGCAGCTAGAGATTAAGTGACTTACCAGGGTCACACCACTAATAAATGTCTCAACACAGGTCTTCCTGACTCCAATTCTAGTGTTTTATCCCTAGCCCCAGAGGGGTGAGGTAGTGAAACTGAGCTTCCTATGAAAATATGCCCTAGAAATGTAAAGTCCTGCACACGAGTTCAAAAACACCAATTTTATATGGATAAGTATGGCTAAATAACAATTTTGTCGAAGATAGATCTGGAGGGCTGCAAGCTCACTTCTGGTCAACAACATGACGTGACAGCAAGGAAAAAGCAAATGTAATCTTACATTTCATTAAAGGAGACATATTAATAACTCACATAAATACCCATTTTACAGATGAGAAAACAAGCTTTAAAGGAGGTCAACCATGAGGAGAAGGGCAGAACAGAAAAAAAGCCTGGAAAAAAAACAACCCAGTCAGACAATTTAGGGGAGAGATATCATTACATTGGAAAAATGGAGGCAAGGGTACAGTTGTTTCTAAAATTTTATCCAGAAAATGATGAATATCAGGATTAACACGAACCACTGGAAGACATGAACTGATGCAGAGGGAAGTAAGTAGAACCAAGAAAACAATATATAACAATGAAAGAAAACAACAACAACAAATGAAATCAAATGATGCGTAATATAAATGACCCACCTCAGCCCTGAAAAAGACAATTCAAGGTCAGGGATTATGCGTGTGGAAAGCTGCATATTACTGTCAGACTCAGTTGATGTGTTGCTGAATTTTGCTAAAATTACTCTCTCTATCTTTATTACAAGGTATGACTTTCTGGGAAAATGAAGGTTATATGAAACCCAAAAATATTAATAAAACATTTTTTAAAATAAAAATAAAATTTCATCCTGATGGCCCAGTTTAACTCCCTTTTCTTTGAACCTCTCAGGCTCTGGGGAAGAATTAGAGCCATATCTGGGACTCTATGAGAGTGAGTCTGGACCTCTATGTAATTACAGAGAACTTGAAATCTGGGAGTCTAACTTCTGGAAATCTTGGCAAGACTGACACTTAAAGCACCAAGGCATTGTCTATCCAGAGCGTTCAGTCAGTACAGAGCAAGACAAAGCTGGAATGAGCTGGTTTGTAGTTTCTCTGACGTAACTGCAACACCTGTCAGCTGAGCAAAAACAAAGAAATATTCTTTTCCTGGACACCATTCTCTAGTCCCAGACCTATTTCCTCTTGATGAATGTCAAGGCCACAGAAGGTTAGTATCTCTAACAAGCAAGCTAAAGTGGTGGCTCCCCTGGCCTAAAAGAAGGAAGGCCCTCCAAGTCACTGCTCAAACTCCACTCACTCACTGCCAGCTTTGATTATTAAGAGGATTACTCTGAGAAAGATCATAGAATGTCAGAGCAGACGGGTCAGATTTAGACCATTGAATCCGGCAGTTCTCAAAGTTTGGTTCACAGACCCACAGGAGGCCCTCAGAACCTTTCAGGGTTTTACGAGGTCAAAACTATATTCATAAGAATACTAAGACATGATTTGCCTATTAAAATACTCCTCCCTTTTCCAACTATAGATCTGTGTGGGGCCAGGTTTTCTCAAATACTTCAACCAAAACAACATATCTCAACATATCTCAACATATTGAGTGCAGAAGTAGATATAAGAATTTGTCCTCTATTAAACATGACAGTAAAGGGATTTGCAAAAAATATGTAAAACAATGTCATTCTTCTCACTAAATTTTTTGGTGAAAAATACTGCTTTTTTCATTAAAAATGTTATTTATGTTAAGATGCATGGGGGCAGCTAGGTGGCTCAGTGGATAAAACACTGGCCCTGGATTCAGGAGGACCTGAGTTCAAATCCAACCTCAGACACTTAACACTTACTAGCTATGTGACCCTGGGCAAGAGATGTAATAAGTTTATTTTTTTAACTGATTTTTTTTTTAATTTGGGACAGCTAGGTGGCACTGTGGATAGAGCACTGGACTTAGAATCAGGAAGACTCATCTTTCTGAGTTCAAATCTGGCCTCAGACACTTAACACTTACTAGCTGTGTGACTCTGGGCAAGTCACTTAACCCTTTTTGGGGGGGGGGGTGAGGCAATTGGGGTTGTGACTTTGCCCAGGATCACACAACTAGTAAGTGTTAAGTGTCTGAGGCCAGATTTGAACTCAGGTCCTCCTGACTCCAGGGCCGGTGCTCTATCCACTGCGCCACCTACCTGCCCCCACTTAACTCTTTTTCCTCAGTTCCTCATGGGTGGAGATGGAGAAGAAAATGGCAAAGCTCTCTAGTATCTTTGACAAGAAAACCCCAGGGGCAGCTAGGTGGCGCAGTGGATAGAGCACCGGCCCTGGAGTCAGGAGTACCTGAGTTCAAATCTGGCCTCAGACACTTAACACACACTTACTAGCTGTGTGACCCTGGGCAAGTCACTTAACCCCAATTGCCTCACTAAAAAAAAAAAGAAAGAAAAAAAGAAAACCCCAAATGGGGTTACACAACTGAAACAACTAAACAATAATTTTTTTAAATTTATCAGTTTTAATTTCTAATAAGGTAACTATCAGTAGATATAGCCCATATAAACAAAAGCTCTTTAGGATCCCCAATAATTTTTAAAAGTGTAAAGGGGTTCCTGAGACCAAAAAGTTTGAGAACCAGTGATCTAGTCCAATCCTCTCATTTTACAGATAAGGAAATTAGGGACCATCAATGATACATTGTGTCTACAATCCAAACACAAGCTTCATTAGGTTTGAAAAGGCTCATGAATTTAAGGGGTATAGCAAATATCTAAGACCCTACTAAGGTACCAATGGATTGCAATACACATCTGAGGAAAAAGTACCCACGCTAAAAATAAATTACAGATCCTCCAAGTACCTGCACGTTAAAAGATAATTTACTTGATTTATAAAGACTTGGGTTATTCATCTAATGACACTTCTGAAATTGGTGACATGTTTTGATTTTGAATATATTTAAGGAGTTGGTTAAACTGCAGGATGATAACCTTATACAAATTAGCTAATCCTTGGATGATTTCTATATTTGTCATCTAACATACAATTATGATGAATTAAATAATAAATGTGGGTTGGTGAGCTTGGGAAAAAAAAAGAAGGGGAGAAACTGGGAGCCAGTAGCGATTGTTTCTACCATTTCCTCAACTATAAAATGGGGATAATAACATCACCTACCTCCCAGGGTTTTTGTGAAGATTAAATAATATTTGTAAAGCACTTAGCACAGTGCCCAGCATATAGTAGGTGCTTAATAAATGCTTTTGTAATAAATGCTTGTTCCCTTCCTTCCCCCCACCCCCAAAGCAGCAGACTTAAGGTCACACAGATAATAACAGCAATAAAAACAGAAGACAGTCCTCCCCTACTAGATGATCAGCTTGTCAAGGACAGGAACAGTATCTCATTCACCTTTGTATATATCCATTGCCTAATTCAGGATCTTGCACATAAATAAGCACTTTATTGCCTATCTCACAGGGTTGTTGTGAGGGAAAAAAAAACAAATTAAGATGTTATATAAATCCAAGCTATGTTATTAGATGCTCAACAAATACTTTTTTCAGTAAATAAAGCAGTGATTAAAGATGTCTGCCTTTGGAAGGATTCTATTCTTATTATTTTTTTCTGCCAGACCTATGATTTCATTACTGTGGCACTCCCAAGGAGGAATTCCCTCTACCAATTTAGATCTGTAATTACAAGACAATTTATAGTCTTAGAGAGTTGCCTGGGGCACTAAGAGATTGACTCATAAAAAGCCTCATAAAAGGTGTCATTCTCAAGACTTGAACCCAGGTTTTCCTGACTCTCCATCCACAATACAAAATTGCTTCTCCCCTTGTTTATTGTTGTTTGTCCTTCAATCTCCAAGAGGACCATGACATCAAGGTGATGTCATGGCTTAAACTGAATTAAAATTAAGTGAGGGAGGGCTGTACAAGGTCCCTGACCTCACCCTCTCCTCCAGTGGCAAGATATATATACAGAATTCATGAGGAACACATTCACACTCATGTACACACAGAAAAACAAAAAATAGGAAAACATACAAAGAAACATGTTAGCAAATTCTAATTAATACAGGGCTATGCAAGTTGTATTTGGATATCCCATCAGCATCAAAAATTCCAAAACCCAACTCATTCATCATCCTTTACACACACACACACACACACACACACACACACACACACACACACACACACACATCTTTACAAAAAATATTCCTTTCCCCCAACCTGGTCTATTACTGTTGGTGGAACTACCATTTTCATTCTCCACCTTCCAGAGTCAAAACTTCAGATCATCTTGGACTTCTTCAATCACACCATAGAATCAGTTGCTAAATCTTATCAGTTCCATCTTGGCAACACCTTTCACACCTGTACCACCCTCTTCATTCCCACTGCAATCACTCTAGTGCTGGCCTTCATCGACTCTCATATCAACTACTATAAAAAGTTCCAAATGATCTCACAGCCTACCTCCAACTAGCAAACTTCCAGATACACCATTCTGTCAAGTTACTTCTCTGGTCAAAAACCACCTCTCACTCTCTATTGCCTACCTGTTTACTTTAACATAGAGAGATCAGGCCATCAGGAAAGCCTAACAATGATTGCCAACCCCAGGTTATCAACCCGGGCCAAGTTGGGAACTGAAAGGAATTGTTTCCCCCTAACTGGAGGAATATACTAAATTCAAAAAGTGATTGTGGAGGCAGAGGAATGGCAATTATTAAGGCGATCAGTATCTAAGAGATTCTCTGGCTATCTGGCTTTATTTATGTGTCTGAATCATAAAAGAGTTGAAAGAGACCTGGGGCCTTTGATTTAAGAAGAGAGACTCTTCCCAGACAAAGGAAAGGCCAAATATCTGCAACTATTCAGCAAAAAAAAAAAAAAAAAAAAAAAAGATAACAGAAAGCAGCTGAGATAGCAATGTCAATCCAGAGGAAACAGACGAGTGTTGAAGGTCAGAAAACATGCATTCAAATCCCAGCCCCGTCACTGCCAGTGTGACGACAGCCACCTGACAACCTTTCTGGGCCTCAGTATCACAGACAAGACTAGATGATATTTTAGGTGTTTACCAACCCACACATCCTATGGCTGGATTTCTCCTTTGCCTTTAACATAGTTTTGCCTTGTATCACACAAGTGTCCATGTTGGAACCCTCTCTTCCCTTTAGAATGTAGACTCCTTGAGGAAACAGACACAAGAAAAAGTTCAGCACATCAGAGAGCCATGGTATGGAGGAGTCTAAAGGCCCAATGTACTTGCATAAGTCCTGTGTACTGTGTAGGAAGTGTGGACACACCAGACAGAAGGGTTTATTGATTCCCTTGGGTGGCATTATAAATGTGGAGAACTGTAGGATTCCCGGGGGAGGGGGGAAAGGCTCACCAAAGGGTAAGATTGTTTTATTTTTTAGCACTCCTAAATTATTTCCCCCTGGAGGAAAAGAGGAACCCACTAAGGACTATACTATAAGTTTACAGGATGGTGTGGGTCCCTGAGGAAGGTGGGGCTCCACCAAAAAGGGAAGAAAAGTTGTTGTCACTACTTATGGTATCCAATATGAGTCCTTTGGATTTTCTGTTGGGTTAAATAAAATCTATCCTACAGTTAGTTAATGTTTTATTAACCTGAGTGTTTGAATGGGCACAGATGGCCTTATAGTGAGGCAGAAACCAAAACTGGGTGTCATAGCAGAAAACACTGGATAGGAGCATGAGACAGATATTGATATTCCCAAGAGAGATCCCAGGGGGGTATAAAATGAGCCGTAAACATAATTCTAGAAAGAAGTCTCCAAGACTAAACTTGATCCATGTGAGATTGGAGCTGTGGTTCTTGAGACATGGACTACATTGATTTTCAAATCCTACCTGGCTTTTGAACCATGACATTGAGCCCCCAGAAAAATAACCCCCTCTAATGTCTCTTCCAATCCTTAGGCTTTATCGCAGTAAAAGCCCAAGTCACTTAACTTCTCAGGACCTTGGTTCCATCTATCAAATGGAAGTAGAAACACCTGTTCTTCCTCCCTGTGTCCATAAGTACATCTCAATGCCCACTGATACAGTTGACAAGCCCCTAGAAGATCACATGCTTCGGCTAATATAAAAATGTTTTGTATGACCTCACATGTATAACTGAAATCAAATTGCTTTTCAAGGAAGGGGAAGGAATAAGATAAAAGAAAGAAATTTGGAACTCAAAATTTTTAAAAAGGATTGTTAAAAATTTGTTTACATGTAATTAATTGGGAAATATTTAATGAAATAAATAAAAATAATCTTAAAGAATAAAGTTAATGATAATAACTAAAAATATATTCACATCCTTGAGGGAAATCCATAAGAACCCAAAGTTCCCAAATCCAACCAGCCAATGGAAAAATACGTTCTGTAGCCCCTACCTCAAACACCCAAGTAGGCCCAAGCAATTCATCTCAGAGCTACTCCCAGTTTCTGTCTCCCTTTCCCATGCCTCAACATACTTCTTTCTATGTCCCCTGTCCACACTCAAACTCTTGCTCCCTTTCCTAGGTTCCAGAATCCCTAATACTTTCCTCCTCTCAGATCAAGCACCACCCCCACCTGCCAATCTTCTTCTATTTGCCTTATCCCTCCCAAACTTCCAAGACCCAGACCATTTTTCCATCTTTTGTCCAACCACATCACCCTACTTTACCTACGCCCTAAAGATGGTCCCACCCCCATTTCCCTGCCTCTCCCCTTTCGGTACTTCATGTCTGTTCCTTCAACTCTTCTCTAAAACTACAATAGGAGGGCTTTATGTTAGATGGGAGATTAAATTACACACCATCTCCCCTGCTGTGAGAATGGTTAAACAATGCTCTGCCAAAAAAGGCTGGGGGATTCTCCTGAGGATTTTTAAAAATGACTGTTAGAAACGTCCAGGTCCTGCTCTCTCTGCTAGACTGAAACATACACCTAGTACTGCACCAAGACTCAATGACATCCTCTGTTTCTGGGCCCTGTGGCCTAATGGCTAGCCTTTACATACATATTATCTTATTCAATCCCCACAACAACCCTGGGAAATAGGTAGATGCTATTACAGGTAGTGCAATGGATAGAGAGCCAGGAAGACTCAAGTTCAAATCTGACCTCAGACACTTAGTACCTGTGACCCTGGTCAAGACACTTTAACCTCTGTTTGCCTCAGTTTCCTCATCTGTCAAATAGGGATAATAATAGCACCTGCCTACTGAAGTTGTTGCAAGGATCACATGAAATAATAATTATAAAGCGCTAAGCAGTGTCTGAGACATAGTAAGCACTATAAAATATTAGTAACTATTATTATTTTAAATATGAAGAAATTGAGGCTGAGAGGTTATGTCTCTGGTGGAGAGCAGAGCAAAAGATATGCTCTCCCTTTGAACTCTTCACCAAATTCTTATTCTCCTTAATAAATGCTTAAAAGTCTAACTCTTGCTAAACCTTATAATTTATTGGCGACCACTCATTAGATATTTTAGACAGACTAGCTAGAATTTTAGCCCCTTACAGTGGCCAGGGTCACATAAGCTAGTAAGTGTCTGAGGCAGGATTTGAACTCACATATTCTTGACTCCACCTCTGTCCACTGCGCTAGCTGCCTAAAAGCAATGTCTTTCATCTGTAAGACACTCTACTTTTCAAAAACACTTTCACACATATATTCCCATCTGTGAGATGCAAAAACCGAGGCTCAAAAAGGTTAGTGCCATCCTTTCAAAACAACTTGATGGCCTAAGATGGGTCAGAGCCTAAGTCTCCTAGAAATGGCAGTAGTCAGGGGCAACTTCCCCCCATATGCTACAGGTCCAAACCATTCTTAGCACTGAATCTAAGGGGTGTCAGCACCACCTTCCAGATTCCTGGTCCCTCCATCTGCATGGCCACAATGGAATCATAAATTCATACCTGGCAAGAACCTTAGGGATGATCAGATCCCCAGCCCCCTCATTTTACAGACAGTCCTTCACATTTACAAAGCACTTTATAAACATATAACTCTGTGGGTTAAGACACTGCAAGTCTTATTGCTCTCGCTTCAAAGACGAGGAATCTGAAGCCATTTGCTCACATTCACACAACTGGTATAGTCAGTAAAATGAGCTGAACATGAAGGAGAGAAGCACCAGGTCCCACTTAATAGCTGTGTACTCTCTGCTGATCAAAGCGAATCTGAAGTTAAGTGTACAGTTTTGGCAACAACATTTAGGTTGTTTGGCTGTTTGGTTTTTTGAACATTTTGGAAGAGTCACCAGTAAGCTGGAGGGTACCCCGAGGAGAGAAATCCAGATGGCAAGAGGACTCTAAATCATGCCATGCAAGCTGTGTGACCTTAAAATCACATCCTCTCTAAGCCTCAGTTTGGGAGGCTTTGCCTTCACCTGGAAAAGAGAAGACTAGCAAGGAATATGAGGGTTGCTTTCAAATACTTAGAGGACTGCCATGTGGAAAAGGGCTTAGGCTTGTTTTGCTTGGCCCCTGAGGAAAGACTTGGACCAATGGGTGGGAAGTTCCAGGAGGGAAATTTTATTCAGCTCAGCATAAGGGAAAACTTCCTAATAATTACAGCTTTCCAAAAATAGAATGGGCTGACTGGAGGGATACTGAATTTCCTATAACTGGAGGTCTTTAAATGGAGGCTACATGAAGACCACTTGTTAAGGGGTAAATGGAGACAGAATCCCTGATTTAGGGTGTGGTTTGTAGTAGATGACCTCTAAGGTCTCTGCCAACTCTGCAGTTCTGTGATTAAGCCAAAGTCATTTAACCTCCCTGAACCTCAGTTTCTTCATCTATAAAATGGGGAGTCCTCTATTTCATAGTGGTTGTGGAAACACAGTAGACGGAGCATGTAGACTGACAGCATTTTTAGCATTGCTAACAGTAAGAGGCAGAGCTGGGACTGGCTCCCTTTCACTTCGGCCAAGTTAATGACCCTCTCTCTGCGTCTTCTGTAATTCAAAGGGGGTGAGACGCAATGACTTCCAAGTTCTCTTGAAGTTCCCATTTCCGTACACTAACAAACTTACCCTAAATCGCGGACTCTCATCCCCCATCTACGTGCCTTTGCACTGGCTATCCCTGGAATATCCTTCTGCACAAAGACTGCCTGTCTCCCAAGTTTGTTTCAAGACTCAGCTCGAGTTACCTTCTGCATAAAAACCTTTCTTAATTCCACTCCGCCGCCAACAAATTTCCTTGCGTTTATTTTGTACCTGTTGTATTCCCATAGAATGTACGTTTCTTGACAAGCAGGAACTGATTCTCGCCTATTACATAGTAGGTGCCTTAAGAAATGCTTGTTGATTGACTAGAAGATCCCTAAACTCCTCAGCTTCCTTTTTCCCTCCAGCCCTTCCACTTCACTCCTGGGCCAGCCCTGCCCTCTTGCCCCGGACCCTGTCCCGGGCACCAATAACCAGTCCACCACAAACCCCTTCCCCACCGCCGGGCCATCACCATCTGGCAGCACCCCGCAGCCTCCGAGGCCTCCCCAGCCTCTCTGGCCTCCCGGGCGGAGCCACCGCTGCTGCAGCCACACAGCTGCCTGCTGCCGCGGGCTGGAGGTGTTGACGCGTCACCATGGCAACCGAGAGCCGGGCCTCGCTCCACCCCCTGCGTGACCCCGCTCAGTTCCCTGCCCTGCCCTGCCTGTTCCGGGTCGGCCTGGCGCCGGTCTCCTGGGTGGGTTGCCATAGGAACCAAGAGCCCCGCCCTCCCCCGTCTCAACGTTCCGGGGCGAAAGAGGCGGGGGATAATTAGATGGATTCTCAGGTGGGCGCCCCTTCTCTTTGGGGCCAAAAACCCAGACTTGGCACTGGACATCTTGGTTTTAAATGCTCATGTTCTGTGCCCTTTCTGTGCCGAGTTACCTTTCTATAAACCTCAGTTTCCTGATCTGTAACATGGGGAGATTAATACTTGCGCTGCCTATGGGGATTGCGCGAGGAAAGTCTTAGTTAAATTAGAGTTCTCACCTCGAATTATCTTGCACGCGCCTGCGTAAATGTGGCACACCGCCCCCCCCGCTTAGTTTCCCCCCTGCGCTAGCACAAAGCTTTGCACATAGCATTGTGCATCCTTGAGTGAATATGAGCTATTAATATTCTGACACTCCGTCCATTATTTTCTCCCACGAAGAGTTCCAGACTCAGAATTGGAGGGAAGGAGAAGGAAAAGAAAGAAAGGGAAATAAATCCCAGGTGAATGCTCCTTGGAGCATCTCCCTTAATCTGACCGGTCTATAACAGAAAGACAATAGGGTGTCCTTGAAAGGATTTGAGTTAGACCTGAATTCGAATTCTGAATCTGCAACTATATGTGTGACCCTTGACAAGATAATTAATGACGTAACTCTCTCCGGTCTTCAGATCCCTCCTCCTTAAAGTCCCTGCCCGCCCTAAAACCTTTGAATGGTGAGTGAATTTATTCCTCTTAGAAGCACAAGTAGGAACAGAGGGCTACAAGAGGTTACACTAAAACCCGGGTTAGAGTCTAATCTTGCTAGTTAAAAGCTGAGGGAAGGTGGACAATCCCTTTCCCTTTTCAGAGCTTCAGTTTCTTTATCTGCAGAATGGCTAGCATTTCTATAGCACTAAGATTGCAACAAATCTTTATAATATTCTGTCATTTGAACTTCGTAACATCTCTGCGAGATAGGTGCTATTTACTCTGCCCATTTTGCATATGAGGAAAAGTGAGGCTGAGAGGTGACTTGCCCAGATCATACAGCTGGTATCTGAGACAGGATTTGAAGTCAGGTCTTCTGGATTATTCTGTCCACAGGCGAAGCCAGGCCACTGCGGCATAAATAACAATGGCTTATCTCACCCCAGGTCTTTGCAAGGAAGAAACGTGTACAAACAGATCTGGTAATCTCATCGATTTGTGTATCCCTCCAATAAGACAGCACAACTGACCCATATCTGCCTACTCTGTGCTGCTTTTGTCCATACTTTCCCATAACACCAGAGAGAGACAGAGAGACAGAGAAAGACAGAGACAGAGACACAGAGACAGAGGAGCAGAACAGACAGAGGGAAGAAACCCCAGGGATGGTGAAAAATCCTGAAGATACTCCTGTTTTGCTTTGGTGGAATTAAGCAGTAGGTAGGCATTGGAGATATGGTGTGGGAAAGCAAAACATTGAAACTGGAAAATGCTCTAGAAATTGTTTTTATTTATGCCCACGTGGACATGCTATCCGTTTCTCTGATCCTTCCTGAAGTTACTTTTCTCTGAAGGCACACCCTGGGCTAAAGCAGGCCACGATGAGTCTGGCTACTGGGATCTGGTGAGTCCTCTATCCTGATGTAACACCGCAGGGGAAAAAATAATCATTGGTTCTCAAAGTTAGAGGACCTGGGATGAAATTCTAACTTTGTTACTTATTTACTGGCTGTGTGCAGTCGGGTCTCACTTTTCTCAGATATAACAGGGAAGTGGGGTATGGAGTTGATATGGAATCCCAGATATAAAATGGGACGGTATGATTTTCTAAATGTCCTTAAGGGTAGATGACAGGACCTATGATTTCACACTGTGGGGAACTCAGGCATGCAGATTTTTTTCTGAAATTTATAGTTGCCCCAAACCATTGTTGTTTGCTGACATGGAGGTAATGTCATGACTTGCACTGAACTGGATTGAAGTGAGGAAGGGCTGTTCCAGGTCACCAGCCTCATCCTCTCCTCCACAGCCTCCACAGTCATCTGGGTCCAGTTGCGAGATACAGATCCCAACACTGGAATGTCCCTGGATGTTTAAGGCAATTGGGGTTAAGTGACTTGCCCAGAGTCACTTGCCTCCTCTTGACTTCAGGGCCAGTGCTTAATCCACTGTGCCACCTAGCTGCCCCAGGCATTAAGAGGTTAAAGTATTAGTTCTTGATCTGTTTGAGGGTGTGTCAAAGGTAGGACTGGAACCCAGATCTTCCTGATTCCCAAGGCTTGCTGCCTTCTATCCACTATGCCACACTTTCAAACAAGATCCTGAAAGTTCTACAATTTTGGAATATAAATTCCTAAAGTATAAGAAAAAGGATGTGACATTTCCTTATCCCTGTAAGGCTGTTTTGTTTTTGTTTAAAAAATACTGGCCTAATTCTCCGTTCTGATCGGGTTGAGATGAATTAATGCACAGGAGGACATTTTTTAAGGTCTCTAAAAAGCCTGGGGGTTCTTGATTTTTATGACTTTCCTCGAACATTGTCCTCCCTGCCCCAGGCTGTTCCCACTCTGGAGGGGCGGAGCCAGCTGTGGGAGGCCCCTACCCTGCTCTGAGCCTCGCTCCGATGCTCCTCTACAGATGCTCCCCACCCCCACCAACCGGCCAAATTAGACTTTCCCTTCTTCCCATACCAGCTGGTTGACCACATCCCATCCCCCTTCTTCAGAAAATCCAGAGAAAAGACCAGAAAGGAGTCATGGAGTTACTGTGAAATGTCCTTCTTCCTCACCCTGCTCATAAGCGTGGCTCTCCCACCCACTCCCCTAATTCCTTTTACCCCTATTCTTGGAGGTCACCATAGTCCTCTTCCTGTGCCCAGAGTGACCCCCATTGCTCATCTTCCCAGCCCCGTGACTTCTCCCATCTCCCCCCCCTCCCCCCACCCCCCCTTCTACTGGTGAGGTGAGAGGTCAGAGCTAGAATAGCTAGAGGCAGACAGAGTAGCTGAAGGATGTTATTAGTCCCCTGGGGTGTGCGGAGAAAGGAAGGGGTCGCCTCCTGCTGATAGCCCTGCTGTTTTTGGAACTAGACTGAGCTTGTAGCTGCTCCCACTGACTCCACATCCCTTTCTCTGGTTTCCTCCCCAGCCCTTATCTCTTCCTGGATTTCCTAGACTGGAAGACTGTGTCCCCTCTACCCATGATCACACAGTCTCCCCACATGTGGAGAGAGGGAGGGCGCTACCATATTGGAAAGGAGCCCAGAGGAGGGAGCTGCAAGGGGGAAAGGAGAGTGGGAACTGCAAAGCAGGAAAATACGCTGCTGTCTCCTGGCTTCTTTCTTCAGTTTCATTCAGACCTGAGGCCAATTGTATCAAACTCAGATAAGAATGGGGGACAGCATTATCTGTGTTCTACTGTGTTTTGTTAAAAGTTTCCCAATTACATTTTAATTTGGTTTGGTCTGGACTCCCAGGTTTGACACCTCTGCCTTTGCAAACACCATTCGATTCGCCCTGGCTTGGACTCAAATCACCCTCTTAACCTGATAAACTCCTGACTATCCTGCAAAGTTCAATTCCAATGCCACCTCCTTCCCATAACTCCCTCCACCCTCCATCTTGTTCTCACACCCCCCCTCCACACACACACACACACACACACACACACACACCAATTTGTTCTGCCTTCTATAGCATCTAGCATATAACAAAAATAGCCAGCATTTACATAGTGCTTACGATGTGCTAAGCACTTTATAATTATTACCTCATTCAATCCTCACGATTACCCAGGGAGGTAGGTGTTACCAATATGTTAATATTTTGCATTATAGTTATCTCTGTGTCTCTTATTTCCCTACTAGGCTTTCAAAACCTTTGTATCTACCCCAGTGCCTAGCACAGAGCCGTTTAACTAATTAGTTAGTTCGTTAATTAACATATGCCTCATTCCTATTACCCAGAAGGAAGGATTTAATGTTACTTTGTGGTGGGGGCATTTTTTCCCCTGTATTTTCTAATCCTGTAGTTTTTCCTAGTGTGTTCCACTATCTGGCTATTTATTCTACCTGGAGTCTTCTAGGACAAGGATTTTATATACCCTCAGTGTTAAAGCCAGGGAGAGAAATCATAGCCCTGCCCTTCCCTGTAGAGCTCACTTCAAACCCCAGTCAGCTGCTCTCTCTTTCCCTGAATTCTTAAGCTTCTTTGGAGGCATTTTAGGGGTAAAGCTTCCTTTGAAGCTTTCTAGTTACATCACCTACCCCAGGGCCATAACTAACAAGGTTGAGCAACTGGGGCTTTGTCCCAGGGTTCCAAAAATGAGGGGGGTGAACTTCCTTCCCACGGGCAGCTCTCCAGGCTGACTACTTCTGCTGGTCTGTCTCTTCCCGGGACTGCTTTGTACTAAATTCAGCCAAGACCCTTAGAGGAAGCACTGCCCCCTCTCTTGGTACAACTACACCCAACTTGCAGAATGAAACGTATTTTCAAACATGGTCATTGAAATTTGTTTTGTTTAACAATGTGTCTTTACTGTTGTTGTTTTCTTTTTCCTAGTGGGAAGGAGGTAGAAAGGATATAAAATAGATTATTTTAATTTTAAAAATTGGAAAAAAATTTTAAATAATTACATCCAACTGAGATGGAT
This sequence comes from Dromiciops gliroides, assembly GCF_019393635.1. Classification (NCBI taxonomy): domain Eukaryota; kingdom Metazoa; phylum Chordata; class Mammalia; order Microbiotheria; family Microbiotheriidae; genus Dromiciops; species Dromiciops gliroides. The sequence goes on along the minus strand of NC_057864.1, from coordinate 154,144,571 downwards.
AGAGACTGATTACCATTTTCTATACCAAAAAGGCTAAGCCAGGCTCTCTGAGGGAAGGGATTTCCCCTCTCCAAAACCACCAGAGAGTGAGTGAGCAGACCTGGGAATCTTACACCCCACCTCATCCCACCCCACCCTACTCCACCTCCAACTGAATTTGCCCCAACTCAAGAATTCCTTACTATGACTGTCACCCACTAATGCTCATTCAGATTCTGCCCCTCCACAATAATGATTCACATTTACGTAGTGGTCAAACGATTCTCACTCTCCCTGAGGGAGTTGTACAAGTGACCGAATAGGGATTCCAAAGAGGTAATTAACTTGCCTACCGTCAAGTGGTGGACACCAACCCAGGTTTTCTGATTCGAAGCCTGGTGCTTTGAGCTTTTTCCACACCTTCATATTCCTGAAGTGAACCTTCCTTTATTGCTTTTTCAATACTTGAAATGATCTGTGGTTTTATCAGTGGGGGAAATCCCCTCACTGAAGAAGTCTGGGGGATGGTTTTAGGAACAGTTGCGGTCAGGAAAAAATAAAAAACCAGCACCTAGGAACCAACCTTCTGGTGACAGTAAGCTGCCACACCCTTGACTAGGTTGTCCTCCTGAGGTAGTCAGGAGCTTTATACTTTTGGAGGACCTGCGCTGTACTGCAAGAACTTTAAAAAGCTCAGAATCACTTCCACAGAAGCATGAGACATCTCAGCACAACTCTTTTGGAGGCTTCCCTTAATATGATATGAATGTTCTGCCATTTCCTGCTCCCACCCCACCCCACGACACTCTTGGGAACCTGGTTGCTAGAAAACCACTCCCGGGGGCAGCTAGGTGGCGCAGTGGATAAAGCACCGGCCCTGGATTCAGGAGTACCTGAGTTCAAATCCAGCCTCAGACACTTGACACTTACCAGCTGTGTGACCCTAGGCAAGTCACTTAACCCCCATTGCCCCGAAAAAAAAAAAAAAAGAAAGAAAAAAAAAAGAAAACCACTCCCTTGGGGAAAGGAAAGTCGGTACTGAATCCCTCACCTTGAGCTACTGAGGAAACTGAGTAGAGCCTATTTGGACAAACATGACAAGTTCACCAGATGCATTATGTGAAGTCTTTTCAGCTGTTCAGATGAACCATGAAAAGTTGGAACTTTGGTGGGGAGCAGCAGAGGGGACACCAGTTTTTATACCAGAAAAAGACAACTAGTCTGTTGAACAATTTTGATAGCTTCAGACGCTAAAGATTTGTGTGACCCAAAGCAAGTCACTTACCCTGATATGCCTCAGTTTCTTCAACTGTTAAATGGGGGTCATAGTAGCACCTACCTCCCCAGGCTGTTGTGAGTATCAGATGAGATAATATTTGTAATGTACTTGTCACAGTGCCTGGAACACATGTTAACTATTATTACTATTATTATCACTATTGGTATTATATGGGTTGGAAGTAACTGTCCAGTTCATTCCCAGGTGGCATTTAAGAGGGGGCTGAGTAACTAGCTAGTAGGGATGATGAAAAGGGGATCTCCAGAGGGGCTAAATTTGGTCAGATCAACTTCTCATATTCTGTCCAACTCTGAGATTCTATAAAAAATAGTTCAGCCACAACCATATGGACAAAAAACTACTCCCAAGTCACTAATAATTAGAGAAATGTGAATTAAAGAAACTCCGAGGTTTTATATCACCACACTTATCAGACTGGTAAAGATGGCAAACCAGGAAAATGACAAATGTTGGCAGGGCTATGAGGGAAAAGACACACTAATGCACTGTTGGTGGAGCTGTGAATGGGCCTAGCCAATCTGAAATGCAAATTGGAATTGTGCCCCCAAAAGTCACTGAACTGTGCATACCCTTTGATCCACCACTACCACCACTCAGTATATTAAAGAAAGAAGAGGGCCATATATACAAAAATATTTATAGCTATTATTTCATAATAGAAAAAAAAACAAACCCTGAAAACTAAAGATGTGCCCACCTATTAGGGAATGGCCAAACAAAGGATGGTTTATGAATTTAATGTAATAATACTTTATCATAACAAATGGTGAAGTGTACAGTTTCAGAGGAACTGAGAATTCCTTTATGAACTTATGAAAAGTGAAGTGAGCAGAACTAGGAGAATTTATAAAATGAGAACATTATAAAGAAAAACGATTTTAAAAGACTTTAGAACTGATTAGTGCAATGACAAACTACAATTTGAGAGGACTGAAAATCAAGCATGCTACTCACCTCCTAGCAGGGAAATGCTTAAAATGCAGAGAGAGATAGACATTTCTGGACATAGCCAATGTGGGAATTTGTTTTGCTTGACTATGCATATTTATTGTAAGGGTTTTCTTTCTTCCCTCTTTTTTTTTTCACTGTACATTTAGGGAGGGGGAAGTAAGTTGCAAAGAAAATAAATGCTTATAAATTGGAAAGCATAATAAAAATTAAATTTAAAAGAAAGACAGTGCAAACCACAGGGGAAAAAAAGAAAATAATTGAAAATAGTTGAGTCATGTAGACTGTAATGAAAGTTAGGCTGAGAAGTTAGCTAATGGTAAAGGAGTTGAGTATCACTTAAGGCAAGAACTAGCTTTAGTTATACCAGAGAATGTCTGTTTGGCACTACCCTGGAGGAGAGATAGACTAGGGTCAGCACTAGAACTTTGAGACCAGATCATGTTATCTTTTTTTTTTTTTAACATTTTTATTTATTTATTTATTTTAGTGAGGCAATTGGGGTTAAGTGACTTGCCCAGGGTCACACAGCTAGTAAGTGTTAAGTGTCTGAGGCCAGATTTGAACTCAGGTCCTCCTGACTCCAGGGCCAGTGCTCTATCCACTGCACCACCTAGCTGCCCCCAGATCATGTTATCTTAAAGATGCTTCTCTGGGAGAATCCAAATAATAGGCAGCCTTCCTCTGTTTTCATGTATTAAAGCATATTTATTATGTATTTGATATAGATTTAGACTTGGAGAGGCTCTTAGAGGTTATCTAATTCAGCTCTTCATTTTACAGATGAGGAAACTGAGACAAGAAGTTAAGTGATATACAGCTATTAAGTGTCTCAGGTAGAATTCAAATCCAGGTCTTCCTGACTCAAAATCCAGTGTCCTAATCAGAGTCAAGAAGACTATGCTATGATTTTGTGCTTCAGCATTTTTATGGCTCTATAACATTTTACTTTATTTTCCCCCCATAATTCCTTAGTAAACATTTTAACTCCTGCTTGTCAAAGTTGATTTAAAGGAAAACCGATTGGTTGGCACTTTACAAAGAGTCATATAGAGTACTCGAACCCTAATAGATCCTAGCCAGTAGCTAGGTAGTGGAGTGGATAGAGTTTGGAGTCAAGAAAACCTGAGTTCAAATCCAGACTCAGACGCTTACTAGGTGGGCAAGTCCTTTCACCTCTGTCTCTGTTTCCTTAACTGTGAAACCCTCCCTAGGGTTGCTGTGAAGATCAAATGTGATATTTGTAAAGTGTCTAGCACATAGTAGGTGCTATATAAGTGCTTCCCTTTCCCCTAAATGCTACCTGCTTACTTGGACTATTGCAACCACCTTGACATAGACTTGGAATAAATCAGAAGTTTCTCCTGTGAGAAGCAAAACCAAAGACATATTGGAACAGACATATTGAGGAATCAAGAGACTATTAAAGTTTAGATTGACGAGCTAGATATTAGGACAGACATACCTAAGAAGTAAGGGGAGATAAAACTCTATAGAAGAAACATCAATTAGGTGTAGCTACCACCTGGCTGGAGTTAGGAGACTGAGATAACCCCAAAGGTCAGGACCATCATTTCAAAAAGATCCCCCTTGACTCTTAGGAATATGACAAACATCCAAACATTCCCCACCCCACCCCAAAAGGGAACTTAACAGTTTTCAAGCAGACACTCCACCTATCCTCCAGAAAAGCTTTTGCCTTCCTTCTGTTCTCGAAGGAAAATGTTTCTAAGCCCTCCTCATCAGGGGTGAAGTCTTTGACTTTCCACTCAGTCACTTTCCTTCACCAAATAAAGATGACTAATTCTAATTGGACTGTGTGCCAGAGTGTAATTCTTTATTGAGAAAAATCTTAATAAAGATTTTCCACTACCTCTCTCTGGTGACACACCTCCAAAAATGTTTTCACATTTTTAACCTAGATTTGTTTGGTGGTGTTTTTTTTGTTTGTTTTTCCAATTGTCCTACCTACTCTAATTCAGCATGCCCTGTCAGCTGCCAAATTAACCTTCATGGGTCAGGTTATATCACATCTTTGCTGAAAATCCTAAAATAACAGCTTATTGCCTATAAAATAAAATTAGACTCCTTTGCCTATTAATCAAGCCTCTCTATAATCAAACACCCTATTATTCCCTTCTTTCTCAACACTCCTGCCCCACTCGACTTCCTTCTGTCCCCCAAACACATCAGGTTCTTTCCTGCATCTCCCAGAGCCTGGAATGTTCTCCTCTTTCCCTGTTGAATTCCTTCCCAGCTTTTTAAGCCTAAAGAAGTCTTCTTCCCTGAATCCCTCACCAGTAACAATCCCTTCCCTCACTCAAAAACCACTTTGTTTTGCACTTATCTGATACACTTAACATATAATATTGTGAATTCTACGTGTCTTTATGTCATATCATGCTATAAAAACTGTTAAGTTCCATGAAGGCAGGAATCCCAAATTAACTAAACTTTGTATCTCACCGAGGGTATAATGCCTAGGTCAGGACCCTGCACACAGTAGGATGGATGGATGAATGGATGAATGAAAAACGTTAAGCACTTACTATATGCCAGGGCACAGTGCTAAGTAGTAGGGACACAATTAATAAAAAACTAAAGTAAATCTGTGCCCTCAAGGAGCTCATATTCAAATAGGAGAAACCACATATATAGGTGGTGGTGACCAGTGAAGGATATATTGCTGTGGAAAGTCACAGGCCCAGAGGCTGCCCACCCACAAGGAAGTTGATTGACAGGAACTTTCCGGAAGCAACGTGAATAAATATTTGTTGAATTAAATTGAACTGCCTTAGGGGTCTGGTACAGGCTGATCTCAGAAGGAAAGACAAACTTTTTGGAAAAAGGCCTTGGGTCTCTGTGGTGGAAGCCCTTCCCTGCCTGGAAGGGGTTTTCTTAGCCCTCTTCTCTTAACACACATCCTTCTTTGACCCTGTGCCTTCTAACCCAAATTCTGTCCCCTTCTCCTTTCTTCTCCTCCCTTTCTTCCGTCTTTCATTTCTATTTGGGTTTGTCCATGGGCTTCCTCTCTCCAAACTCCAGTCTCCAAAAATCCCGGAAAATCTGAGTTCTATTCCTTTAACGAGCATATTCTGCTGCCCCCCCCCCCAATTATCCTCCTATATGATGGGCTGGGTGCCGGGAAGGGGCGGGGGGAGGGAGGGGAAGGGAGCTAAGGGGAAAGTCCAGACTGATAGCAAGAAGAGAGGGTTTGTAGGAAGCATCCTTCTTCCCTAACCACCACTGCCCTGCCCCTCCCCCGCCCCCTCCGCCCTCCCTGTGCAGTAGTCCCATCCACGGCCTGTCTCCACCCTCGGAAAAGCTAAGGAATGAAGCCCCAGAGGGGCTATATTCTTGGATCATTGGCTGGGAGGGGAGATGCAGCCTGGCTGGAACTAAGGCTGTAGTCGGGGGTTTGGGCAGGGGGGAGTGGCGTCAGCTGTCGGCTCTTGGAGCAGGGGAGGTGGGGCGGGGGGGTTAGAGGGGGGGTTCTCTGTCCTTGTTTCACTCCCACACGTCCCTGTTGGACTTTTTCGAACCTTGCCCCAAGTCAAGAGCAATACCTCCCTGGCTACCTCTGATCGACTTCTCCCCTAACTTTGGCCGAGGTCAGGATTTGAATATTAACTGTGCTTTAAAGCCCCACGTTCAGAAGGGAGGTTACCGGCGGGCCAGCTCTGGTGATTAATTTGCTTATAAGGAAAAGCCTTGGGACCCACAGCCAGTCTCCTGGCTTAGCTTGGGAAGCCCCTGGAGTCCCGGCCGTAAGGTGGACAGAGGGGCGGGATAGAAATGCACAGGAGGAAATGTACAAGAGGAAACTTTACGGACAGAAGAGAGACACTTCAGGAGTGTAGAGACCCCGTGAACATAGTCCTTGGGTGATCAGACCAGCAGCCGTGGAGAACCAACCCAAAGAGAACAACGGGTGGGGGAGGGAAGGAATAACCGGGGAAAGAGAAAAGGTTAGATTTAGCCAGGGCAGAGGGATGTGGTTTCTTTGTTGACATTCAACACTTTGTTTAAGTAAATATAGCTCCTTCGAGCTGTGTGATCATCCACAAGGCAGCTTCCTACCCCAGACCCTCAGTTTCTGCAAATGTAAAATAAGCGACTTGAACTAAATGGGGGTCGTTCTGCTGTGATCGATAGGTCTCGTGGATATTCTCTGTAGTCTTTTATTTTCTGTGGGTGCCCCATCTCTCTCCTAACTCTGGGAGTCTTCCAGGGACCATAATCTCTTCTGTCTTCCAGATCAAGGATTCCTAACCTGGGACTCTGGAATTTTTTTTAATAGCTTGATACCTGTTTCAATAGAATTTGTTTCCTTTGTAATCATATATATTTTATTTTATGGATTTAAAAATATCATTCAGATAACTCAGTGGGCTTCATTAGATTGCCAAAGGGCACAGAAAAAATTAAGAAGTCCTCATTAAGCCTGTCTTTTTGATTCCTCCGCGCCCCGCCCCCCCCCCGCCCCCCCCCCCAGTCTCCAATCAGTCCTCTCAAAGTGGAGTTCCTGACTGAATCATCTGAAGGAAATTCCAAAGAATAGGTTCAGGCCCCAGTTGTATCTAAGCTCTAGACTGGAATTCAGAAGGCTCTAGTTCAATTCCTTTTTCTCCTAGTAAGTATGTGATTTGAAGCAGTCCCTTTCCTTTACCTGGATCTCAGTTTGTTTAGCTATAAAGTGGGGGGATTTGACTAGATATACATTAAGATACTGGTATATTCAAAGGGAAGGGAGGAAGGTCACCTCTCTTGGATCTCCCATTGGAGCATCTCAGTCAAAACTTGTTCCATAGTCTTCTTCTACCAAACAGCCCTTCGAATATTTGAGAACAGAAATCTTGTCCACCCTGAGTCTTCTCTTTTCCAGGCTATCTCCATTTCTTTCAAACAAAGACTTAAGGTCCTTCACAAACCAGTTCAACCAGTGTCCTCCTTGAACTTTGGCTCCCAGAACTGAACACAATACAAGACCCTGAAGCGAGAACAGAGGAACTCAGCTCCTAATTCCTGAAAGCTTTTTTGTTGTTTAGTCATATCTGACTCTTCATGACCCCATTATGAGGTTTTCTTGGCAAAGATACTGTAATGGTTTGTCATTTCCTTCTCCAGTAGATTAAGGGAAACAGATTAAGTGACTTGCCCATGGTCAAGCAGCTAGAAAGTGTCTGAGGCTAGATTTGAACTCAGGTCTTCCTGACTCCAGGACCAATACTCTATCCACTGAGCCTCAGAGTTACCTTCCTGAAGTGCGGGTGCCATCTCTCTCTCTCTCTCTCTCTCTCTCTCTCTCTCTCTCTCTCTCTCTCTCTCTCTCTCTCTGTGTGTGTGTGTGTGTGTGTGTGTGTGTGTGTGTGTGTGTGTGTGTGTGCTTTGACTCTTTTAATGGAACCCAAGATAACATTAACCACCATGTCACCTTGAACTTGAAGTCCAGTAACCCCACCCCCACCCCAACCTTTTCCAGACAAATTGTTATCTCACCAAGCCTTCCCATCCTGTACTTGTGAGGTTGATTGTCTGAATTCAAGTTTAAGATTTTACATTTACCTTTACTGAATTTCCTCTGACCAGATCCAGCCCCATGCCTGTAAAGGCCTTTGGGGATCCTGACTTTGTCATCCAATGTGAGCTGTCCTTCCCAGCCTTTGTGTCTTCTGAAGATTTGATGAGCATGCCATCTATGCCTTTCTCCAAGGCACTAATAAAAATGTTCACCTTCATTTTTGTTTTTTTTTTTAGTGAGGCAATTGGGGTTAACTGACTTGCCCAGGGTCACACAGCTAGTAAGTGTTAAGTGTCTGAGGCTGGATTTGAACTCATGTCCTCCTGACTCCAGGGCTGGTGCTCTATCCACTGGGCCACCTAGCTGCCCCTAAATGTTCACCTTCATAAAGTCAAGAACAGAGTCCTGGGACCCTTCACTTGGAGACCTACTGCGGAAACCAGCCAATTCAAAATCTATCTGGGCAATACAGAATATACCCTTGAATCTTTCCATTAGAAAGGCTCCAGTGGCCTGTCTCTTACTCAAATTGTATAACTTTGTACTACAATTGTACTTGAAAAAAATTAGTCTCCCTATTTCCCTAAAAATCACCTTCTATAACCCATTCAAGTAGTTAAAAACTTTTAAAACCTTATGCCTCCTTTACATCTTTCCTGATGCAGCCCAAGAACATAGCCTAGGGAACAGTTGTCAAGGGAGTGGTTTGACATCCTTGGGGTCTCAGACATGGATCAGAGGTGGGGAGAAGAAGAGAGAAGAGACTAAGGTGTGGGACAAGGCTATCTAGAGACAGGGCAGCTAGTTGGTGCAGTGGATAAAGCATCGGCCCTGGATTCAGGAGGACCTGAGTTCAAATGTGGTCTCAGACACTTGATACTTACTAACTATGTGACCCTGGGCAAGTCACTTAACCCTCATTGCCCCACCAAAAAAAAAAAAAAAGGTTACCAGGAGAGAGAAAATAGGGACTTCCAGGAAAGAATATAAGAGAGTGATTGGATAAAGAGACAGAAATGAGAAAAAGGAGGGGATGGGCATTGAGAGACTAAAACTGGAGATGAGAGAAACAGAAGGATATGGGGTTATCACAAAAGCAATAAAGCCAGAGGAAAGAAGGCGTAGGAGGGAGAGAGGGAAAGAGGAAATAAAAGTAAAGGATGCAGAAAGGAGAAGGTTTTGATTTTAGAAGTGAGAGACTGGGGTGCAGCATTTTTCCATGTGTCCTGAAAAATTGTTTCCACATGGTCTGCCTGTGCCCATGGGGTGGTAACCCAGCTTGGCCAATTCCAGGCTTCTCTGCTCCACCTGTACCCCAACAAGCCTCCAAGGTTCTCACAGGCCAGTTGGGTAAACTGAACCCCACCTCCACATGCCTGGCACACGCTTCCCCCACCCAGTCTACGTGACCAGCTTGGGCCCAGGGGCCGGGACACTGTCGCTAAGATAAGGGCAACAAGGGAAATCTGCCAAAGTCAGGAAATTGCATAGCTTGGTTCCCCTGGCAACCCAAACTCAGTCCCCAAACAGCAGTGGGTGGGGAAGCTCCCTGCTCAGCTCTCACTTTCCTCTGAGGAGGCCTCAGTCCCCCGTTTCCTTCCAGATCTCAGTCTCCCCAACTGAAAGCTGAAGGGCTTTCTCTAAGGAGTTACCCTGGGCCTTTTCTTCTTCTAGATTATAGACTCTGGGCAAATCTATTAGATCCAGGTCATTCCTGGTCCTGGTAAACTTGACGGAGAGTTCTGGGTTCCCCAGAAGATGAGGACTCTGTTAGGTGGGTGAGTGGGTGGGAAGCTATCTATGGACGGGAATAGGGAGGCCCAAACGTGACTTGGTGTCCTCCAAAAGAAATTGAAATACTTGGGGGCTCTAACCAATCTCATCCCTAGGAGTTCTCGGCTGGACCACCTTATATACAAAGGCAGACCATCTGGGAATGATTTCATGGAACAGAGGAAAAGAATCCCCTCCCCCAGCTGTTCTCCTTGTATTCCGGTGATCATCCATCCCCTACCTCCCCAGGAGGAAGCTAACTCTCTGTGGCACCACCACAACTACCCCCACACACACACACACACACTGTCCCCTCTCCAAAAAGCTACCATACTGTTGTTTGTCCCAGCCTTCACACTTTCCCTGGAGCCTGGCCTCTTTTCTGCTTCTCCTGTGGCCTCAGCCCCCACCCATGAGTGAAAAGAAAAAAAAAACTACATTCAGTCCAGCTGAAGACTGAACTCCTGGTAGTCACTGTGCATGCAATAAGGTCCACGGTTTTGAGAGGCCAAGACTGAGACTGGTACAAACCCTTTGCTACTGACAAATGAATTCAGCACCGGCGATCAAGGCTCTAGTCCAGCTTGGTCATCCCTCTAGTTTGGTGAAGTTGACCGTGTTCCTTATTTCTCTAGATCTCTTTTGCATGCTTTATAACCAGCCAACAAGCATTTTTCAAATAATAACTATGTGCTGGGCACTGCGATAAGTGCTGAGTATACAAAGAAAGGCAAAAACACAGTCCCTGCCCTCAAGAAGTATACATTCGAATGGGGAGACAATGTACAAACATATAAAATAATGGGTTGTGCCAGAATCTCTCTAGGTTTCCTGCCAGCTTAGGTTATATGGAAATGTGATGACAGTGGACCACTAATAATAACTGGCATTTACAATGGAAAGAGTGCTGACTTCTGGAGTCAAAAGTTCGGGGGCAGCTAAGAGGATAAAGCACCGGCCCTGGATTCAGGAGGATCTGAATTCAAATGTGACCTCAGACACTTGATACTTACTAGCAGTGTGACTCTGGGCAAGTCACTTATCCCTTGCCCCACCAAAAAAAAAAGGGAAAAAAAGATAGAGGTTCAGATCCCACCCCTATGATCAGTACTGGTGTGACCTTGGGCAAGCTGTTTAATCTCTCTGGACCTCTCTGGGGTTGGAGTAGTAGTCCCCTGATGCCCCTTCTGCTCTAGAACCTGTGATTGACAGGTGATGTGGCAATTAAAAAAAAAAAAGGTCAGTGCTATCTTAGGCAGGAGTAGTGAAAACATTGTCCACAGAAGGGGAGATGATGATCTTGCTATATGCTCTACTTGGTTAGGCAATGTCTGTAGTCCCCATTCCATTTTGTATGTTTGGTTTTTTTGTTTTGTTTGCTTGTTTTTTTGGTTTGGGACAATGAGGGTTAAGTGACTTGCCCAGGGTCACACAACTAGTAAGTGTCAAGTGTCTGAGACCACATTTGAACTCAGGTCCTCCTGAATCCAGGGCTGGTACTTTTATCGACTGCACCACCCAACTATCCCTATAGTCCCCATTTCAGAAAGGGGATTGACAAGCTGGCTATGGACAGTCACTAAGATGGCAATAGGACTAGAGGCTATGATAGACTGAATCCCCAGATGGTGCTTAAAACTACTCACTAGGGTCTGCCAGGCTCACCCCCTGATAATTTGTTTGTGAATGCCCACAGGAATGGGAGGGAAGGGAGTTAGGAAACAAGGATTTATTAATCACCTACTATTTGTCAGGCACCCTGCTAAGTGTTTTGCAAATATTAACTCATTTGCAACTCACAGCAACCCTAGGAAGTAGGTGCTATTACTATCTCCATTTTACAGTTGAGGGAATCAAGGCAAGGGTCAAGTGTTTTGCCCATAGTCACACAGTTTTGGAAGTATCTGAGACCAGATTTAAATTCAGATTTTCATGATTCCAGGCCAAGCTCTATCCACTTGGCTGCCTAGAGCTAAGTGCCTGCATTGTTTATGGTTACCAGAGTGTTCCAAAACCTTTCCCTCAGTTCCTTTCCCTTGATTGATGACACTCACTGTCTTAGGGTGTGTGGCTTTTTGGATCTACCAATTAGAGCTTTGCCTCAAATTTCTACCCACTAGGGAAGCTCCACCATCTTTGAATAGTTAGAAAGATAGATCAAAGAAAGAAAGAAGAAGAGAAGGAGGAAGGAAGGAAGGAAGGAAGGAAGGAAGGAAAGAGAGGGGAAGGAAGGAAGGAAGATAGGAAGGACATTTATTTCTTTTATTTTTTTCTGATAAAAGTATTTTATTTTCCAGTTAAATGTAGAGATAGTTTTCAACATTTGTTTATATAAGATTTCCAATTTCAAATTTTTCTCCCTTCCTCCCCTCCTCCCCCCCCCACAGCAGGTAATCTGATATAGGTTATATATATATATATATATATATATATATATATATATATATATATAACGGAAGGATATTTATTAAGGGATTACTCTGTGTTAGGCACTGTACTGAGTGCCAGGGATACAAATCCAAGCAAGCAAAACAGTTCCTGCCCTCCAGGAGCTTACATTTCCAATAGAAGAAGAGAATACATAGGAGGGTACTGGAAAGGGGGTATCATATGAGGGAATGGTGAGAAGAGGGTTGGAACTTGACGCAAAGGCCTATACCATACCTTTACAAAATGGAGGCCGGATAAGGCAAAAGCTCACCTCTTAGAGCTGGGGAATTTAGGGAGTTGGATTAGATTAGGGGGTCCCTGATGTCATTTCTAGCACTAAATCTATGATCCCAAAGAGACAATGTGTAACAATAAATAATAAACACCCAAAGAAGCAGCTACAAGGTCACACTCTTTTAGACTATAGAAATCCCTGAGACAAGGAATCAATCTGGCCAAGAAGTTCTGTGACATGTACAGCCTGAGTATGGCTAATTCTGCTTGACCGTGCCCCACTGAGTGAGCAAAGCAGTGTGCAACACAGTGCCCAAAGGATGTCCAAGTTGTCCTTTTCATAGGACTTGGTGGTGCAGACACAGAAACTCTGGAGTCAATTGGAGTCTTAGTTCACCAGGCCCACTGATGGCTCAGGATCATGGAAGGCAGGATCCAGTGTGAATAGAGACACTTAACACTTACTAGCTATGTGACCCTGGGCAAGTCACTTAACCCCAATTGCCTCACTAAAAAAAAAAAAATGAGAATAATAATAGTACCTACTTCCCAGGGTTGTTGTGAGGATCAAATGAGACAACATTTATAAGCACCTGGCATATAACAAATACTTAATAAATACTTGTTTCCCTCTCCCTACCCCCTTCCTTTCAAGTCAATGCTGGTTAGCTATTTCTTTTTTTTTTCTTTTTTTTTTTTTTTGCAGGCAATGGGGGTTAAGTGACTTGCCCAGGGTCACACAGCTAGTAAGTGTTAAGTGTCTAAGGCCGGATTTGAACTCAGGTACTCCTGAATCCAGGGCCGGTGCTTTAACCACTGCGCCATTTAGCTGCCCCCATGGTTAGCTATTTCTTAAGTAGGTCATAAGGAAGGGTTTTTGATCTGGTCAGATTTGCACTAGATAGGATCTCAGGTTTTGTCATTGTTGTTGAGTTGTAGTCAATTCTTCATGACCCTGTGTGGGCTTTTCCTAGCAAAGATGCTAGAGTGGTTTGCCATTTCCTTCTGAGTGGTTTGCCATTTCCTTCTCCAATGCATTTTACAAATGAGGAAATGGAAACAAACAGGGTTAAGTGACTTGCCTAGGGTCATTCAGCTAGCAAGTTTCTGAGGTCGGATTTGAACTCAGGTCCTTCTGTTTCCAGGGCTATCATTCTATCCACTGCACCACCTAGCTGCCCAGCATCTCAGGTACCTTCTGTCTTTTACACTGATATGACTGTGTAGCCCTGTGCCAGAACAGGATGAGCACTTATTTCCCAGCTCCCTTCTCCCCTACATTGTCGTCTTCAGATGTTCCACTTCTGTAAAAATGTTTTCACCTTGACCCATCATTCCTCTCTTCCAGGATGACCAAAGGATGATCAGTCCCAAAGAAATGATCATGATTGTTCATATTTCTCCAGAACTTTTAAGGTTACAGTTCTTTCTTTACAACAATAATGTATTATGAAAACAAAGCAAGGCATAAATCAGGGAGACACTGATGCCAAGGATGTTTGCTTCTGTTATGGAAGAGCTCTAGCACAGACCTGGAGCCTATGAGGAATTCTTAAGGGTCCGTCAATCTGTCAACAAACATTTATTAAGCTCCTACTCTGTGCAAGACATTGTGCTAGGAGCTGAAACAAAAACAAAAATGAAAGTCACTGGATTCAAAGACTTTATATCCTACAGAGGAAGCAGCTAGGTGACACGGGTGGATAAAGTATAGGACTTAGTGTCAGGATGATCTGGTGTTTTTTTTCTTTTTCTTTGGAGGCAATGAGGGTTAAGTGACTCACCCAGGATCACACAGCTAGTATCAAGTATCTGAGGCCAGATTTGAATTCAAGTCTTCCTGACTCCAGGGCTAGTGATCTATCCAGTATGCCACCTAGACACCCCAGAAGATTCCATTTCAAATCTGGCCTCAGACAAGCACTAGCTATGTAACTCTGGCCAAATCACTTAACTGGAACATTATGTTCAGTTTCCTCATCTGTAAAATGGGGGTAATAATAGCACTTATCTCTCAGGACTGTTGTGAGGATTAAACAAGTAATATTTGTAAGCAGTTTGCAAACCTCTAAAGTACTAAATAAACGTTATCTAGCTTTTAGCCAGACAACATGCTCTCACTTAATACAAAATAATTACAAGGTAGTTATAGAGGAAAGGCATGAGGAATTAGCAGAATCAGGAAATGTCTCCTATTGGAGACATCATTTAAGCTGAGCTTTGAAAAAAAAACTAGAGGCATTCTAAGAAGCAGAAATAAAGTGGGGAGGAGGGTAACGATTTCTAAGTATGAATAAGTAGCCTGTGCAAAGACATGGGGGCAGGAGACAGAATTTCTTGTGTGAGGAAAAACAAGGCAGCCACTTTGCCTAAAATAGACAGTATATAAATTGGCATAGGGGTGGGATGTAAGATAGACTTTCAAAGGTATGATGGACAAAGGCTGTGAAGGGCTTTAAAAGACAAACAGAGGAGCATATATTTTATACCAGAGGTAATAAGGAGCAGCTAGGTGGCACAGTGGCCTGCAGTGAGAAAGACTCATCTTCCCGAGTTCAAATCTGGCCTCAGACATAAACTAGCTGTGTGACCCTGAGCAAATCACTTAACCTGGTTTGCCTCAGTTTTCTCATCTGTCAAATGAGCTGGAGAAGAAAATGGCAAACCACTGTGGTATCTTTACCAAGAAAAGCCCAAATGGGATTATGGAGAGTCGGGCACAGCTAAAATGACTGAACACTGAAATAAGGAGCCACTTACAGAAGGTGAATGACATGATGAGACCTACCATTTCAGCAGCTGTATGGAGGATTAATTGGAGAACAAAGGCACTTATGGCAGACTTTCTCATTAATCCAGGTAAGAAGTGAAGAGGCCCTGAACTAGGGTGATGGTAGTGGTGATGTGAGCAGAGAGAAGGGGATGGATGGAGGAGAGAGGAGAGAGGTAAAATCAACCTGACTTGACAATTGAGTAGATATGCAGAGTGAGGAAGAGTAAAGAGTCTAGGATAACCATGAGGTTGAAAACCTGGTTGACTAGAAGGATGGCAGTACCTTCAACAGAAATAGGGAAGCTAAGAACATGAAAGAGTTTGAATTGAGGGGTTGGAGGAAGATAATCAATTCTATATTGAGCATGTTGAATTTCAGATCCTACCATGTAATGGAAATAGTAGTGATGGGCCTCTGGAGGTCAGGCCAAAGTAGGGTGAGATCTATGGATTTGGGAATCATCTACATAGAGATGGTAGGAAAATCCAAGTTAGTTGATAATACCACTGAGAGAGAGTGTGTGTACAGAAAGGGCACAGTATAGAACCTTGGTGTATAGCCATAGATGAAGGAGAATTTGTTAGCAGGGACCCAAAAGAGCACAATGGAGGATAAGCACAGGAAAAGGCTGTGTCCCAGGGCAAAAGGGGGTCCCAAACCCATATGAGGCATCATAACCTTGAGCAGGGTGAGAGGACAGGTGCCAACTGGCAGCAATGATGCTGCCTCCTACCAGGTCACAGATCCAGGATAGATCAAGAAGGGGGCATGCACCCAGAAACAGCATTACTGGGTAAGGAGTAGTCCAGGGTTCTGAACAAGGAGTGGTCAAAGGTCTGGAGCTTCATATTGAAAGAGGAACTCATTCAGAAGTAAGCAGCAGTGGATGGCACAAAGTAACTCAGACCTCAGATGCAGAGCAGCATCTCAGCTCCAACTTCCCACCAGTCTGAAGTCTGCAGAGGAATAACTGGAGCAGGAATCCCAGACCAAAGCAAAGCCTGAGACTAGCAGCATTCTCTATTTGCTCAGATCCAAATTCAGGTCAAGAATTTGCAGAGCTCAGACCAAAGGAACAGGGATCAGACTTTGCCCTGGATCAGACCACTTTGGGAGCACTGACAGCTTACAGGTCCCCAGTGTGAGCTGTCCCTGAGATCCTGGAATAAACACAGTCAATACAGCTGAGACCTTCGTTCCAGAAGAATGCCTAACCTCGTCCTAGCATCAAGCACCAAGTCAGGAAGTAGGCTGAAAGAATTTGTGAACAGAATACATCTGGACAATAGGGAATAGACTATCCTTGAGAAAGGTGTGCAGGCCTTTAAGAAAGTCTGGATGGGGGGGGGGTGGCTAGGTGGCGCAGTGGATAAAGCACCAGCCCTGGATTCAGGAGTACCTGAGTTCAATATCCTGCCTCAGACACTTGACACTTACCTGCATGTGTGACCCTGGGCAAGTCACTTAACCCCCATTGCCCCGCAAACCCCCCCCCCAAAAAAAAACAACAAAAAAAAGAAAGTCTGGATGGGGGGCGGCTAGGTGGCGCAGTGGATAAAGCACCAGCCCTGGATTCAGGAGTACCTGAGTTCAAATCTGGCCTCAGACACTTGATACTTACTAGCTGTGTGACCCTAGGCAAGTCACTTAACCCCCATTGCCCCGCAAAAAACAACAACAACAACAAAAAGAAAGTCTGGATGGTGCTAGATATAGCATGACCTCTACCCACCACTTAAGTAATATACTGTGTGCTTAATACATATATATGTATAGAATCACATTAATTCATATACACATATTAAATTAGTCTCATAGGACCATAGGTTTAGAGTGGATTTCATCTCACCCAACTCTTTCAGGGGTCTAAAAAGGATAAATGACTGGCCCAAGGTCATACAGTAAAGTAGTCCAGGCAGGACTTGAACCCAGGTCCTCTGAGTCTAAATCCAGTACATTTTCTACTTGGGTCCAAGAGGGAAATGTTTTTCCAGGGTCACCAAACTAGTGAATGGTAGGTCTGGGACTCCAACAAGGGCTTTTAACACTGTCAATACTGTTTCCACTACATTCCTGCTGCCTCTTACCTCCTATGGTCACTCCCCGCTGCCTTCTATAGCTCATTCTCCCTGACTCCTGTGCTTAATAACACTTTTGTTCAGAAGGCTACCCCTTCCTTATATTGAAACTACCCCTCAGTCCATTTCCTCCTAATCCGTTCTACCGATGGGTAATCAACATTAGTCTAAGAAAACTTAGGAGGTCAGCAGGAGAGATCTGTGACACTGAGCTGAGGGCCTTGGAAGCAGCTTTGACAGCAGCAGATTTTCACTAAATCGTCTTAGTTGCCTTTACATCTTCAAGTTTAATCCCAAATACCCTAACTCTCCCTTCCAGGTCCCCTCCCACCTCTGTCCTGCTTTTCGCTATGACTTGGGTGCTTTGCCAAGTTCTCCACACCCTTCATAAACTCTGTGTGGACACTGGAAAGGGACACATTGTTCTATGGAGTACCATGCCGAAATATACCCAGAGACCTGCTTACATGCTCATGTGCACACATACATAAATGTATGGACACACGACCTTGGACAATGCAGAGTCCTTGGCAGATACATGTAGATCACTCTCCCCAGTTCCCTCTCTGACACTTACTTACTCCCTTACATACACACACACACACACACACACACACACACACACACACACACACACACACCCCAATGCATTCATAAACACATATATTTTGGTGAGGCTGCTTCTCCCCCAGAGCTGCCCTAGGCCCAAATCTTATCCCTGCCCTACCACAAAAGTGGGAATTTTCTACTCTGGAAGTGGAAAATGAGTCAATGGGCTGGAGTGGGTGGCCCCTCACCTAGCCCTCTCCTTCCTTCTCTCTTAGCCTTTGTCTGGCACCTCTGTTCACACTTGCAGAAGCCTCTGTGTGCTCACTCACGCGTGCGCGCGCGCGCGCACACACACACACACACACACATACACACACACCCAAAATGCATACAAACACCCTGAATACATATACACACTCATCACACATTCATTCATCATCTTCTTCTCCTCACACCCAACTCTTTGTGGGTGGAGATTGTGTCACCCTTCACTTTTGTGACCTCCATTGCCTAACAGAATTCCTTGTACACTGTAGGCATGTAAGAAATACTTTTGAGTTTAATTAAATTCAGTTGGCCAAGCTTCCAAGGTCTGTCTTGCTTGGAACTTCCTTTACAGTCTCAAAATTGTGATCTGAGGATCCTTGGGGATTCCCCAGACCTTTTCAGGAGTTCTGTGAAGTAAAAACTATTTTTTAAACAATACTAAGATATTATTTGCCTATTAAAATGTTCTTTCCTTTTCCAATTTGTGTGGGGACAGATTTTCTTTATATGACAACTGAATCAACACACTGAATGCTAACATAGATGTGGGAATCTAGCTGTCTTCTATTAATCTTATCATTAAAAGAGATTTGTGGGGCAGCTAGGTGGCGCAGTGGATAGAGCATTGGCCCTGGAGTCAGGAGTACCTGAGTTCAAATCCGGCCTCAGACACTTAACACTTACTAGCTGTGTGACCCTGGGCAAGTTACTTAACCCCAATTGCCTCACTAAAAAAAAAAAGAGAGAGAGATTTGTAAAAATATGTGAAACAATGCCACGTTTCTCACTATTTTTTTTGTTTATATATATGTATTCTTTAAAATATGTTATTTATGTTAATGTGTAATGGGTTTATTATAGTTATTATAAACAACAAATTTTTTTTTAATTTGATCAGTTTCATTTCTAATGTGATAATACTGACAGGTAAAACCTACATAAACAAATACTCTTTGGGGTTCTCAATTTTTAAAGGTGTAAAGGGGACTAGGGGAGGGACCAAGATGATGGGTTAGAAGCAGCAACCTAGCTGAACTCTTTCAACATTCTCCTTCAAACAACTTTAAAATAATGCCTCAAATCAAATTTTGGAGAAGTAGAGCCAACAAAAGGTCAGGAAGAGACATTTTTCTAGCCTAAGAAAACTTAGGAGGTCAGCAAGAGAGATCTGTGACACTGAGCCAAGGGCCTGGGAGGCAGCTTTGACAGCAGCAGCAGTGGTAGCTTCTGGAGCTCTCAGCCCAGAGACAGTAAGGGAGTCAACCAACTGGTCAGAAAAAGATTACAAGGCATCCTGTGCTAGAACTGAGTACAGTTGGCACTGATTGGCAACTCTATTGCCCACAGCAGTTCTGGATCACAGTTTCAGGTCGAAGAGGAGTTCTTGTGGTCAGTTACAAGGGAGCAAGGGACCTGGTCACAATTCCAAGACCAAGAGGTTCACTAGTGCTTGTAGCTATGGAGGAGCAGAGAGCCCTTCCTGGGTAGAGACCAGAGCTCAGATCAAGAGAGCAGTGGCCACGCCTCTTCCAAGATAACACTACCTTAGAAGCACTAAAAACTTGCAGCCCCACCTCCCCAGAACTATGAAAAGAGCAGCACAAAAAAGGTTAAATCTTGGGACAGAGCCGCCCCACCCCCAGATGAACAAAGTCCAACTTTAACATAAAGTTAAAAGTCAAGAAATAGGATGGAGAAACAACAACAACAACAACAACAAAAATTAACTTGACCATAAAGTTACTATGGTGACAGGGAAGACCAAGAAACAAACTTGGAAGAAAATAGTGTGAAAACAACTATAAGCAAAGCCTCAAAGAAAAATATTAATTGAATCAAAACCCAATAGGAATTCAAAAAGAGATTAGGAATGGTAGAGGAAAAAAATTGAAAAAAGAAATGAGGGGGGGCAGCTAGGTGGTGCAGTGGATTAAAGCACTGGCATTGGATTCAGGAGGACCTTAGTTCAAATCCAGCCTCAGACACTTGACACATACTAGCTGTGTGACCCTGGGCAAGTCACTTAACCCTCATTGCCCTGCAAAAAATACCCAAACAAACAAAAAAAGAAATGAGGGTGATGCAAGAAATTATGAAAGTGGAATTAATAGCTTGGTACGAGAGGCACAAAAGTCATTCACTGAAGAAAAGAACTCCTTAAAAAAACCAGAATTGGCCAAATGGAAAAAGCACAAAAGCTCACTGAAGAAATTAATTCCTTAAAAATTAGAATAAGGAAATGGAAGCTAATTAAACCATGAGACAACAAGAAACAATAAAACAAAGGAAAAATAATGGAAAAATAGAGGACCTTAAAGTAGTAGTGAAAAGGTCACAGCTGAATAGAAAATTAACATTCAAATAAAAGAGTCAAGAGAAGCATAAAAAGGTAAACCATGAAAGAATAATAATAAGGTACTCAAAGTTAAACTATTGACATTCTTATATGGGAAGACGACACTATAACTCCTAAGAACTTTATCATTGTTAGGGAAGTCAGAAGGCATCCACCATAGACAGATAGCATGTATATAAATAAATTATGTTGGCATGATCTAAAAAAAATAAAAGAGTAAGAAAGAGTAATGCACTGGGAGAAGGGGGAAGGGAGAAGTAGAATGGAGTAAATTTTTTCACATAAAAGGTATGGGGGGCGGCTAGGTGGCGCAGTGGATAAAGCACCGGCCCTGGATTCAGGAGTTCCTGAGTTCAAATCCGGCCTCAGACACTTGACACTTATTAGCTGTGTGACCCTGGGCAAGTCACTTAACCCCATTGCCCCGTAAAAAAAAAAAAGAGGTATGCAAGGAAGAGCTTTTACAGTAGAGGAGGAATTAGAGGAGACTTGGCAGGCAATGATTGAACCTCACTATTATCAGAATTGCTTCAAAGAGGAAGAAAAAAATATATATATATACACACAAACTCAGTTGGGTAAAGAAATATATCTTACCCAATAGGGAATCAGGAAGGGAAGGGGATAAAAGAAAAGAAGGCATGGGGAATAATAAAAGAGAGGGTTAATTGTCAGAAGCAAAACAGACTTTTGAGGAGAGACAGAATAAAAAGAAAGAGAAAAGAAAAAACAAAAGAAAATGGGAGAGAGGGAAGTATACAATTAGTAACCATAACTGTGAATGTGAATGGGATGAGCTCACCCATAAAACAGAAGTGGATAGTAGAATGGATTAGAAACCAGAATCTAACAATATGTTGTTTACAAGAGACAACTTGAAACACAAAGACATACATAGAGTTAAAATAAAGGACTTGAGCAGTATCTCTCATGCTTCTTCTGGGGATAACAATCATGATTTCAAACAAAGCAAAAGCAAAAATTTGGAACCATTTGGCACCCAAAGGGCCATAAAACTTTGCATACCTTTTGACTCAGCAATGCCACTACAACTATACTGCAAATAGATCAAAGAAAAAGGAAAAGGGCCTATAAGTACAAAAATGTTTACAGTAGCTTTTTAAAAATTACAAAATCTAACATTCATTTTTAAAATTTTGAATTTTGAATAATCTTCCCTCCTTCCCACCCATTGTGAAGGCAAGAAATGTGGTACCCAATTATGCATGTGAAATCATATAGTAGCTCTTTTTTTAGGTGACAAAGAATTGGAAATTGAGAAAATGCTCATTAATTGGAGAATGGCTAAACAAGTTGTTGCATATGATTGTGATGGAATACCATTGTACTACAAGAAATGACGAGGAGGGTGGTTTCAAAAAATGTGGCAAGACTTATATGAACTGGTACAAAGTGAAATGAGAAGAACCAGGAAATCATTGTACACAGTAACAGCAATGTTGTAATGATGATCAACTGCGAAAGTCTTGACTACTCTGATCAATATAATGGTTCAAAATAATTCCAAAAGACCTCATAATGAAAAATATTATCCATTTCCAGAGAGAGAAATGAGGAATTCTGAGGACAAGTTGAAATATAATTTTTCTTTCTTTATTTCTCTGCTTTTTTTGTAATGGTGGATCATATGGTAATATGTTTTACATGATTTTACATGTATAATTGATATCATATTACTTGCCTTCTTAGTGGGTGGAGAACCGGTGGGAGGGAGAGAATTTGAAACTCAAAAATTTAAAAGAATGGTAAAAATAAGTAAATAACTTTTTTCTTTTCTTTTCTTTTTCTTTTTCTTTCTTTTTTTTTTTTTAGCGTAAAGGAGTTTTAAGACCAAAAAGTTTCAGAACTACTGCTTTAGTTTAGATGGGAGGTGGGAAGCTCTCCTCAGGAAGTGAGAACTGATAAACTGGGCTTCATCTCAAACATAAGAAATGGGTTACTTCAACACAGATTAACAGGACATTGGATTAATAAAATATGACGACGCTAGGTTATTGTGATATAAGAATTCTACATTATTGTGCTATGAGGATGCACCAATAGCAAGACATTAGGAGAGAGTTCTTTCTGGATCTCAGCCCTAGGGTCATTCTGAATACCTTAACTTTAGATGAAGAATAACAACAGAAGGGAGATTTGATGGATCTGTGGAATGACTGAAGGAAAAACACCAACCTGGAGAAGGGAACACTGACATGTCTGGACTGTGAAGTAACTTAACCCCTTTGAGGGCAGAGCTCAAGGAATGAAACTGAAACTGTTACAACTGGCTTGGTTTATACCAGAGCTATAACTAGTTGAAACAAT
Organism: Dromiciops gliroides; assembly: GCF_019393635.1. Classification (NCBI taxonomy): domain Eukaryota; kingdom Metazoa; phylum Chordata; class Mammalia; order Microbiotheria; family Microbiotheriidae; genus Dromiciops; species Dromiciops gliroides. The sequence continues at coordinate 154,122,034 of NC_057864.1, read as the reverse complement.
GGCTTTTGCTCCACGGAGCCAAATTTTGAAGGCTCTTACCAGCAGCCAAACATTGTGGGTGTGGGGAAAGAGGTTAAAGGCCCACATACTAGAAAGTAATGGCAGGAGAGAAAGGAACCTCCTCCCATGCCACTTCCTTACACACATGAGGATATGACCCTTCTTCTCCACCCTCAGCTTAACTGGCAAAGCCTAGGTTCTCAGGAACATGATTTCCTTACATTTGCTTTGGTGCTGCTAGAGGCTAACAATGCCCCTAGACTATGGTATGAAGAGAAGTTGGAACCAAGTATTTCTTCTTTCCTCAGACCCACCTCAGTCCTAACACCATGGGTATCTCCTCCCTAAGTTGGCCAAGACAGAGTTGAAGAGGTGGGGACACTGGGAATTCTATGATCTCACAACTGTTTTGCTAGGTATATCTCCCATGGCCATAGCAGAAAGCATAGGATAGCCCCAAGACAAGAACATGGGCTTGAGTAGGGCCTCAGAATCCTATTGAGTCTGACCTGGGACCTCCCTTTGGAGTGGAATGGAGGCTCAGACATAGGTGTGGTGACAAGGATAGCATGAAAGGATTCACAGAACAAGAAGTCCTGATGTCAGCTGGAATAGAATTAGACTCTAGTATCACTCACAAGGTTAGAGGGGACATCAAATTGGCATCTAGGTCCACTGCCATAATCACCCATCCCCTCACACCTTGTAGGATTCAAGCCCTTTCTGCTAAGCCTTCTCAAGGACTTAGAGGAGGAAGTGGTGTCCTCCCAACCCCATCCCCACCTCCACCTCCCCAAATACTCTCTTCTGCCACACTCTTCCCTCTTACACACACACAAAAATACTCGGATATATCCACTCAGTCCAGCTCATTGATGCTATAATAAGCCTACCCCCTTCCCCTATTGCTCTAGAAATCCCAGGTGGATATGAAGAGAAGCCGAAACGAGAGATTTTTAAGGAAACGTCTTGGACCTTCCCCTGCCTCCAAGGCCTCAGGCCACTGTCCTGTTCCACTTTTACTACCTCTTGCCCCAAGTCTTAAAATTCCTAGTTCCAGGTCTGAGTCAGATAAGAGGAAAAACTTCCTCACAGGAATCACTGGTGTCTATTAAAATAAAGAGAAGCAACCATCAAAGAGGACAGTCCCATTGCTAAGAACTCTGACTCTAAATCCTATATAGGAATCACAAGTGATTGGAAGAAGGTTGGAAGCATATGTAAGGCTCCTAAGCCACCTTTAAGAACTCTGAGAGGGTGGTAGATGAAAGCTGAGACCCTCAGTTGCCTTGATATTACTAGATGTTAACCTAAACCCCTTCTTGCTGTGCAGAGTACAATTCTAGATGTCTTGTATCCACATCTTTTTTGGCCTTCCTCTATCTATCCAACTCCACCCTCTCTTTGAAGTTCAGCCTCTTGCCAAGCCTCCCTACATCTATTCACAAGGGAGGAAATATCTGGGGCCAAGAGGCCTGATTCCAAGTTATTCTTCAATTTATCACTCTCAGGAGTCAAGGAGATGGCTTTTCTCCTAAGGAGAGATATCCTTTGGGGAAAAATAAGTCACCAGAAAATGATGGAATGGAAATATCTTGGGAGGAAATAAAGTTTCTACACAAGAGCCTTTAACACAAGAGCATAAGTGCAAAGGGGGTCAGAAGTATTAAAGGGTGGTTTGGGAGGAGAAGAGAGTAACAACACCTGGCCCTGGGGAGAAGGCTTCAGGAGCCCTATGAGTGGGAGGAGCCAAGGGCCAGGCAAGTACCAGGCTGAGATGGCCCAATTCTCAGTCAATATTTGCTTGGGCAGAGGCTGTGGGTAGGATTACCACACCTGACTTGTGGGCTGGTCACAGCCTGCTTCTGACATTCATGCCTTTCTCAAGGAATGATAGCATTTAGAATTGGAAAGGACCTTAGAGATTACCTAACCCAATACCCTGAGTTTAAACTTTAAACTCAGGCTCTGAACTTTGGATATATGAACTTTAAAAAATTTTGTGATTGTATTTCAATATAATTGTTTCCCTTTCTCATCCTATTTTATACATTTAAAAAATCACTCCTAAAAAGGGTCTGCAGGCTTCACCAGACTTCCAAAGAGGTACATAACAATAAGGTTAAGAACCCCTGGCTTAAAATTTATAGGTGAAGAAACTAAGGTTCTAAATGTGAAATGTCCCTTTCTTCTCCACCTGTTATCTGACCTTTAAGGTTTATCTCAAAAGTATACAGGCTTGGGGCATCTAGGTGGCTGGAGTCAAAAGGACCTCACCGCTTACTAGCTGTGTGACCCCGGGGAAGTCACTTAACCCCAATTGCTTCCAAAAAAAAAAGTTTACAGGCTTATAAATCAAGTGCTGAAAGGTACTTCAGAGGCCTTGTATTCCCATCATCTCATTTTACAGAAGAATCTAAGTAACTTGCCTAACGTCACAGATATTAGGCAGAAGAGGTGAGATTTGAACCCATATCCTCTCACTTGAGTCAATATTCTTTTCACTATACCACACTTGCCATCCTGATCTCCTAAAATAAGTTACATTTTTCTGCCCCTCAGACCTTGTACAGCACTTGGCTGGCACCTCTCTTAGGTATTTATCACATCACTTTGTCTTGTAGTTATTTATATGTATTATACCTAAAGACATATGTAAATAGCCATTGAGGGAAGATAGAATGCACTGGATTTAGTCTCAAATCCTACCCCTAAATGCAAGCTTCCCGACCTTGTCTCTTTATCTATTAAATGGTGGGGAATGGGGGGGGGTGACTTAAATACCTGCCTCGAAGATTTGTTATGAGGAAGCGCTAAAAAAAATAAGAGGAAGCACTTTGAAAACCTTAAGAGATGAGTGTGCGATTAACATTATCCTACTAACTAGATTATAAGCTATATGAAGGCAGATGTGGCCATCTCCCTAGTCCAGACTCTGGTATTCTGTATACAGAAAGCACTTAATAAATGCTTGTTGAAGTCTGGGGTCCTCCCATACAAGAAATGAAAGCAACAGATGTCCAGAGTACCACCTCTCAACCTAAAGGGGTCTGATTTTCTGTTTGTTACATTTGATGCCAGTTTCTCCAGCCCAAGGGCCATCTCTAGTACTGATAGTTATAGTTATTTCTTCCCTATCATAGGGGTTAGGGGTGAGGTGCCCCCACAATCTGGAAAATCCATGTAAAGGTTTTTGGCCCTCCTTTTGTACCGAGAAGATGGCATTTTTTTCTTTTATGAGGTGTTTACAGTACATTATAATAAAATTTAGGTTGACATTTAACAGTATACACACATTTTATGCATTTCTGAGTTTCTAAACTTTTTCTGTCATTTGCTGACCTTCATGTGCTATCTGTAGCTTCCACAAAACTCTCCCCAAATTTCTATTTAATTTCTTATGCCAACCAGATATATATCAAAACGGAGATGGGGAAAAGTCACAATGTGAAAGGGATAACTGTATTGTGCTTTAGTCATTTCATTTGAGCCTCACAACAACCTCATAAGTAGTAAAAAAATAAGAGCTAAGACTTATATGGCACTTCACGATTTACAATGTGCTTTAGACATATTACTTCATTTAATCTTCCCAATGACCCTAAGAGGCAGGTGGTATTATTTTCCCCCAACTGACAGATGAGAAAACTAGGACTGAGAGAACTTAAGTGATTTGTCCAAGATCACATAGCTAGTAAATATCAGAGATAGGATTTGAACCTGGGTCTTCTTGACTCTAAATCCAGTATTCTACCCACTGTTTCTCAATATTTTATCCAGACTCAACTGTTCTTCCCCACCAGTCTTCTTCCTAAGTGCTGGGGTGGCCAGGTTTAAGGGTTGTGTCAAGCCTATGGGAGTATAGAGGACTCATCTGAGTAAGGGACAACTTGCATAGAGAAACACAGCTCATTTGGCCCTACTTGGGAAAGATGTCACTGGTTCCAGCTGATAACAGCCCAAATTCATCCAAGCAGAGAAAAGGACAGACATGTTTGACTGGGACTGGTCCCAAAGGCTCCAAATCCTTGTTTTCCCACTCACCACAGTTCCTAGGCCAGGGACAACTTAGATCCTTGTTGATGCCCACCCTTGTTCCAAGATAGGGAGACATTCTAAGGTGAAGGATATTCTAAGGGAAAGTGGGCTCGTGAGCATTGAAGCACAGGGTTTAGTTAGAGGTAAAAAGTAACTTAAGAGAGCGTCCAGAATAGTCCCTTCATTTTATAGATGAAGAACAGGCCTGTTGATCCCTTCCCCTTCTAGGGTCATTTCTCTTGTCTCTGCCTTATCTTAATTCCATTTCTGACATGCACCCTCCTCCCCTTCTCCCTCCCATCTCCAAGGTAGCTCCCTCAGACACAGCCGGGCTACATCTTACAAACACTGGGAATCTTTATTCAGATCAGCAAACTCACATTCCTCAAGCCCCAGACTTTGGGTGGGTCTTTTGAAGAAGAGGGGAAGGAGGGAGGAGAGAAAAGAAGGCAAGGCCAACCCACCTCCCTGGACATCCCCTCCACCCCTCCACCCTGTTGAGGGGAATAGGCGGAAGGGAATGCCAAGAAGGGAGGGACCAAGGGATAAAGAGGCCCTTGCCAAGGAGAGGCCTACCCAGATGTGTGGCTTTCAAAGTCCAGCTGTGGCCAGGACAGCAGCCACCACAGGCCCCTCCCTATAAATTAAGTCCCCACAGGAGCAAGGCTGGGGGGTGGGGGTGGCAGAAAGAACAATCTTGTGGAAGAGAAATTGGTCCCACGTTCAGCTCCTTTCAAGGCAGTGCCCTGAACCCTGGCCTAAGGAATGACTGTAATGGTACAAATTCCGAAGTGAGAGGATAAGCCAGGGTGGGAGAATGAATCGGAATGTTGAAGGGGTCAGGCGCCCCCCAGTTTTGGTCCAGGATGGGGAAGGATGGAGCAGTTGGTCCAGTTTTGCTGATTGGGGGTGGGGAAGGAGTGTATTACGGCAAGTTCAAGGTGAAAAGGCAGCGGCTCAGGCACAACACGAGGAGCAGTGCCCCCAGTGGGTAGAGAGTAGGGGAGAAGAGGAAGAATTGGGAACAGAAGGGGCTTGAGGTTTCCACGGGCTTCCTGGGAATGTCACTGCTAGAAATATATTAACCATTCAAGGGAGAGTAAGGAAGAGTGGTGATCAGAGGATTTGGCGTGGCATCCCATAACCAGTCATGCCCGCCTGAGATGCCCCCCGGTTGGTGCCCATCTGCAGCCCGATGACATTCTTGCCCTCCTGCAGTTGGTTGTCTGTGAAGTTTCGGGGATTTTCCTTGGACTTCCTAGTGGTGGAAAAGACAGGGGTCAGCCACAAGGGAAACTCTAGGCAAGGGGGAATCCAGGGCTATCAGAATAAATCCTGCCACCCTGTTTATGGAAGGGAAGTGGGCAAGAATTTTCCCAACCACCCCAGGGAGGGTGGAATGTCCCACTACTTACTTGGGGAACCAGTTAGGATCTCCAGAGAAGAGCCCATCACCCCGAGCCACTGCCAGCCCACCAAGGTTCATCAGTGTCCGCTGCACACAGGCCATATTCTTTCCTAGGGATGATATAGGAAGTCTAGAGGTCTAGATACCATAGAGAACCTCCCAAAATATTAGGAAAGAGACACTAATCCATTGAATCCCTTTATCTTTCTTCCCCAATCCCCTCCCACTAGGATCTCTTCCTTCTTCTCTCTCCTTCAAAATGCTACCCTGCCCTTTAAATCCTTGCCCATCAGTAACCTGAATCTTATCCCCATTCCCCAACCTCAAAGCCACCATCCTTCAAAGCTGTTCTTGGGCAGTTCTTCCCAAGGAGATGTCAAAATCCCACCATGACCCTCCCATCCAGTCTCCCCTTCCAGTCTTTGGCCAATCCCCTTGCCATGCAGCCTTTTCTTCACCTTCCCAGAGGTCCACAGTTTGGAAGATATCAGTGGCATTGATGCCATAGCGCTCCGCTGCCTGGAGGAACTGAGAAATCTGTTCCATCTGTTTGAAGGCCATGCCTGAAGCCTGGATCTTCTTTACCGGGCCTTGGCCTTCAGGGTATAGCCCATTGATGAGCTCACACAGCACCTGGGGGAAGGCAAGGCTTGGCATGAAAGGGTGCCCATCTCACAGTGGATAGATGGGGAAGACCAATCCTCTTGGCCTGCCTTATCTAGGTCCCAAATTGCCCCCTGGGGCCAGGAGAAGAGGAGAAGGCAGGGCAGAAATGACACCCCTGTATCACTGGGGGGACACTTCAATAGTATCCAAAGTATCATCTAGTCAAATCTACTCAGATCAGCTGAAAAGAGCAGGAATTTCTTCCTGTCTAAATAACACCCACCCAAGAACACAACAGCTCTCCAGTTCCCTTATATTTTTGTCTACTCTCCCTGCTGATCCCATGTCTTGAACTCCAGCTCTCACCGTGCCATCCTTGAGCCAGTTTTGGAAATTCTCCCGCCCAGGCTGGGGCCGCCCAACATCTCTGCGGCACTGTGTGGTAATCCACTGAATGAGGATCTGCTCCAGGTCAGCATCATACTGCTTCTCAATTTTCTGCTGTACCTCCCGACTCAGTCCATAAGCAGGTCCCCTGTTGGCCATTTTGAGATGGTGATGCAGATACCTGGGAGGAGACACCCCACAATCCAGTTAAGTAGAGGCATTGAATGAACTTTCTCCGTAGGGACCCTTCTAGCTCTAAACTAACTCAACTTCCTCACTTTAAATATGAGGAAACTGAGGCCCGGGGGAAGGAAAGACTTTCCTAAGGTCACACAGATATAGTTGATGACTCTAAGACTAGAATTAACTCCATTATACATTATATTTCAGTAGAATGTAAGCTCCTTGAGGAATGGCACTATTTTCATTTTTGGTTTCACATCCCCAGTGTTTGGTGTATAGCAAATGCTTATACTGTTCCCTTTAGAGAAGAGGATATAATCCTCCAAGGTGTGTGGCTAACAGCTTCTCACCCACAGAGGAGACACTGAGCAAATGAACTGAATGAACAGTAACCAGCTCAGCTCATCTTAACCCAGGTCTTGCCTTCCCTTTTCTCTGTGTTTGGGAAAAGGATCGGGACCCCCATAGAGTAGGGAGCAATGACAACGGAGCCTGATTTGTAGGACTGGGCAAATGGACCTGGGGAGACTCAGCCAATAAATGTTTCCTGAGAGATTACTATGTGCCCAGTTCCATGCTGGGCTCTGTGGGCAATGTAAGAAAAACCCGGACTTGAAGGACTAATTTCTTCAGAATTCAATGGGCGTTTATTAAGTGCTAGGCAAGTTGCTAGGACTATAAAGAAAAACCCAAAATAGTTGTGGCCCTTACTGAAGGAGGTTACTATTCACTAGAAAGACAAGAGTCTATATACATGAAACAATCGACGGCACAGAAAACTCTGTAATTCAGGTTCAGTTGTGTGGTGCAGACTCCTACAAGCTGTTGGCCTTTAGAAGATATATACTAGGGCTAAGGTAGGAAACAAAGTCATCTTGGAACATGGAGGACTTGAGCTTGGCCTGGAAAAATAGGTAGCATTTCAACAGGTGTGTGAGGGCAGGTGCATGTTCTAGAAGGCAGTCCAAACAGAGGGCATAGCCTACACCTGATCTGCAGAAGGCTGACAGTCAGTGGGTCTATAGGAAGGGAAGGGTCTCTCTTTGACCCCTCCTTTCTAGGGATTCCAAAATGGCAGGCTTTGGCAAGAGCCAGGTGAGAGTAAGTTTCCCTTAACTGGAGATTGGCGATGAGAAGAGGCATGAGTCAAAGGGATAGAAGGGAAAGTGGTTGGGTAGTTTCCTGTCTGCCAGCCTGAGCTAGAACCTCTACACTGTGCCAAGATGCTGCCTATCCTCACCCTTCCACCCCCTGCCTTGGCTCAGTGCCCAAATACTTGTCTGGACAGGCCCAGTACAACCCTACTGCCCCACATGGAAACTCATTCAGTGGCCATTCCATTCCCATCTTCTCCTTTAGAATCCTCTATCCCCAGAATTAGGCGATAGCTCTGGGATCACACTACGAAGGGCATTCCTTGCCAGGGCAGCTGCCAGTACTCAGGGAGAGGGAACAGATGTGTGCTAAGAAACTGCCTCCTTTACTGCACTAGCTTCCAAAGCTTCTAGGCCAATCTTCCCAAAGGTGAGCAACCATTCTGATCTACAATCTCCATACTCATACTCCAGCTTTCTTTAGTGGGGTCCAGCTGAGGGTTCTGAATTCATTATGGCAACATGCAAAGTAACCAGGACACATACCCCTTAGAGTTCCCTCCCTGTTGAGGTCTGAATGTGGTGAGGAGGCTGGAACAGGGGTAGACCCCAAGCCCCAGGGAATTATAAAGGCTTCTCTGCCTGGAGAACCAGCGTCTCAGCCTCTGTTCAATATCTAAACCTTCCTTCCTTTCCCAACTTATCAAGTTTCACAGTTTACTTCCTGCTTAGAAGGTTCTCCTCATCAACTATTTTTAGCTTCATTAACAAAGCCTCTTCTCTACCCCCAATACACATACTCTTTCCCCCAAGGAGAAAGCCAGGACAGTAAGAGCTGGGAGAAGAATGGAGAATTTCTGGTCTGGGCCCTGACCTGATCTTATCAACTTGAAGAGGGGAGAGACTGGGAAGGGAGATAGAGCTGAGGCATCCAAGGTGGGAAGAGGGACATTGAGTTCTTTCCTCATCCAAATCCACCATGCTTCACCACCTAACCTTTCCTTGAGAATGTGAAGGCTCTGGAATTGTAGGGGAGAAAGTAAGGGGAGAGGAAACACCCAAGGTGGATCCATTTTGAAGAGAAGTAAACCCCCCACTTCTCCCAAGCCAAGTTTTGAACCCTATCTCCTAGGATCAATTCAGTTTTGCAGGCCTGGTCCTCAGAGCAGGGTCCTATTCAGTGCTAAATGGTCCAGCCTGAGGGAAGGGTCAAGCAGGAGGATAATTAACGGGAATACAGGGGGTGGGGAAGGAAGATAACCAGATCCTTCATCTTCCCAGGGCTGAACAGGCATAGAACTTCTGAACCCCACTGAGGAGAATTCAGAGGCGCCCCTTTCCCCTCATTGGCCTGGGCCACAGCTGGCAAAAGATGGGGCTCCAGCTGCAGTGTCTGCTGTGTTCTGGAGCCCCAACCACTCTACAGTGCCAGGGCAGCAGGGAGGAGCCCTGGGAAGGAACCATCCTGGCCAACAGCTGTTCTTCCTCCCTTCCCCATCCTGGCTGAAGGGAGGAAGGAGGTATCACAGGCGTGAGCTGACAAGCTCCGGCTGGGCTGTTAAGGGTGAAGAGGCCCACCATGGCAGCAAACCCCTTGGCCTGCCCCTCCTACCCTGCATGGGAAAAGAGTGGGTTATTGCCCAGAGGGGAGGACATGCTGAATTAGAAAGTTAGTGTGGGGTCCTCGGGATGCCTAAGCCTGAGTAGCCATGGAAAGCCAGCAGCTGGATAGCTCAGAGATATGGAAGAGCAGCTAAGAGGAAGGAAGGAGAGTGTAAGGGAGTGGGAGGGAAAGGGAAAGGCAGAACCTCCCACCTAACCCAGGAAGGCTGGCTCTTAAGAACCCGACCCAACCATCCAAGCTACTAAGAGCTGGTGGAACAGGGAAAAGGGATGCCGTTACCCCCCAATGACCAGATTCAAGCCCAGCCTCAGACCAAACCAGGGTCCTGTGCTGTTTGTTCTCAATGCCAGGGGGAAAGGACAATCTGTACTGAGGGCCGCAGAGGCTCTAGGATGGACGAAGAAGGGTGACTCAATTTCCCAGACTGTGCTGAAAGGGACCACAGAAGGAAGGAGTGGGATCTGCTCCCAGGGTGAGGGGATAACAGGAGCAGGAAGAAGGAGGGGAGTCGGGAGGGCAGCTTGGTCTGATTACATTGTCCCCCATAGGGGAGCCCCCCTGTCCCCAGTGGAGAAAGCTAGAGATACACAAACAGGAAGCCACAAGGCCTGGGCGGGAGGAGGGTGTGCTGGGGTGGGGAAGGGAGGGGGGGCAGGAGGAGGTCAGGCGGGGGCTGTTGCTATGGCTTTTGTATACTAAACATAGTGCAAGGGGCTAGATGGGGGTGCCAGGCAGGGCACAAAGAAAATCCCGCCCAGACAGAAAGGGAGAGAAAGCTCTGAGAACAGTCTGGAGTAAGGAGGAGGTGGGTGGCACCAGCACCTGGAGGAGCATTTCCTATTCTTCATAGGGCACCCAGGCTAGTCAGCTGGGGGAGAGAGTACTAGGACTTGGGGTACTTCTGGGGGTGAGAGCTCAAGGCTAGTACCAATATGTACAAAAGAAAATTCCCAGAGGAGCAAATGAGGTCAGGATCTAGCCCTGAGGGAACAGGAAGGCAGAGGCAGGATGGGAGTGAGAGGGAAGGAAGACAAAGAGGACTTGTTGGTTCTGGGGTCCAGAGGGCCCTCCTGGGCCTGCCCCACCCCACCATTTCCACTCATCAGAAGACAGGAATGGGAAACTCCAAGCTGTATGTAGTAGGGAATTGGGAGGGAAACTCCATCATGCCCCTCCCACACACAAATCTCACTGCTATCCTTTCCTGCTAAGTACCGGTAAGTCAAAGAAGCAAGAAGCATTTATTAAGTACCTGCTGTGTACCAGGCAATGCCCGATGCAGCCCTAATGCAATTTCCAGATGGGTACCTCTCTAGATAGGTAGTAAGAATTGGGAGAAGAGAACTGTTTCAACTTCTCAGACTCTGATACTCACATCCAGCTTCTTTCCCACTACGATCTCAAATCTAAGTCAGTGGCCCCTAGCTAGAGGATCTGTTACAGTCCATACTCTTCCATTTCCATCCCTACTAGAGGTGTGCTAATCCCTCTCTTGCCTTGTATGTTCGGGCCCCTTGTCTTCTCTAATCCTTACCTTCCCCCCCAACACCCTCCCTCCCCAACCACACCCTGGCCGTTACTGAGAGATGACTCACCCGCCGCCAGGGTGACGCAGTGGTCTGGGCAGCCAGCCCGCCCAACAGCCACGGCCAGAGGCTTTCCCAGCAGCAGGGGGCATGGGGGTGGGGAAGCGACAGACACCCCCCGCCCCCCCCCCCCCCCCCGCCTCCCCATCCCAGGCCATGAGAGCCAGACAGGTCAGGCTGCAGCCAAGGCTCCTCGGTATAAAAAGAACCCCCCACCCTCGTCCTCCAATCACACTCGAGGGATGGGATCAAAGTGCTGACCCTGTTCTTAATACGAAGAAAGGATAGGGTTACTGAGGCAATCCAGGTACTAAGCTAGTCCTAACCCCGGTGCCTTCCCGTTGGGAGGCCCGAAATCAAGCAGCGCCAGGCTCCAGAGAAAAGTGAGCGAGAAGAAAGTCAGCTCAGAGTTTAGAGAAAGGAGGACAACACTCTACACGTGGCCACGAATAGAAGAAGTGAGAAGTGCATCAGGGGAAAACCTAAGTGCCTGAGGTCAAGGAAAGCCAAAAGGGCAGTCTCAAGAAGGGCACTAACTGGCAGGCATGGGCAAGGGACCGGGTTCTTTATACCGTCCTTTCCAGTGCTAGCCCCTCACCTTCCGCCACCTCCCTTCGCAAAGTCCCGGCCAGAGCTTCGCCCAGATCTCTCCCGGTGCTCTGGGAGGGGGGCACGGACCCCAAATTCTCTAGCCCAGCGAAGCCCGAGCACAGCGCACAGCGCAGGGGCCGCCGCCCCGGCCCCACCTGCCCAGCCAGCACAGCGCGGAGCCAATCCAGAGGACGGGCGGGGCGGCACAGGGCAAGGAGCGGACCCTAAGCCCTGGTCTCAGTGACTCACGGCCAGCCACCCGAGGCTTCTCGTGCTGCCCAGGTCTGCCTCCCTTCTGCCTCCCTCCCTCCTCCCTGCCCTCCGCGCTCACCTTTACCGCAGAGCGGTGGATAGAGAGCTGAGCGGGCTGGGGCGCGGCGCAGTGAGTGGCACTGGACTTCCCGAGGCGGGGGTTTTCAGGCAGATCCCGCCTTGGCCCGGCGGGGCGGGCCTGGGGCGGGGCGATGGGCGAGGATTTAAAGGCACAGGGCAACTAAGGCATCGGGGAGCTATGGTGGGTTCTGGGGTTACCGGTATGTACAGGCCTCGGATTCCAATAGTAACCCCAAAGATTTGGGCCTAACTGGAAAACCGGAGCAGAGTGCTTAAATACTGGCTATGGTGGAGCGCTTGTGTTTTCTTGCTATTAATTGTCAAGCCAAAATTATCACAAGCAGCAGAGAATCAGTCCATGCTTTGTTGCATCTCAGAGATTGCATTGAGGGAGAAATCAGCTGCAAACAAAGTCAGGCACAAAAACTCCCTCAAGAATTTACTATCAGCACAGCAGCTGACCTTGATGCTGTGTTTGTCCTCATTGAAGACCTTCTTATATGGAACCATCAATTACAGCAAATGGAAAAGTTTTGAATACTGTGGTGGATAAGTTCACTTACCTTGGCAGGATACCTTCCAGGGATGTACACACTGATAACAAGGTTGATGCACGATTTGCCAGAGCTAGCTCAGCATTTAGGAGGCTCCGAAGGAAGGTATGGGATACAAAAGGTATTAGACTGATTATCAAACTGAAGGTCTACAAAGTCATTGTGCTGACCTCATTGTTGTATACCTGTGAAACCTGGACAGTGCACCAGTGCCACGCTAGGAAACTTAATCTCTTCCTTTTGAATTTTTAGGAAGATTCTGAGGATCACCTGGCAGCATAAGACATCAGACACTGAGGTCCTCTCTCAAGCTAAACTGCCAAGCATTCAAACTGTACTGCAGAAAGTGCAGCTCTGATGGGCAGGTCACATTTGAATGCCAAATGTATGCTTGCCTAAAAGACTATTTTATGGAGAACTCACACAGGGCAAGTGCTCACATGGTGGTCAGAAAAAGTAATATAAGGACACTCTCAAGGTCTCTCTTAAGAACTTTGGAATTGACTGCATGACATGGGAGATACTGACACAGGATTGCCCAGCATGGCATGCCCTCATCAGAGAAAGTGCCATGCTCTATGAGCAAAGTAAAATTGAAATAGCTCAGAAGAAACATGAGATGTGCAAATTTAAAGAATCCAACCCAAATGTTCAAAATTTTTTGTGCCTGACCCATGGTAGAGCATTTCAAGCTCCTATCAGTCAGATCAGTCATAGTCGGACACACTGTAACTTAACTAACATAGTGATGTCATTTTGGTCCTCTTCAAAGGACAAAAGACAACTACCAACCAACCAACCACTGGGTATAACAAGTCCTGCCACCCCTTATCTATGCATATCATTGATAGATGGGGAAACTGAGGCACACTCCAAGACAACTCTCTTCCTCCTCTCCCTCCATTATGCCGAATGGGAATAGAAGTAAGGTCTGATTGGGAAGAGGACCATAAAATCATGTACTTCAGAATGGTAAGGGACCTTAGAAATCTAGTCCAGATAACAGTTGAGGTCATTGAAGTCAGAGAAGTGAAAGGACTTGCCGAAAGTAGTGACAGAGTCAAGACAGGAGTCCAGGGCCGAAGATTTCAAAGTTAGTGCGTTCTCTTCTGCAAAAAGCTTTTTCTCCAGCCCCCCTTAATACTAGTGCCTTCCTTCCAAGGTTATTTCCAATTTATCATATCTTGTTTGCACATGGTGGTTTTGATGTCATCTCCCCTGGTGGACTGTGAGCTCTTTGAAGGCAGGGACTGTTTTTGCCTTTGCTTTTTAAGCCTTTAGCACAATGCCTGGTACATGCAAAGTGCATAATTAATGCTTGTTGATTTGATTTCTGCATTACATCAACTCCTGGCTCTTCAGGGCAAGGAGGCAATCCTATTCTGTTGGTGTGGCCTGCCCTGCCCTGCCCTGCCACCTTCTTCAAGCCTGGACAGGTGGTAACAGAGTGAGGTCACTCTCTCCTCCCTGGGGCCCCAGAGGCAAGGGGAGGGTTGGCTTCTGGGAGCTCAAGACTGACTCTCCTCTCCCACTTTCCATCTCAGGTGTTTTTTTTTTAAATCTCCGTTATTACTCTTTAATACATTTGCAAGATGGAGGAAGGCGGGTTGTGGCAGGGAGGTCTCTTCAGAGGGGACTCAGCATTCTTAGGCAGAAGCAATGCTGGAGCTGAGCGTGAAGGATAGTATTTGCTTGGACAAAAGTCCCTTCAGGGATCACCCTTTCAGCCCACCTTTGGGTCTGGCCCCTTGCTGGAGAGGGACTCATGTTCCACCTTGGAGAATTCCCATCTCTACCATTCATGCTCCTAGTCCCCCACCCCTCCCTCCTTCAGCTTCAAAGCCAGGTACAACACACAAGTGAAGTATTCTCAGTCTCTCTTTAATTGCCTGTAAAAACATCCCCCACACCTCACTCACACAGAAGGGGCAAGGGCAGACCCTGAGATCTATGTGGCTATCCTCCCTCTTCTTGCCCTGGGGAGGAGGAGAGACCCTTCTGGGGAAACCCAATTCAACCTAAGGGAGATAGTGCTATCCACATCCTTCCCCCGGCCCAGCCAGTATCTGTGCCTAGGTACCAGCTGGGGACATTATCAGTGCCCCCAGTACCCCTGCAGGTGTCCCTGTTCAACCTTGCCCATAGGTCCTTGTCCCACCAGCACAGAGCATTCATAGCAACGTGGCTTGCTCCGAGTGGCTGATGGGCTCATGGCGAGCAGGCAACCGTGCCCGGGTAGCATCACGGCGACGTCGGAAGGCCAAGAACTCCTCGCGGAGTGCAGCACAGCGTTCCTCTGGCCCAGGGGGCTGGGCAGTGCCCCAGGAGGACCCCTCTGGCTCCTTGGAGCCTGTGAGAGCATGAAGCAGGGGATAGAGAGATGGAAGGATTTTTAAGCAACAGATTTAGAGGATACAAAAAGCTTCAGGGGACTAGCTATGTGAGGGACATGGAAGAGAGAGCACCTAAGCCAACCTCCCTTGTGAGAGTAAGACAGGGAATATCCTATTATCCCAGAATAGAGAGACTAGGCGTACAACTCCAAACCAAAATTTGGCTAGGAATGGAGAACAAGCAGGCACCAAGCTGAATCCAGGGCTGGAGAGGGAGGAAGAAAAAAATCATGGGGGTAGCTAGGTAGTGTAGTGGATAAAGCACCGACCCTGGATTCAGGAGGACCTGAGTTCAAATCCGACCTCAGACACTTGACACTTAATAGCTGTGTGACCCTGGGCATGTCACTTAACCCTCATTGCCCCATATAAACAAAAACAAAAACAAAAACAAAAACAAACAAACAAAAAATCATGGAGTAGAGAGATGCCCAGTGAACTGAATTGGGAAGGATGCTGGAGCCTGATCCCCTGCACTGAGGTCTCACGCACCTAGTTTCAGTTCCGGTTGGACCCGGAGGCCACCACCCCTCTGCCCCAGCTGCAGTGATTCGAGCAGTTCCAAGTCCCCAGGAAGCTCAGAGTCCCACTCATAATTTTCATCCACTGAAGTGTTCCTCCTGTAGGCATATAATTGTGTGTGTGTGGGAGGGGGGGGTTATGGAGCAGAAAGGTTTGGGACAGTATGCACCCCCTCGCCTGGGGATGGCTATGGAAGGTGCCCTCAGCTTCAGAGGAATGCCCACAATCAGGGATTAGCCACTACTTCAGAGGACCCTAAGGAGATGGGTGAATCAAGTTTCTGGCCCAAGGGAGGAATAGAGAGGACAAAGAGAAAAGGGAGGGCAACAGAAAAGGGAGAGGGGGATCAGGGATTGGGACCCCGGGTTGGGAAGACACTATCCTCACCTCTTACTGACAGTCAGCACATGTTCTCTCCGAGGCCACCTTTCCAGGCCAATTCCTCCACTGGTCCAACTGCTGGTGTCCCCTGAGGGGGGACTGAGGTAGCTGCCCCCAAGAGAGGGGGCCAGTGAGGGTGGGCGAAAGAAGGAGGCACTACCCCTTCCACTGCTCTGGCTGGTGAGGCTGCCTCTGGGCACAGCAGGAGGAGGCCCAGGCAACCCCCTCTCCCGAAGCATCCAGTCCGCCAAAGCAGTATAGGATGAATCAGAGCCCCCCGCACTGACCCCACTCCCAGGCAGAACTGCCTTAGGGAGGCCGAATGGGGAGCCCAGAGGTCGAGAGAGGGTTGTCTCGGGAGCTGGTCGGGTGTCCATGTAATCAGGGTGTGGGGCAGGGTTGGGTTCTTCAGTAGGGGGCCAGTCCCCATCAACGTTCATCTCCCGGAAGAAGGGGAGACTCAAATACTGGAGCAGGGGACCAGGGGCTGGCAGGGGGCTAGGTGGCGGGCCCACAGGACTGATGTCAGGAATATAAAGGGGTTGGGCCACTCCACTGGGACTGCTGTTGCTACAGTCAAATGAGGGCGCCTGGCGACGGCCTTTGCTTTGGGGCTCATCTTGGCCCTGGGTCAGCAAAACCTGGGGGGTCCCGGCACCTGGTCCCATGACAAATCGCCCATCAGGGCCTCGGCAGATTGGTTCCAGGGGCAGTGGGCTGGGCAGAAGCTGGGCAGGAGGACTGGGGAGCTGGGTGGTCTCCCCCCACAGCAGGCTTTGTCGAAGGCTGAGAGACGGGGACTCCTGGAGTTTGAGTTTCACCACGCTGTCAGGGCTGCCCGAGCCTGGAGCAGAACTGGGAAGGGGTGGGGCATCAGTGCCCACATCAGCATGGAGGGGGCACAGAACACTTCTAACAGATGGGACATGAGACACTTGCAACAGGACCAGACAATGCCAAGGAGATGAAGGCAGGAGGCAAAGCCAAAGTGTCTACACAGGGGTTCTTAACCATTTTTGTCATGAGCCTCTGTGGCAGGAGTGAATCCTGTGGACTCTGGCTCAAAATAATGTTTTTAAATGCACAAAAGAAAAAATATAGATTACAAAGGAAACCAATTCTATTGTGATTCTTATAAAAAGTTTTGTTTTGTTTTGTTTTTTAAGTTTATGGACTCCAAGTTAAGAACCCCTATTGTAAAGGAAAGAGAAGAACAGCACGGGGGACTGGTAAGACTGAGCCTCGACTGGAAAAAGACCCTGGCCTGTAGGAAGGCTGAAGGTACATCTTCCCTTCCTCAGGGCCCCCATTGGATCTGCTGCAAACTCCTGCCCCAATCAAGCCCCAGCCACCCCCAAGTCCCGACCAACTGCTGCCCCACCTAAGGTGAAGGAGAATGAAGGAAGTAGCACAGCCCAGGGCACAGCGGGGTCAAAGGACTAGGGAATGGAAGAACTTACTTCGGAGGTGACTTCCTTGGGGGGGAGAAGATGAGTGGTAGATCTGGAAGGGTGTGAGAACAGGGGGATGATGACAGTAATGGAGAGAGGAATCTGGTCTTTCGTTTACTCCATGCTCCAGTCCCTGGGCCATGGTCCTCTTACCCACCCCATGGAGCCCCCAGTCCCAGCATGGGAAGCTCCAGATGTCCTCTAGAGGGAGTGGGAAGGAACAGGGGCTGGGGCAGAGGTCGTTAGGCCTCTGTGATGGGGCATGGCACAGGACTGTGAGAGGGCAAAGAGAGGTTGTACATCACAAGTAAGTATGGATGTGGGGTAAGAACATAGGCCCTGGGTGGGGCCTAAAGGTGGAATGGGGAGAATCAAGCTGGCCTGGGGCTTGGGTGGGATGAAGAAGAGGGCCTAGGTGAGAGGACAAGTGAGGCTGGGGTACATCCCCCCCCACTTGGGGTATGAGTGAGAAGCTGGGGTCTAAGTGGGCAACAGAAGCCAGGTAGCAGCAGGGTAGGGCCTACCTCGGTGGCGCTTTCGGAGTCTGGCAGCCCGACGTCTATTCATGGCACAAGCAGCCACTGTGCTGATGAGAATGGCTACACTCAGGAAGCAAACACCACCTACCACACCAGCCAGCACAGGCTGGGGCAGCAGGCCAGGAAGCTGTGTCCGGGAAGGGTACACCTCCATGCCTGAGTGTGGAGGAGGAGAAAGGAGAAGTCAGTGTGGGGCAGCTGAGGTGAGCAGAATGATCCCCAAGATTCTGAGAGCCCACCATTCCCAAAGGTGGGGAGGGTCCACTCCTCCTTCAACCCCAGCACAGACCTGCCCGGGCCTCACCGGCTGTAGAGATGTTGGCCACGTTGCTTGGGTCACTGATGTAGCTGCCAGCAAAAGCCACCAGACGGAATTCATAGAAGGAATCCTAAATTGGGGCAAGAAGGTCAGGGTGGGGGGCATAGGGCACAGCTCAGTGTCCTACATAGAGCAGGCACACAGCAAAATGTCTTTTTTTTTTTTTTTGCCAGGCAATGAGGGTTAAGTGACTCGCCCAGGGTCACACAGCTAGTGTCAAGTGTCTGAGTTTGAACTCAGGTCCCCCTGAATCCAGGGTCAGTGCTTTATCCACTGCGCCACCTAGCTGCCCCCAGTAAAATATCTTTTTGAAGGTGACTGGGAGAAGGGAACAGTGAATAAGGAGCAGAAGAGTCACCTGGGAAATGATGTCAAAGGCCATAGGAGGAAACCCCCTCAGAAGAAAACGAAGAAAACCTACTACCTTCCCATCCTGGAGAAGCCACTGGTCTAGCTAGGGCCCATTTTCCCAACTGGCAACACCCTAGCCCAGACCTTCCCAAAGGGTCCCAGCCATATCCAGGCTTCACTCCAGACCCAGCATTCTCTCACTCTCTCTGATTGCTCCACCCCCTTGTCTGCAGCTTGGCTCCCATACCCCTCTCCTCTAGCCCTTCTCCCCACTCCTCGCTCCCCTTTATGAGTAGAGACTGTCTCATTCGTGTTTGGATTTCTAGCATCTAGCAGTGCCTGGAACATAAGTGCTTAAATGACCTAGTTCTCTCTTTCTTTCTTTGTCATTCTATCTCTGTCTCTCTCCCCCTCCCCTCCTCCTTCCCAGAGCCCACTAGCCTCTCTCTCCTACCTTGATGAGCCCAGGCACCAGCAGCTGAGTGTCAGTTCCACTGATGTCCCTGTCCAGCACCTCCCAGCCATGGGAGCCATGCCGGCCCTCCAGGGCATAACAGGCCAGTGTTTCCGGTGCCAGCAGTGGAGGCTCCCAGTGCAGCAGCACACCTCTTGGTGTCTTCACTGCTGTGAGTCCTCGGGGTGGGGACAGGGGTAGTTGGGATTCCATAGGGTGTGACATAGGGACCTCCTGGGTGGTTGGGAGTCCTGCTTGGAACAGTGGACACTCAGGACAGACAGAGGTTGCTTCACTTCCCCATAACCTTTCTGCTTCTTCAGTTCTCCAGGTCTTCCTCTTCTCCAAATGCCTCATCTGAATCCTTCCACAATTCTGAAGCACCCATTCTTTTTGGAAACAATATTCCCACTTCCCAGCTCTTTCTTCAGTCCCCTAACATTCATCTTCTTCACATGATTGTAAACTGTGTAAGTCAACACCACCCTCGCCAGCTGCCCCCATACCCAAGTCCCCAAACACCTCTCTCTCCCTTCTCAGTTCCTCATTCCTGGCCCCACTCAAGCCCCTCTCAGCCTGCTCCCACACCCCTGCCCCTTCCCCCAGCTTTATCTTTGTAGCTCTTGGGAGAAGTCTCACCGTCAGGAGAGGACAAGATGATCTCACTGAACGGGCCGCTCCCTAGCTTATTCTGGGCCAGGACACTGAATTGGTAGCTGGTATGGGGTTGTAGACCTGCCACCACTAGGTGGGCAGCACCTGCAGGCACTGGCAGGGATATCCAGTCATGGTGGGCACGGTCAGGACGCTTGGCCCTGTGGAAACCAAGGGCAAGGAGATTAATGAACTGGGGGAGGTTTGGGGCCCAGAGGCAGTGAGATATGGTTTCCTGAAAGGCTTGTCCAGAATTTTCTGGGATTTGAGGGATAAAAAGGGGGCAGGATCATGAGAGCCCTCGGGTCCCAGGAAAACCAGTGGTCTGGGTCTTCCTGTTCCATCAACCACTCCTTTTTCTATGTGTCCTCCTGTCCCCTGAGGGGCTGGCTCCTGCTCTCATTCAGAGGAACTCAAAGCCCAGGACTGAGCCAGATCAAACTGTTCTCAGACTTTTGTTTATGTGAGTTCTATCTATTGATATTTACCATATTAGAAACTAAAACACCATAGTATTATTACAAAAAAAGTTTTGACCTTGTGGACGCTCTGAAAGAGTCTTGGGGACCCCCAAGGGTCTGTGGACCACATTCTGAGAACTGCTGTTATAGACAAGAACCACTGAGACAGAGAGATAAGAGATCTGGGGAAACATCTGGGGCGGGGAGTGGAGAAGGGACAAGGAAGAGGACAGTGGGATTGAGGTGGTTAAGGAAAAGAGAAAAACCTCAAGGAACTGGCTGGGAAGAAGCAGCAGGTAAGGGAATACTCACAGAGGTGTATACCACACACTGAATCTCTGTAGGTAGCCACCATCAAAACCAGGTTCCCAGGAGACATTAGCCCCCTCAGGCAAGGACAGCACAGACACATTGGTGACAGCATGGGGACTGGTGCCTTGTTAAGGGGAAGGAAATAGGCTAGGGTTAGGGTTAGGGGATTAGGAAGGAGACAGGGCAGGGTCTGGATAGAGGCGCAAGTCTTCTTTCCTGAGGTCCTTCTATGTCTAAGCCCCTTTCCATGCTCCTCCATCTTCCTTAAAACCTTAAGTCCCTGGAGCCAACCCCCAACCCTGTCCAGATTCCCCATCTGTCCCCACCCCAAGCTCCCTGCCCCAAACCCCAACCTCTGGACACTGACCTAACACGTAGACATTAGTGGTGGTTGCCACACGAGCCACAACATTGCTGGCACTGCACTCCCAGCGCCCATGGGCTTCTTTGCTCAGTGGCCTCAAGACCAGGCTGCTGTTATCATCTACCTGGGCCTCACCCCGTAGGCCTCGGTCCACCTGCAGAAGAACCACCTGTCACTCCTCATGACAAAGACTACCACAGGCACCTCTCATCCTCCCTAACACTACTCCACCCCATGCCTGAGAATGGGATCCTGGAATTCTCTGCCTCCTCCTCAGAAGAGGCATTTGGGCTCTTTCTTCCCACCAGATGCCTAAGGATGAAAGGGTAGGAGGTAAATGAATGCTGAGTACTATGGGGCCCGGGTCTGGGTGTCTCACCTTGGCCCAGGTGATGGCGGGGGTGGGGTCCCCATGGGCAGAACAAGGGATGAGCAATTCCCTCCCCACCTCTTGGAAATACTCTTTCTTTGGTTGTTCAATGAAAGCTGGTGGAGCCTGAAATGGAGATGGAGGTTTGAAGGGTAGAAGGACAGGGAGGGAGATCCAGCAGCACCCCACCTCCCACCCCAACTCACTCTCAACACGTATGTGTTCGCCCCCTGCTGGTGGCCTCTCCTATCACTTAGCCCTCTCACTTCCCCTGATTTTCTCTCACTAGTTTCCCTCATTTTTCTGACTCCCCATGACTTCAGCTGAGGTGGCAGGAAATATGAGAAGGGAATTTATTTCCAAGGAGTCAGATGACCCCTTGTGATAGACAGTCAACTGAAGGGCTTGGACCACTATAGAAGAAAGTGAAGTGTTTGTGTCAGGACAGGAGGATCAGGAGGGAAAAGTTCTCCGGTTCTTGTTTTGGTGGCCTTCCCATTCTAGAAATCCAGATGGGCCGGGAGAATGAGTTGCATCATCCTTCCTACGCCTGGCAGACTGATTTACCTCATCTATAAATCAAGTCACATCATGATTCTGCTCAAAATTCTTTCATGACTCCCTCCATACAAAGGACATTTCATTAACCTGAATCTAGCATTCAAGTTTCTCCACAGCCTAGCACCACCTTTATCTGAGGCAGCTGGTGAGGAAGTGGATAGAGTGCTGGGCCTTAAGTCAAGACAGACTCAAGTTCAAATCTGGCCTCACACACTTACTAGTTGTGTGATTCTGGGCAAGTCACCTAACTTCTTAGGTTTGCCTCCATTTCCTCAACTGTAAAGTGAGAATATTATTACTGCCTACCTTGCAAAGGTTGTTGTGAGGATGTAGTGAGGTAATATTTTTCAAGTGCTTAGCACAGAGTAGGTGCTACAGTACCTCTCCCCTGTTCCATATACTCTAGCCAAGTTGGACTACTCTCTCTCCCCAAATGTACTTTGCATTTTCTCACTTCCATGCTTTTGCTCATTATGTTCGCAGTTCCAGAATGTTCTCATTTCCCTTCACCTGTTCAATTTCTACCCATCATTTGAAGCCACAGACTATCATCTTCCTTTTGGGTGGGGGCTGTTTAATTTTTTTTTGTCTTTGCATAAGATGTATGCACTTATAAAGGTACACATAAACATTCAGTGAATGAATGGATGTTGAAATTGAAGTGAATTAAAGCTCCTTGCCAGCACTAGCCTTCCCCCTTCAATCTCACACAGCCCTTTATTTTGCAGCTCTCTAATGCCATTAGGTATCATTGTTTATTTAGTGCTGCAGACTTTATTCTCCTATTAAATCATAAACTCCATGCTCTCTTTTTAAGCTGGACTTCCTTAAATGTCTAGCACAGTGCTCTGCACAGAATGGACGCTGGTCCTGTCCCTTCTCCCCACCCCATCCCGTTATCTCACCTGGTAGTGCTGAAACTAACACTGGGAGTTAACAGTAACTCTGGTCTGAGAGCCAGCATCAGAGGACTTCTGCCATGGCTGCCTCAAGATAAGGAGAGCCTGGGTGGTCCATGGACAGAAGACCCTCACTCACCTTAAGCAGCACACGGGTTGGGGAGGAGGGCCCAGCAGTGCCATGGCTATTGTAGGGAGTGCAGGTGTATTCTCCTAGGGCATCCTCGTTCCCCAGGGCAATGACCAATGAGCCATCTGAAGCCTGGGACCAGCCTGGGAACTGAGGGTGGGACCATACAAACCACAGAATATCAGAGATTGAAGGAGACATTACAAGGTATTGAGTCTACATCTCCTCCCATTTTTAGAGATAAGGAAATGAAAAATTAGAGTCCCCCCACACATGACCCCACATCTCCTGATCCCATTCAGCTTCCATTGTGACCTTTCCCCCCTCCTCCAAGCCAGCACCTTGTCTAGCTGCAGGGCCTGGCCATCTTTGGTCCAGTTGACAAAGAGCAGAGGGGGATTGGCACGGGCGGGACATCGGATCACTCCCTGCATGCCCACAGGCAAGGGTGTCTCTGGGGGCATCACTGTCACCTGGGCAGGGTCTGAAGGGAAGCAGGTAGCAAAGAGAGGTAAAAGACATATAGGTCAGAGTAAAGTATCCCAGGCCATCAAGGGGTAGTGAGGAAGAAAGGGTGGGGATGGGAGTCTAGGGATGTGAGGCAGAGGATGACAGACTGGTAGTGATGAGCAAAAGGCTTTAGAAGAAGAGGCCAAAGGGGCAGCTAGGTGGCGCAGTGGATAGGGCACTGGCCCTGGAGTCAGGAGTACCTGAGTTCAAATCCGGCCTCAGACACTTAACACTTACTAGCTGTGTGACCCTGGGCAAGTCACTTAACCCCAGTTGCCACACTTAAAATTTAAAAAAAAAAAAAAAAGAGGCCAGAAGCACAGAGCACAGAGATCTCTGAGCTAGGAGAAGGGCTTACACAGCACTGTGAGGTAGGCAGATGCTGAGGGGGGCTGGCGAAGGCCGTTGCTTGGCACACAGGTGTAGCGTCCAGCATCATCAGGCTGGGTAGCCTGCAGCCAAAGGCTCCCATCCACCAGGATCCGAACTCGGGGTTGCAGGCGGCTACAAGGCAATATGTGCAGAGAGTGTGTAAAGGATTCCTGCAGCAGGCAGGGGAACAGCACTTGTAGCTATTTATGATCTGATAGACCACCCTCTCCATGATTTTCCTCATGTGAGTTTCTTCCCACCTATACCTTGGAAGTCAAGAAGGGACTGGTGGGAGAAAAACAAAACAAAACATTCTTTATCTCTGATGAACAAGGGAGATAAAAAGGGACATCTACAGCCAGTCCAGGAAAATGGGTGAGGGGGAGAGCGTGGTAAATCTGGGGACTGGCCCCAGTGAAGAGAGTGGGGTCACTATACTATCAGCTCTGAGGTGTGGATCCATTAGAAAAGAGGGGAAAAAAATTGTTGCTCAGGGAAGCCTGGTTCTCCAGTTTGATTGTACTATCCCCTCCCTTGCTATTTGGGATAATTTTCTTCCAGATGTTATCAGGGCCCATCCCACCCAGAAGAGAGTACCCCTCCATTCTTCTCCTTTCCCCACCCCAAACCTCCCCGTGGTCTGTTTCCATGCTGGGCAGACAGAACTAATGGAAAGCAGTTTCCTTAGTCCTCCCTGGGTCCCACCTGATGTGGAAGACATTGGTGCTTCCCTGGTACCAGCTGTAGGTGAGGTTGGCAGGGTGAGCCTGAGCCTGGCAGGCTAAGGAGGCATCTTGGGAGGCATTAACTGTGCTATTTTGGGGGGGCACCACGATGATCGGAGGTCCTGTGGGGGGAGCACATCAAAGGGAACTCTACCATACTCATCTCAGAACCACAGAAGAGAGAATGCTCTGCCCATTCCTTTCCCCATCTACACCTCCATCCCCTTGACCCTCTCCCTCAGACACACTACAATTGTTTGTCATGGAGATAGTAGAGCAACAGACATAGAGAATATCTCCACTTGAAATATTACACATAATCACATTTTTCTCTGCAAAACCAGCACCCCCCCCCCCCGACTTCCTAACACTTCCATTTTAGCAGGGAGAAGGCAGAAGGGGAAATGGATGGCAAAGGAAAGACACTTTACCAACATGCAAGCATAGACCTTGGCATCCTTAGGCTGATCAATGAGAGGCTCCCATCAACCCCTATGTGAACTCGGGGCTACAATCTAGGCTTTCTCCTATGTCCTGGACTACAGAGATTGGGATCATCTTTGACCCTTCCCTCTCCTTCAGTCCAGATGGCCATTCTAAGTCTTCTTGTTTCTTTCTTCAAAATTTCAGATTCTCCTTTTACTTTCCATTCCTATTTCCCTTGCTCTCATCACCTTATTCCACCTTAATACTTCAAAAGTTCTAGTCCCTTTCTCACTCCCAATCCTCATGCATATTGACCACTGCCAGACTAAACATCTTTAAACTTTTTCATGTTATTTCATATTCAAGAAAGAAGCATGGCTCCCATCTTCCTTAAGAGCACAGGAGCTGGGGCAGCTAGGTGGCGCAGTGGATAAAGCACTGGCCCTGGATTCAGGAGAACCTGAGTTGAAATCCAGCCTCAGACACTTGACACTAGCTGTGCAAACCTGGGCAAGTCACTTAATCCTCATTGCCCTGCCAAAAAAATAAAAAAGAGCACAGGAGCTAAATAGGTGGAAGAAACTCTAGAGATTCTAAGATTCAATTCAACATTCATTAAGTACCTATTATGTTCTAGGCACTATGCTAGGTGCTAGAATCTTAGACTTTGATCTGGAAGGAACCTAAGAGACTATCTAATCCAATCCTCTGTTAAGGGCTAAAATTCTAGCTAGTCTGTCTAAAATAACTAATGAGTGGTTGCCAATAAATTATAAGCTTTAGCAAGAGTTAGACTTTTAAGCATTTATTAAAGAGAATAAGAATTTGGTAAAGAGAGAGAGAAAGGCCTAGATTCCTATCTATTAAAGGGAGAGCACATTTCTAGCTCCGCTCTCCACCAGAGTCCAAAGGAAAGCACGTGAGACTGAGCGCCAGTCTCTTCTTTCTTCCTCCCACTACCCAACGACACTTCCTGATGCCAAAGAAAAGACTCCTGTTCTTGCCTTCAAAGACCTTCGCTTCATGGGTGGAACTCTTCTACAGTAAGTCTCCAGCAGGTGGCGTCATTCCAATCGTTACACCTCTCATTTTAAAGGATGAGGAAACCAAAAGTGTGAAAGATTGAGTAACTGGCCCATGGTCACACAGGTGGCAGAGTTGGGGTCTCAGGTCCTCTGGTTACAAACCCATGGATGTCTCTATTTTCATCAAAATGTGTCCTAGAGAGTTGATCTAGTGCTACCTCACTTTACATATGAAGAAACTGAGGTCCAGAGAGGGTAAACATTTCTATGGCATTGAGCCTGAACGTCTCTACTTGGCTCTTGAGTGGAGAGCTAAGTGGTACTGTGGCTACAGTACTGGATTAGGAGTCCAGAAGACCTGAGTTTGCATGCTAGCTGTATGACCCTGGGTAAATCATTTAACCTCTCAAAGCTTCAGTTTCCTCATCTGTAAAAAAAAATAATAGCACCTGCCTCCTAGGGTTGTAGTGAGATTCAAATAAGATAACACGTGTAAAGAGTTTTGTAAACCTTAAAGCACTATAAAAATGCTAGTTATTATAATTTTTAAAGACATTACTTAATATAAATCACAAACTTTTAGAAGTAGAGAGAACTTCAGAAGACACTTAATCAAATCTATACCTGATCAAGAAGCCCTTTTGAAGCAGCTAGCTGGTAGAGTGGTTAGACTGCTGCACTTGGAGACAGGAAGACGTGTGTTCAAATCCAGTCCCATACCTGCCAGCTGTGTGACCATGGGCAAGTCATGTAACCTCTATCTCAGTTTTCTCAACTGCAAAATGGGAATAATAGCACCTACCTTGCAGCCCTGTTTCAAGGATCAAATAAGATACTTGTAGTGCTTAGCACAGTGCCTAGCACATAGTATGAGTTTAATACATCCTTCCTTGCAAAAGAATGCTGAAAAGCAGTCACCTGATTTATGGAGCCAACCAACACAACACAACTCCACTCCACTCCAATCTGGTCTTTCCATTATCTCCCTGCATATGAATGCTCATTCATTCATTCATGCTTTCACTCTTGCTGTCCGGCCGAGTTGAAATTCCTTATCTCCTCCTCTTCTCTACCTATCTAAATTCAACCCATCTTCCAATTCCCAGCTTAAGTCCCACCACTTCCATGAATCATCCTTCCCCAGAAGTCCCAATGCACTGATGGCCAATGCTATCCCATTCTAACACTTGCTTCTGGGATGGCTTTGTGTGCTGGGGTGGGGGTGGGGGAATAAGGACTGGGAAGCCATGGATATTTATTCCTATAGGAAGGACACAGGGTCTGAATAGGAGCCAACTCTTCTGTGCACTAATCCCGGCCTCTCCTGTCTCTCAGGAGTGCAGCCCTTCTATCAACCCCCTGCCACTGTCTTCAGTTCCTCCCTATATAATGGCTCCTTTCCTGCTGCCTATTAATGTGCCAAGGTCTCCCCTACCCTTTAAAGACTTTCATCCAGCCCTGTTATCTCCCCAAGTTACCATCCCTTATCTCCTTTTCCTTTCTCAGCCAGAATAAGTCATCCAAAGGGCAGTGTACTTGGATATGCCTTGGATCTGGAGCCAGAGGATCTGGCTCTATTTGGGGGGGAGGGCAGGCTGGGCAATGAGGGTTAAGTGACTTATTCAGGGTCACACAACTACTAAGTGTCAAGTGTCTGAAGCAGAATTTGAACTCTGGTGCTCCTGAATCCAGGGTCAGTGCTTTATCTACTGCTCCACCTAACTTCCCCAGACCTAGTGCTATTAATATCTGAGTGACCTTATGTAAGTTATTAAACTTCCCTGGGAATTGTTTCTTCAACTGTAAAATGAAAAGGTGAGACTAGAAGGTCTCACCCAGTTCTCAACCCTGTGATCCTTGGCCATTGCTTCTGTTTCTTCTACAACAAATATAACATGATTGGGAGCATAGTTGAGGCTCAATAATTATTTGTAGATCTATTGATGCCCCTGAAACCTAGATGCTGTTTTTAGGGTAATAACTCATCCCGAGAGGCCCCTCTACACAAGCCCTTCAGACACCAGCTCTGTCTGTCCTCTGATTTCTCCATTCTGAACATCATATTCAATTCAAATTTTTAAAATATATTAGGTGTTCACTATATGCCAGCACTGTATGAGCTATCAGGAATACAAAAACCAAAAAGATGTTCCTGCCCTCAAGCAACTCCTGGTCTATGGGGGGGAATACAACATGTAGAGAGGTAAGTTAATTTGAGGAAGGAAAGAACATTAACAACTAAAGGAATTAAGAAAAGAGAAATGGGGGCTAGATCTATAGATGTAGGGTAGAGATGCCCCTGCATTAGATATAACAATGTAACCCAGGGGTTCTTAACCCTTTATTTAACAATGTAACCCAGGGGTTCTTAACCCTTTATTTAACAATGTAACCCAGGGGTTCTTAACCTTTATTATAACAATGTAAAGCCTGTGCCCTCCTTTTCAGAAGTGTTAAATGTATAAACTGATACAAAGAAAACAAATTATATTGAAATAATAGTTCTCTGAATGTTTTAAAAATAAATTCATGGACCCCAAGTTAAAAACCCATGAAGAGAAAAAAAAGTAAGAAAAACCCATGAAGATCTGTGAGATTACAAAGGGAGATATATGTATGTATATAGGTAGTTAAAGATGTATGATCAGCCAGTAAAGAAGAATGGTCAGACGCATAGGAGAGTCTGCGCAGTACATGTCAGGGGAGGAAAGAGAAGAGAGTATCCAGGAAGAGGGGATGGTCAACAGCATCAAAATATATAAAAGCATACAAAGTATATAAAAGTATACAAAAAGAAGGCATGGAGAAGGAATGAGAACTTTTTTCAAAAGGCTATTCAATTTAATAGTATAAAGATCATTGTAATCTTTGAGGGAGCAGTTTCAAGTAGTAGGGTCAAAAGCAGAACAGAGGGGCAGCTAGGTGTCACAGTGGATAAAGCACCTGTCCTGGATTCAGGAGTACCTGAGTTCAAATCTGACCTCAAACACTTAACACTAGCTATGTGATCCTGGGCAAGTCGCTTAATCCCCATTGCTCTGCAAAAAACCCCCCAAAAAACAAAACAAAATAAAAAAACAGAACAGAACAGAGAAGAGGGTGAGAAAATGAAGAGGGGGGGTATGGATGACTTATTCTGGCTGAGAAAGGAAAAGGAGATAAGGGATGGTAACTTGGGGAGATAACAGGGCTGGATGAAAGTCTTTAAAGGGTAGGGGAGACCTTGGCACATTAATAGGCAGCAGGAAAGGAGCCATTATATAGGGAGGAACTGAAGACAGTGGCAGGGGGTTGATAGAAGGGCTGCACTCCTGAGAGACAGGAGAGGCCGGGATTAGTGCACAGAAGAGTTGGCTCCTATTCAGACCCTGTGTCCTTCCTATAGGAATAAATATCCATGGCTTCCCAGTCCTTATTCCCCCACCCCCACCCCAGCTTCTCCCACATCATCATCTTTTCCTTCCTTCCCCATCCCTTTGTCCCTATGCACCCTCTACCCTAATCCTTACCATGCACCAACAGGTGGGTAGCATGGGTGGCACTGCCCTCAGTACTGGAGGCATGGCACGTATAGATTCCAGCACTGGACTGCTCCACTCTTCCAATCCTAAGGGTCCCATTCTGCACCTGGGGGAAAAATGGGAGGGAGGAAAAGAGCTCCAATCTGTTTTAGTCCCAAGCATTGTCCTGTGCTACCAGAGATGACCAGCAGAGAGCAGCAGAATCCCAAGATCAGAAAGACCCCGTGGCTATGGGGCTAAATTCCAGGAATAGCTCAAGCCCAACTACCTCCAGCCTCCTCCTACTGGAAGGGGTAGTCACAGTCCCGTCATCCTCCCTGCCCATAGTTTCACCAGTCTCTACACCCTTTCCCCAATTTCCTTCCCTTGCCACCCTCCCTGCTTCATACCTGCATCTGGCCCTGGCCCTGGCCCAGGTCCCGCCCATCACGCTTCCAGGCCACAAGAGGCTGGGGGCTGCCACTGGCTGCACAGTGCAGGGTCACTGGCTCCCACTCTTGAACCTCTAATACTGGTGGGGGAGTCTCCAGGAATCTGGGAGGGGCTGTGGACAAAGCAGTTGTGAGGGGGCACAAGGCCCCGAGCAATCAATCAATGGGAGGAAGAAGTAGGATTTCTATCTTGGGTGGGTCAGCAGAATCATCCCCAACTCTGCACAGGAAGCATCCTGACCCTGTCCCCAGCCCAGGAAGCATTAGGGCCCCAGGGTCAATTTTCCCCCAACCAGAGGAAGAAGACACACAGACAATGAAAATGTAAGTCTAATCTCTAGCACAAAGCAGACTGCCCCTAAAGTTAATTAAATTGGATCCACAGTAGGATCTATAGCACAGATTTAGAGTTGGAAGGGACCTTAAAGGTCACTGAATTCAAGGCTCTCGTTTTACAAATGACAAAACATAGGCCAAGAAAGGTTAAGTGACTTGCCCAGAGTCACATCGCATTTGAGGCAGGATTTGACCCCAGGTCTTCTCCACTCTTAAATTCAGCCCTCTCCCCATTATACCTCAAAGACTCTCATCACTATGACCCTACCCACAGCTGCTCCTCCCTCCCAGCCCAGGCAATCGATGGCCCAGGGCCAAGATTGATGGGTGGAGCCGGGCCAGGATTAGAGGAACGTCAGGCTGGATGCACCCACACCCTCCCCCATATCGGACTTATTGGGAATTGCCAAGGGAGTGAGTTGGGCCTTTCAGAGGGAGGGGGGAAGGGAAGAGGCAATCTAGTCCTGGAGCCTAAATAGCTGGGGGAGTCTGGGCAAGTCTAAATCATATAGCCTGTGTTTCAGGATAAAAATGTCCTCTCTGCTCTGGGCTGAGCATTCAAAGAAGACAATGTGTGCCAACACACTTTGCAAGAGGGTTATATTTATACGTGGAAATGGGTACACAATGCCCAAGGGAAGGAAAGAAGAGGACTGGAGAAAAGTTGGAGGGGAAGGGAAGAAGGGAGAGAGGGTAGAACAGGGAGATGGAGAGAGAATGGAACTGTCCTTTTGATCGAAGCTTCTTAAACTATGGATCGCCACCCCGTGTTGGTTCATGGGACTGAATGTGGGGGTCGTGGAAAATGTGGCAACAGTAAAAAGTTCCACATACCTATTTTATATACCTATATATCATGTAAAACGGGGTAGCAAGCCCTGTTTAGAGAGAAAGATTAACCTCTTCCCGTTATCCCCCTTGAGCAGTTCCCACCTTCTAGCTCCCCTGCCCCCCACATTTCCTTCACTTCTACACTTCCCTCCTCCCCTCTAACGACTCTGTTCCCCAGCCCGTACAGTTAACTGTGAGGTGCACCCAGGAACCATTGGCGACATCATCTTCGGGATTGGGCTGATCCAGGAAGAGTACACGGCACTCATACCAACCCTGGTCCTCTGTCTGAAGCCTTTCAATTAGTAAGGATGCCCCTTCCTGTAGCCGCACACGCCCTAGAAGAAGAAACACAGGCGGAAAGGATTATTGTATCATCTGAAAAATTCCTTATGGACACCTGGGGCACCCCCTCGCCCCCTTGGATATTGGGAATTCTGCCAGAGCATACTAGCACAACTGGGAGAGGGATCTGAAAAAGCTGCTCCCTTTGTCCAGCACCCTTAGCCCGGCATCTCTCCCCACCCCACCCCCCTTCCCTCTTCTCCTCTTCCCTCTCCCACTTGCCCCTGCTTCTACAGCTGGGACCCACTCCAAACAAAAGGAAATACTGCCTTCAGCTCCTATATAGACAGCCCAAGGGTAAGAAGGCAGACGGACAAACATCTGGGGCTGCACAAGGCTCCTGGTTTAGAAGTGGAGTTGGGAAAAGAAAAGACACACTAGCTTTCAGTTTCTTCCACCTTTTGCAAAAATTAGCCTCTTCATCTCTTACCCCCAAAGACATTCCATCTCTAAAGTCCTTCTTCAGGAGTGTGAGCTAAGCTGAAACTGTTTGAAAGACCATAGAGCTACTAGCATCCCTTGTCATCCCCCCTCCCCCACTGACCCTGCCACCAACATCCACCCACCCTGGGAACCAGGGCCCCTGGAATTCTAATAGGGCTGGTTGTCCTGGCTGGGGGCCAAGTTTCTCCAGCCAAAGCCCCTAATCTCCCAGAGCTATTATCAGAGGCCTAAGCGCCTTAGGGTGGCTAGAACCCAGGTCAGCCAGGCAAACAGGCTGGGAGCAAAATCAGAGGCCTTGTTTCCTCACAGAGCTCCTTTCCCCCAGATGCTCATACCCTGGACTGATTTGAAGAATGATTGAATCACAGAACATCAATGTTGGAAAGGACCTCACTGATCATTTAGTCCAATCTATAAACTAACACTAATATAACCCACAAAAGTGATTATCTAACCTCTGCTTAAAGACCCAAGAAAAGGAGAAAACCCTCCCCCCCCCCCCCGCTTTTACTTACACACACATACACACACATGCACGAATGCATGCTCATGCACACGCACACACACTCCACTTTTGGATAGCTTTGTTAAAGAAGGGTTGGGTTTTTTTTTTTTTTTCAAACATCTAAACACACCTCTGCAGTTTCCATCTATTGTCCCTGATTCTCGTCCATGAAACTAAGTAGAAATGCCTTATGTCTCCTCCATGACAGCCCTTGAGAGACCTGAAAACAGCTATCATTCTCCCTCCTCCCATTCCCTAAGCGCCACCCCCACCCCCCTCCGCAGCCCACCTTCTCTTCTCTAGGCTAAACATGACCAGTTCCTTCAAAGGATCCTCCTAGGGCATGGACTCAAGGGTTTTCATCCTCCTGGTTGCCTGACTCTAGACACAATCAGAATGTCCAATTCACAGAGATTCATAGACATAGCCGAGCATAGCTCCATACAAGCATACACCTTGACTCATCTGTACAGACAGTTCCTACATCCATGCACAGAGCCAAGACACTAGGATTTATGGGAAATGTAGTGGAGAGACTAACATAAACCAACCCCCTAGACTCCTTTCTCCTTTCCCTCTTAAAAAACCCTCCAAGCAGCTTTGTAGAATTCCCCAGGTATTCATGCTCACACTTCCAGACTCATGGTTGGTCCTTCGTTCTGGTCAGACTTCCTGCTTTCCTTCTTTCAATTCAATAAGCATTAAACAACTACTTCAGACTAAGAAGCAGTTTAGGCAGGGAATACAAAGTTGGGGGGGGGGGCAGGGAGAGGAAGTTTTCTGACTTAAAGTAGCTCCCAGGTTAGAGGAGGAATACACAAATGAATATAAAAGTTTTGTTCCTCCCAATAAAATGTAAACTCCTTGAGGGCAAGGAGCAAAGTTTCCCTTTTGTCTTTGGATACTCAAGCCGAGCACAGTTCTTGGAGTGCTTGGGGTACAGCACAGTGTGCAGTACTATTAAGTATGTTACCAATGATGTTATTCCGTCATTTAATCATTTCCGACCGTAGTGGACCGTAATGCCTGTGGGGTTTTTCTTGGCAAAAATACTGAGTAGTTTGTCATTTCCTTCTCCAGTGGATTAAGGCAGAGAAGTTAAATGACTTGGCCAAGGTCACAGCTAGTAAGTGTATGGGGCTGGATTTGAATTCAAGTCTTCCTGACTCCTGGCCCAGTGTTCCATCCACTGAACCATCTAACTGCCCCTACCAAACACATAATATGTCCTTAATAAATGTTTATTGATTGATAGGCATAGTGGATGCCTAGACTAAATTAGTTATGCACATGGCTTAATGTAGTCTCAGAACCCAAAAGTACACTCTCAATACACATACATACATAGTACTCAACTCCACCTTTTTACTCCCTCTAATACCTCAATTCTGTCTCTTTGAATTCCCAATGAACAAAATCATGCCTTGGTCACATCCCTACCTCAGCTATAAGCTAGTTCCACTATAAAGAGGATATTATTAAGGATATTTGCATATTAAGGATACTTGCTATTGTTAAGGCCCATATTAACAAGTATTTATTCTGGTGGGTTATGTCCCTTTGCAAATCACTTAGATAGGCCCTGAGTTGCAGAGGTGTGACACATGGCATAATGGGTGAATGTGTTTAAAGGGTTTTCCATCTAATTCCCCTCCCAGATGATAAGCCTTGGCCAGGGAAGTAAATATTTAACCATATCCCTACACCTCTGGTTACTGAGTACCCTGGGCATAGGTTTACTAATGAAAACCAAAGATGTACAACGAACTCCAGTTGATATAGACTCAAAATCCCCAAGAAATGCAAGTAACCAGGTTGCTTCGATGGGTTTTAAGAGTGGTAACAGATGTCATGATGGTGACCCTGGAACACTGGGGTGCCCTTTGACTCATCAAAGATCAAATTGTGTTTCCTGATGTCTTCGTGCAAAGCATGTTTTAATAGACTTTGATAACTGCCACAAGATCTCTGTGGTAACTCTCAGTTAACCTGAATACTTGGTGTGGTGGAACACCTAACACAGAGCAGAACAGATGACACCAGTCTCCATGACTTACTCTGAGTGGCAGAGGCCCCCAGTGAACTCTGTTCTTTGCTAGAGATGATAAGATTGTTGGCAAGTCTGTCCTTCCTGGTTTGGGGTGGCACCTAAGGCAGAGTTCTGTGTTAATTATCAAAGAGCTGGAGATAATCCTTGACCTTGGAGAATAATGGGGGAGGTAAGACCACAGAAAAAGAGGAAGGCATGCAGGAGAATCTAGTGTAAATCATGTAGCTAAATATAGAGGGTATGAAGAATAAATTATGTAGAGAGAGATGCAGGGGAAGCCAGGAAAGGCTTCCTGGAAGAGGTAAATTCTGGGGTTTTTGAAGGAGACGCATGAAGGAGCACAGGGGAGAAAGGGTATTCTGGGTGGATGGAAGAAAATGGATGGAACATTTGTACTCTCAAGTTATCCAGGAATGAAAGAATGTCCAGCCACTTCTTTAGCCTGGGATATTTATACAGCATTTCACTTTTGAATGTTTAGAATCTGGCATTATCAATTGGATAGAGTGCCAGGCCTGGAGTCATGAACACTCATCTTCATGAGTTCAAATCTGGCCTCAGATACTTAATAGCTGTGTGACCCTGGGCAAGTCACTTAACCATATCTGTTTCAATTTCCTCATCTGTAAAATGAGCTGGGGAGGGAAATGGCAAGCCACTCCAGTATCTTTGCCAAGAACTCCCAAATGGGGTCATGAAGAGTAAGACCCAACTGAAAAACAACTGAATAACAAATACTAGTAGGGTAGGCACTGTGATTGCAACAGGGGAGGAAATGAATTCCCAGGCCAGCAGATGTTAGGGGGTTGCCTAGAGCACTGGGGTATTCAGTGAGTCCCTCAGGGTTACACAGCCAGTATATACTGGAGGCAGGGCCCAGACCTGGGTCTTTTCAGGTTGTCCTATATGCTTCAAACAGGAGTTGAGGGCAGGGAATGAATGGGCTGTAGTAATCTGTCTGCACCAGTGGCAGCCAGACCTAGGCCAGTGAAATCAGGAATCCATTGACATATAGAGGTATAGAGTGAGCTCAGGTTTCTTGAATGTAAGTCTATAAAGTCTTCAAGGATATGCCATCTATCTTCTACTTTTCTTTGCTCGCTCGCTCTCTCTCTCTCTCTCTCTCTCTCTCTCACACACACACACACACACCCATTGCTGCTAAGCATTCAACCAGTCCTGTTCAATTAATTCTATCTTCCACTTGAACAACCCATGTTTGAGCTTCCTTGATTTAGGGTGGGAGGCAAGGCAGAGTCTCTCTAGCTTATCCCACCATAAACACTAAAAGTTGCTCTCCCCCTAAATTACCTAGCTGCCAGTCCTTCCTTTCTAGGCAAGGAAACTCCAAAGTCATTGGCTCCTCATGGACCATGAGCATAGAGGCCTGGTTCTACAATCTCCCACTCATCCCCAAACTCTTCCCTTTTGGACATCAGGCTCTCCATTCTTCTTCTTCAGTAGAACACTAATTCCCCTCCCACTGGCCTCCACCAAGTCCTGAACTCATTTTCCCAAAGATATGCCCTAAATCTCAGGTCCAACTTGTCCCACCCCCTACAGACACCACTGCTTTTGTGCTGGTCTCCCCTACACTAGCCCAGAGGGTTTATGACAAAACATCATTGTCCTGAACAACTTCCACCTCCAGTTGCCAGGCAACTCTGTGGTTGGGAGTCCTCACACAAAGGCAGGAGAGGCCCTGGGGGTAGGGAGTGGAGAGTGGCAGGCAAGTGGGGGGAGGCTGGGAGTGGGAGTGGGGGTGGGGATAGAGAAGGGAATGCCTTCAACAGTAGTGCACTCAAGGGGTTAATAGGCAACAGGTATCTCTTACTTATCTGACTTCCTAACCCAGCATACTGTCCAACAATGGTGAGAAGGAGCCCCAAATTAACGAAAGGTACTTCCCTTATTCCCCATGTCCTTTCCCCAGAGACATCACCCCCAGGAGTCCTTAAGTACAATAAAAGGAGTAATAGAGAAAATGAGGCCAATAAAGGCACAAAGCCAGGTAGGTAGGTTGAGTAAGAAAGAGCAATAGAGAGAGAGAAAAGAGGGGAGACAGTAGGTGTTTGCTTGACAATTATCTCGGTTCACCCCTCCACCCCCACCCCCACAGAAGCCCTAGAGGAGAATTATCTGTTTGGGAGACTGACATCAAAGGGAGGGTGGTGGTGGTGGTGGTGATGGTGCTGGGTGAGGGTTGGAAAGGTAGAAAGTTAACAGTTCCCTTAGGGAATCATTGGGGGAAAGTCTTCTCCCTTAGCTTGAACTCCCTGCCCCCCACCACATTCTCGGGCAGGCAGGCAGGCAGGCAGCCCCACCTTTCTAATAGGAGAGGCTGCCCAGGCAGGTCCCTCTTACAAAGCTAGGGAGGCCCCACTCTCTCTTAGAGCTTGTATCTTCTCACAGACTCTAACCACACTAGGCGGTGGAGCTTTTTATTCTAGTGGCCTTAATTGGAACATCATTTGCATACACAGAGGGAGAGGGGTCCTGTGAAGTTGCCCAGACCCCTTCCCCCAACTGGGCCTCTAGCCAACAACTGTCCTTGTTTGAAAAAAATCCGAAGCAAATCACTGGGTATTCCTCCCCTAGGTACCTGCCAGTCTCCTCTCCTCTCCCACTGGCACCTCCCCCATAAGCTTCAGCCAATCCCACAGCTCCCTTCAGGATTCAAATTAGAGAAAGGGGTTGGCCTCTCAGGATCCCACTTCTCCCCCCTCAGTGGCCTCCACTGGGTTTCTCCTTAGGAGGTTCAGCATGGAAAAGACTTTGAGGATGGGGAAGTGGAGGGATACCTTCCTCAAAGTCTGAGGATTCTCCCACCCTCTCTACCACAAGATGTTCTAAACTCTGTCCCTATCCAACTCTGGTTGCTGGAACAACCTTTTCTTGATCCCTACCCCATACCACCCACCATCTCCATGTAATCTTGCTCTAGCCTCCTCCACTACTATCCCAAGGCTCTGGCTCTGGGGGTGGGTGGAAGGAGATGTCCCCAATTGTAGTGTGCTCGAGGGTTTAATAGAGGACAGGTGTCTATTTCTTATCTGTTGTTGAAGCCCTCCTAGGGGTCAGGAGGAAGGAGACAGTCTTATTCTTCCTTTGTCTTACCCCTTCCACCAACCCCTAGATTCAGAGACCAGAGCCTGCCCCTGGGCCCAGGCACCAGCCACCCAAGGACTGAGGGGTGGAAGAGAGGGACAGCCGAAGTGTCCAGTACCCCAGCCCCAGGTGCATGAAAGGGAAAGAAATACATCCTTCATCCAGGTCTCATCCCTTGTTTAAGCACTGGGTCACTCAGCTTCTAAAGGAGTTTCTCAGCAGCATCCTCCTTAATCATATGCCTCCTTCTCCTTCATTGTCAAGCTGTACCCTAATACTGTGATAGAATAGACTAAGATCTCCTGGAGGCCTGACCTCTGTGAAATGAGGGGCTTGGACTACATGACCTCTTAAGGTCACTGCCGGCTCTAAAACCATCATCTTTTCTTCTGCCTTTTAGCCTTGGGAAACTTCCCATGAGGAGACACAGGTTGGGCCCTGTGTCAATTATGCATGAGCTGAGGAGTGATGAAGGGTTGAGGAATCAGAGGATGGGGTCTGGAGAACAGGATAATTGGGTTTGCGATAAATCTGAGATGCTGGAGGAGAGTCTGATAGGATTTCAGGATGGGGTTAGTTCAGATACTTGGGGGCTGTGTTTGGGGAAGAGGGGGTGGATAGGGACAAAACGTGTACAGAATCCCGAGAAGTAGAGTTAGTATCAAATCCATAAAAATTAGGAATGGGGATAAGGGATCAGAGGTTGGGCACTAGCACGGGGGTCAGGGGATTAGAGGGCATGAGAAGCCAGGAAGCCCTGGCCCCCATCCTTATGGCACGGCTGCCTCTGTCAAAGAATGGTTCTTACCCACGTAGTGAGGATCGACACGGGGGGAATACAGCCCAAACTGGATGAAAATGGGAAGCAGGAAGCCAAAGCGCAACCACTCGATGACATGCAGGGGGGGCCTCCCCGTGGGGGGCAGGAGGTCACAGCTTAGCAAGGCACTCTCCCCAGTACGGCCCACTACAGTCACTGCCTCAGCTTTCACACGGCCTGTGGGGAGTGAGGGGAGAGAGGCAATGGAAGCACAGCAAGGAGTACTGGTATCAGGGTTATACAGGTGACTTAGGGTGGAAGGCTTTAATCCAATTTAAGAAACATTTATATGGGCCATCTGCTGACCCAGGTATATCCCCAAGGCCCACAGCCCTTCAGGACCCAGTCTGGGGCTAGGGGCTCTCTTTCTTCCCAAGCTGGGCCTTTACTACACTTCTCTAGTGTGTATATGTGGGGTTCTGGGCTTCTTGAGCCCCAGAAGGAGCTCACCGTCAGCCCCCTGACTGATGATCAGGCTGAGGGTGGCCAGGCCAAGGCACCAAATCATAGCACAGCTGTCCCACCCGGCCCCTCCTGTCCCCAAGGAGCCCTGACGGAGGGGCCGAGGGATGGTCCCTGGCTGAAGGGTGCTCTCCTCTGCTTTCCGGCAAACTCTTCAATTCCTCTGTGTTGCAGCCAGGGAGTTGTGACTGCAGCCAAATTTGATCTTTGGGAGACTTGGGGCCTTGGCCCAGGTAGCTCCAGATGAGGATATTCTCTGGGGAACCAGTATCTGGAAGAAGAAAAAAATGTAAAGGGATAAAACAAAGCTAGTCAGTCAGAATATGTCAAGGGAGAAACTACCAGGCTAGAAAGAATAATATAGGGGCAGCTAGGTGGCGCAGTGGATAAAGCATCGGCCTTGGATTCAGGAGTACCTGAGTTCAAATCCAGCCTCAGACACTTGACACTTACTAGCTGTGTGACCCTGGGCAAGTCACTTAACCCCCATTGCCCCGCAAAAAAAAAAAAAAAAAGAATAATATAAAAGGGGAATGAGAGGCAGTATATGAGGTGGTACAAAGTGGAGGAATAGAAAAGTAGACTCTAGCACAAACCAAAAATTCTGAATTCCCAAGACAAGACTGGGTAATCTGCAACATCCCCCCCCCAAGTTTCCCAATAATATTCTTTATTCATAAATTTATTTGAGCTTTATAATAACACTGTGAATAATATAGGGTTATTTGAATTCAACAAACCTATAGTAAATGCCTAGTGTGGGCTAGGCACTAGAGATATTAAGATGAAACAATATTTTATAAGTCCCTTGCCTTCAAGAAGTTTACATATTCTGTGGGGGGGGGGATACAAAGCTAAGTATATAATATAAGGTAAAGGGGGCAAGGGATAAATATAGATGAAATACTCTAGGAAATTTAAGGAGGGAGGAAACTTTTGGGTAAGAGATCACAAAAGCTTCAAAGGAAGCAAACAATTCTGAAAGGCAGAAATGAGGGACCATTGCAACCATAGGTTACAATTTGTGTGAAAACCAAGAAGTGAGAAACAGCTAGAAGTCCAGTAAAGAACACAGACAGACAGACTGAGGGGGCGGGCAGGAGGGAATGTGAGGTAAGTCTAGAAAGTAGAGATAGGAGTCAGACTGTGGAGAATTTTATATGCCAGGCTAAGGAGTTGGTATTTTAACCTAGAAACAATAGGGAGAAACTCAAAGGTTTTGGTCAGGGAATAAAAGAAGTGAGTCTATGTTTCAGGAAGATTATTTTGTACTTCATATGAGGGACAGATTGGAGAGGGGAGAGACTGAAAACAGATTGTGACCAGTTAGGAGGCTTATTAAAGTAGTCCAGATGTGAGATGATAAGAATCTGGGAAAAGCAGAGACAGATGTGAGAGATATTATGGAGACAGAATCAATGGGATTTTGGCAATTG
Organism: Dromiciops gliroides; assembly: GCF_019393635.1. NCBI lineage: Eukaryota > Metazoa > Chordata > Mammalia > Microbiotheria > Microbiotheriidae > Dromiciops > Dromiciops gliroides. The sequence goes on along the minus strand of NC_057864.1, from coordinate 154,082,122 downwards.
ATTATTATGTGAGGAATGGGAACAGGGAAAAATCAATGTTGGCTGCATTTTGTGACCAAGGGAAACTAGGAAGATTGGTGTTTGGATCAAGTTTGGAGAAGGTCAATTTAGGGGGGATGATTTAAGACCTATTATAAATATAACTCCAATTTGAGAGAAGAAACTGAGGCAGAGGGGTTAAGTTATTTGCTGGTACTCAGACACACAAGATAGTGTCAGAGACAGGACATTCAAAACTCTCAATTCCTACTCCAATTTTTCTTTTCACTACACTCATTATCCTCTCCCTCCCTCTTGAAACTGCCATTCACCCACATGTGCAAAAATATGTATAGCAGTTATTTTTAGTGGCAGAGAACTGGAAACTAAAAGGGTATACATTAGGGAATGGCTGAACAAATTATGGTATATGAATGTAATGGAATACTCTTGTGCCATAAGAAATGACAAAATAGATGGTTTCAGGAAAGCCTGGGAAGGCTTGCATGAATTGAAAAGAACCAGGTGGCCAATTTATACCATATGAATAAAATTGTAAAGACAAACAACTTTGACCGACTTAAGAGCTCTGATCAGCAAAATGACCAACCAATGATGAACTGTATCAATTATCCCCCGACAGGGAAATGCAGAATGATACACACATTTTCAGACATGGCCAATATGGGAATTTGTTTTGCTTGACTATGCATATTTGTTACAAATTACACGCCCCTCCCTCCCAACTCAGGAGAAGGGGAACTGGGAAACATGTGCTTGTAAATGAAAAAAAAAGAAAAAAAATTTTTTTTAAAAGATCGCCATATATCTATTGCAAGGAAATCTCACCTTAAAAAAATCACATTAGCCTGTACTGAGTCCCCCAGGCCTTCCTGTCTCCTCTTATATTCATATTGCTACTCGTTAAGTGATCTCTAACACCCAGCTTCATGATGTCCCCAAACTGAGAACTCTGCTTTTCTCGGAAGCCTCCCCAAAAGGTTCATGTTTCAAAGATGAATCACATTCCCCAGGGAGTAAAGTAGGTAGGAACAACTTCCCCCACCCTCTCACAGGCTGGAGGGGGGGGGGGGCAGGTGGAGCCTCTCTCTAGGTCTAGGTGAGTAGCTGAACTTGGTTCCTTTTTTCTTTTTCTTGACTCCATAGGCAGCCTAGCCCTCCTTCTGCCAGGTTCCACACTCCATCTTCCCACTCTCCCCTCAAATGTCCCCTTAACATCCTCCAGGGTCTCTCCTCTCTATGCCTTTCCTACTCCAATGGACAAACTTACCCCAGCCTAGTGTGTACTACTATTGCTGGGAGCCAATATGATTCACTTCATTTCTCTTTTCTGTGAATTCTTCAGTACTCAATATGGGAACTACCCAGATGACAGACCCCATTATCCCAAGAACAAACAATAGTGAGGTACATGGAATCTCCCCCCTTCCCTTCCCCCTCAAACCCTCAGGACATGTAATCTCCCCAAGTGTTTTTCCTCCCCTTTCCCACAGATCCAACCGAACTCTGTTCTGCTCCCCCATCCCGACCTGTACCATCCTACCAGAACCCCCTTTTCTTATCCCTATCCCTAGAACTCTTTTTTCCTGTTCTCTCCCTTAGAATTCTTTTCTTTTCCTGTTTTCTCTCTCAGAACTACTTTTATTCTGTTCTCCCTCCCACCCCCATCCCCACCAGAACTCCATCTTTTCCTCTAGAATTCTCTTCCTCTTCTGTTTTCTCCCAGACCTCCACTTTTGGTGATTGCTGCTTCAAGAATTCCCTTCTTCTGTTCTCTCTCCTTAGGACCCCACTCCTCTCCTGTTTTTGTCCTCAGAACTCCCCTCATCTCCCTTTCTCTTCTGCTGGAACTCCCCTCTTCTGCTTTCTCCCCAGGAATACTACTGGTCTCTCCTAGAACTCTTCCTCTTCTGTTTCTTCCTCAGAGATGTCTCTGAGCCCCTCTCTTTTGCTGACCTTTCCTCATAGAACCCCTTCTTTTCTCCCCTCGAATTTTCTTTCCCTGTTCCCTCACCCTTCTCAGATCTTTTCTTCTCCTGTTATCTCCTCCTGAATTCCTCTTTTCTAGAACTCCCTCTTCTGTTCTCTTTCCCCAGAATTTCCTTCTTTTCCTGATCTCTCCCCCAACTCCCCTTTTCTGTTCTCACCCCCTGAACTTCTGTTCTTGTCCCTCTGACTCCCCTCTTGGAGTAGTCTCTTCTCCTTTTCTCTCTTCCTAGAACTCCCATTTCTTGGTGGTCCCTCCTCAGGTACTCCCTGCTTTTCCCGTTCTCTCTTCCTGAATTTCCTCTTCTATTCTCCCCAGCAGAACTCTGGTTTCCACCTCCTGGAATGATCATTCCTGCTGTCTCCTCTAGAACCCCCCCTTTCTGTTCTCATCCCGTCCTCCCCTCTTCTGTTGTTCCCCTCAGAACTCTTCTTCAGTTCTTGTCCCCTGCAACTCCCCTCTCCTCGTGGTGTGACCCCCAGAACTCTTCTCTTTTCCTGTTATCTCCCCAAGAACTCCTTTTTTCAACATCCCTCCTACCCTCCCTCCCAAAAAAACTCTGGTCTTTGTTTTCTCCCCCAAACTTCTCTCTTCTGTCCTCCACCCCCTCCGCCCCCCGACCCGAGTTCCCCACTTCTCTAGGTGTCCCCAGGATAACCCCCCCCCAGCCCACTCCCCACTTCTCCCCCAGAGATCCTCCTCTCCCTCACCTGCTGCGCTCAGCTCGCCCGCTCTCCGGGTCACACAATAGGGGGCGGTCCCGCCTCCCAGCCTCAGGGGCTCGGAGCGCCTCCAGTTACCCTGGAGACCGCCAATCCCCCCTCAGCTCGCTGCCAATGGGAGCCAGCGAGGGGAGGGGTTGGGCCGGTGGGGTCCCAACCCGAGTCTGGGAGTTGTAGTTTCTCTAAGGGTTTGCAGCGTGGCCTTGGACCCTTGGCGCCCCCTCGTGGTGCTCTCAACAGTCCAGCCTGGTGGGCAGCTCAGACAAAGTCCTTGTCCTTGGTGGTAACAGGAAGAACCAATTCCTTAGCTTGTCCCCTTTTCACTTATTCCTTCCTCCAGGCCCCGAAGTCCTGTAGCTTTATGCTGCTGCTCTTTATTCCCTGGGGGGAAGAGAAGCGGGACTGGGGCAGGAGCCTAGGCTGAAATCTGAGCCCTAGGGGCAGGAACAGCGTGCAGGGTGCAGACCTCCCCGCCCTCTCCCAGGAGATCCACCCTGCTCTTTAGCACATCCGATCCCCTCCCCACCCCTCCACCCCCCGCCCTCCTCCTTCTTTCTTACTGGACTGGAAATACCTGTCTGTGTTGGCAAGTGTCCTAATCCTACTCCCACCACCCGCACTGTATAGAGGCGGGACCTCTGCTTCTCAGCCTCGCCCAGGGACTTTACTAGACCCTGGCTCTAAATCCAAAGACTGGGAGTCCAATATTTCCATCTGAGAAGTCAAGTTGGCAGAGGTCTCTGTTTTCCCTGGAACCTGTTTCTACCCTTCAAGACCCACTCAAGTCTCATCCATGCAGCTTCTTAACTACCTTTCATACAGACTACCCCTTATTGGCTCTCTCATTCACCTTATAATTATCATTTATTGTTCTATTACACCTCTTGTAACCTGAATAGGACCTATAATCAATGTTGGTTTTTTCCGTGTACACACACAGATCTTTTTTTCTTTTCAAAGAGATTTCATTTTTGTCTTGTCTCCCCTGCTAAGATTGTAATAACCTTGAGGGGAGAAACTGGCTGTCAACCTTACTCTTGGTAGGTGATCAGCAGATATTTGTTGAATGAATGAACTCTTTAATAATAACAACAATTTTTAATCTTATTTTAACTTTATAAAGCCCTTTCCTCACAATAACTCTATGAGGTAAATAGTACAAAGATTATTGTTCCCAATTTGCTGATGAAGAAATGGGTCCATAGATGTGGAATAACTTTCCTGAAGTTAATCCTGGTCTTCTGGGGTTTAGAGGTAGAAGGGACCTTAGCAATCATCCAGTCTAGCCCTCTGTCCTTCATCCATCCCCATTTAATAGAAGATAATTCTGAGATTCAGACAGATTAAGTTATTTGCCAGTGGCAAAAATCAATAGTAGAGAAAAAGATGAAATCAGAGGTCCACATTAAAAGTTAGAAAATCTGAGTTTTAATCCTACCACAAACCACCCCTCTCTGTCAAGAGGACAGTCCCCCTCTTTGTCTTAGTCCCTCCCTTTCAAATCAAACAATCAAGTATTAAGTACCTACTATATGCTGAACTCTGGAGATACAATGTATACAATGTATATCATATATGGGAAAAGGAATATCATGTATTGAATAGAGAATAGGCCAGTCTGGCTGGATCCCAGAGTGTAACACTGTATACAATGGACTACATACTAAATAAAACTTTTCAAAAAAGAATTCACATTCTCATGGGAAACAAAGCACTTATACGTATATACATATGGATATGGATATAGATATTACAAAAAATATAAATATCTGCAACCTATATAGTATGTGTGTGTGTATGTGTGTATACCATACACCCATTACATATAAAGTGGTTCAATATGGGGTAATTTGAGTGAGTTGGGAAAGGCTTCATGTAGAAAGCTGGGCTTGTGTTGAGGCTTGAAGGAAGAGAGGGATTTTATAAGGAGTAGGTGAGGAGGAAATACATTCCAGGCATCAGAGATGGGAGATGGAGTGTCATGTGTAAGGCATAAAGAAAAGGCCAGTTTGGCTGGATCCCAGAGTGCAACAAAAATAGTAATGTACAAAAAGGCTGGAAAGATAGGTTGGGGCAAAGCTAAACAGAGGTGTTTGTATTTCATCCAAGAAGCAATAGGATTAGATCTATGCTTAAGGGAGATCATAACAGTGTGGAGAATAGACTAGACAGGAGAGAGACTGAGCCAGAGAAATCAGTTAGGAGGTCACTGAAATAATCTAGGTGAGACTATTACATAGTAGCTGTATGAACAGAGGAAAGAGGTATTGGGGGTGAATGTCAAGATTTGGCAAGTAACTGGCTTGGGAGAGAGAGTGAAGAGTTGGGGACAATGTCAAGGTTATGAACCTAGAAGTCTGGAAGAATGATGGGGTCTTTGACAGAAACAGGAAAGTTCACAAGGGGGTGCGGGATGATTTTTTTGGTACATATCCATTTTGAAATGTCTCCAAGACATCCAGTCTGAAATATCCAATAATCAGTTGGTGACATACTATTGAAGCTTAGGGCAGAAAAATGGGGCTGAATATTCAGATCTGTGAGTCACTGGCATAGAGATAATGAAACTCATGGAACTTAAGAAAGAGGAGAGAAAGACCGAGAAAAGATAAGGGGGAAGGGAGGGAGGGATAAAGAGAGAGGAGAAAGGAAGAAGAGAGGGGAAAGAAAAAATAGAAGGATTGAGAGAGGGAGGAAAGAGAAGAAAGGAAGAAGACAAAGACTGAGAAGAACAGGGGGCCTTGGACAGTGATTTAGAAAATGCTCATAGTTAGGGAGTAGAATCTGGATGATGAACCAGCAAAGGAGATGGAGAAGGAATGGTTTAGACAGGTAGAAGAATGAGGGGAGATAAGCATCATGAAAATTCAGAGAGGAGTGAACACTCAGGAGGAGAGGGTGATCTACAGTGTCAAATGCAGCAAACAGGTTGTTGAGAAGGATAAGGATGAGAACTGAAAAAAAAAAATGACCCAGATTTAGCAATGAAAGGATCACTGGGAACTTTGAAAAGAGCAGTTTTAGTTGAAAGATGAGGTTGGAAGCCACATTACAAAGGTTGTTCTAGAAGCAAGTGAGAGAAGAGAAAGTAAAGGAACAGATATTTTTTCTAGGAATTTGACTGAGCAAGAGAGAAAAGAAATATGAAGGTAGCTTGTAGGATTTTTTTTTTTTTTTGCGAGGCAATGGGGGTTAAGTGACTTTCCCAGGGTCACACAGCTAGTAAATGTCAAGTGTCTAAGGACAGATTTGAACTCAGGTCCTCCTGAATCCAGAGCCAGTGGTTTATCCACTGCCCACCTAGCTGCCCCTGCTTGTAGGATTTTTAAGGATGGGAGAGACTTTGATATGATTGAAGGAAGTTAAGATTGGTGGGGAAGGGGGAGAATTGAAGTTGTAATCTGCTAGAAAAGACAGGAATGGATGGGATCAAGTGTACATGGAGAGAGGTTGGCCTTTACAAAGAGACCAACCCCTTCATTGTCAGTGACTGGAGAAAAGGAGGAAAAAATGGGGGATGATATCAAGAGTTTTTGAGATGAAGAAAAGGGGAGCAGAGAGAAATCACATTGAGTGATCTCCTGAGCTAAGAGAATGGGTAGGGAGGAGGTGTAGGAAGTTGGAGAGAGAAGTTTGGGAACATTTTTGTGAAGATTTAGATAGGAAGAAACAAAAGAACTACTTTCCTGCAATGAAAGTCTAACTGAAGTTGAGTTTCATGAATTTCTAATGTACGAGTCCCCTCAATTGTGGCTTCCTCCAGTTCTGTTCAGCAGCACATAAGGAGGAGCAGAGGAGGCATATGGGAAGAGTAATCCAGGGCTGGGGTTTGCCAAGAGATGAATGGTAATTGGACAAAGGGGTAAGGGGATTCAAGAGTGGAGGATTGGGGGCAGCTAAGCGTCAAAGTGGATAAAGCGCTAGCCCTGGATTCAGGAAGACCTGAGTTCAAATTCCAGCCTGAGATACTTGATACTTACTAGCTGTGTGACCTTGGGCAAGTCACTTAACCCTCATTGCCCCACCCCCCCAATAAATATATATATATATATATATATATATATATATATATATATATATATATATATATATTTTTTTTTTTTTTTTAAGAATGGAGGAGGCTTGACTAGGGTCAAGAGTGGAGAGGAAGAAGAGTAAAATCAATTATTGGACTAGATCAGTGGGAGGGTCGTGAGAGAGATACTAATGACACTGTCAAAATTTTATGAGCACTTTCTGTGCACCCAGCTCTAGGCTAGACTGTTTAGGGGGTAGAGAGACAAATAGAACCTAGACTCTGCTGTTGAGCTAGACTGAGCTGTTGAGCTAGCTAGTTAGGTAGTTAGGGTACCCTAGACAGGGTCCACATATAAAATAATACAAGAACATGCTAACCAGTCAATGTGATTCTAGACAATTAGAGTAATGCTATAAATTCCACATATGATACATTAATAATGATGACAATAGGGGACCACTAGGTAGCACAGTGGATAAAACACCAGCCCTGGATTCAGGAGGACCCGAATTCAAATCTTGTCTCAGACACTTGACATTTACTAGCTGTGTAACCATGGGCAGGTCACTTAACTCTCACTGCCCCACACAAAAAAAATAATAATGATGATGACAATAATAGCTACCAGTTACATAGAACTTTAAGGTTTATAAAGCACTGTACATATGTCATCTCATATTATTTTCACAGCCACCCTGTGAGGTAGGTACTGTTATTATCCCATTATTACAGACATAGAGAGGTTAAGTAATTTCTCTGGGGTCATGATCTGAGTCAGAATTCAAACTTGGGTCTTCCCGACTCCAAGTCTTCCACTCTAAACATTGTGCCACCTAACTACATATTGGTACATGGTACATACAAGGAGCTGTGATTTTTTTAAGTGCTCTTTAAGATGTTTCCTTTCTTGAAGGACTTTTACAGTCTGGTTAGGGAGGTCCAATTCAATTCAACCAATGTTTATTAAGTGCCTATTATGTGCAAGGCCAGCTGAGTTAAATATCATCATGGCTTTGACTCAAAGAAAAAATAACAGACAAAAGCAAAATAATCCCTGCCCAGAAAGAGCTCACATTTTGGTGATTTCATTAGTTCGGATGTTTAATTCACTGGTGCAGATCAGATGGCCTCCATGCCTTCTCATTCTATGTCATTCTTATTCATCCCCCCTCGCAATAAATCCTCCATAAAGGAGTCTATTCAACACTTGGGCCCTTCCTCTTGTTCTCTTACTATATTGGGAGTACCATTCTGGATGTCATGAGATAAAACATGGCAGGTTTAGAACTGGAAGAGCCTTAGAAGTTATCTAATTTAACCTCTCATCCCCCTGCCATTTTATAGGTGAGGCAACTGAGACCCAAGAATGTTGAGTGACTTGTCTTAGACTATATAACTAGTAAATAGCACAATTGTCCTGATGTATATCTTGCCACTGGACCCAGATAACTCTGTAGGAGGGAGTGAGGCTGGTGACTTTGCACAGCCCTTCCTCACTTAAATCCAATTCACTGCAAGTCATGATATCTCTCCGATGTCATGATCCTCTTTGAGAACAAAGGACAAACAATAGTAAGTGGCAGAACCAAGATCAGAACCTAGGTTCTTTCCACTGCACCACATATACTCTGTTCATCTGTTGGATATCATTCTTGATGTATGATAGGCTACCTCTTTATTTTTTTAAGTTGGTCATATATGTCTTTAATAAAGTCTGTTAAGCCATTTCTTAAGTTCAAAAATTATAACTAATCATGATTTTTTTCAATGTTTTTGAGCATAATTTTGATTCTTCCAGAATCACCCTATTCAATTTTTCAAGGCCATAGAAGATACTGGCCTTTTGTGGCAGGAAAGGAAAGGGGTTTTAAAATAGTGAAGGTATTAAGAAAATTTCCAAATTCAATCTAGGAGAATAATAATAATAACCAATATTTATGTGGCGTTATAATGTCTTCAAAGACTTTAGCATTCGGTATCTCATGTGGTACTTGCAACCACCCTGTTTGGGGGATGCTGTTATTATCCCATTTTATAGATGGAAAACCTAGAACTTTAAAAGTTTAAATAACTTACACAAGGTCACATAGCTAGAAAGTGTCTGAGGTAAGAATTGAAACTGTCTTCCTGAATCCAACTTTAGCACTTTGTCTATTATGCCATACTACAAGCTCCTTGGGGGAAAGGACTGTTTTGTTTTTGCCTTTGTATCTCTTAAATTTTTTTTAATTTAAAATTTTTCTATTTCTTTGTATCCCATGTGCACAATTCAGAATTTTTTTTGCATCCAATTAATACACAGTTCCTTGTACAGTAGGTGCTTAATAATACAATTTCTTTGTATTCATATAGTGCCTAGCACAGTTTATTATACATAGTAGGTGCATAATAAGTATATGTAAAATTGAACTGAACTCTATTCCCTCTAATTCTGCTTCCAGTTTAAAGAACATAAGTAGTGTTTGCTTAAGGTATACATACTGAGAGATTAACTTGATGTCATTTATCATCGTCCAAATGACATGTACTTTTCATTCACTTTGTTTTTCTAATGTGAATGGCTACTATAATTTATTTTGCATTATGGATGTTTTGCAGTGTTCCATAGGATCATAGGATTTAGAACTAGAAGAGACCTAAAAATTATCCAGTCCAATCATTTCTTTTTAAAGATGAGGAATCTGAGGATCATGGGGGTAAAATCAAGTCATTGGCCAAGTTCACACAGTTATTGTATCTAAGTAAAAGAGTCAGGATTCTTACCTAGATCCCCTGACTCCAAGTCCACTCTTACATATTTCCTCTTGCTCAACGCAATTAGGACAAAGTTGTATGAATCGGAGCAGTCAAAAACTTTATAACTAATACATTAGAAACTAAAACATTAAAAAAAAGTAATAAAGGGCTAAACATAAATGCCACATGCATGAAAGAGGTAATAGATGCTATCAGAGTCCAGAGAGAACAGAGATTATGACTTTCTGTTTTTCATGGAGTGATCAAAGAAGGATCATACATCATGTATTTAGAGCTGGAAGGGATCTTTTTTTTTTTTTTTTTTTAGTGAGGCAATTGGGGTTAAGTGACTTGCCCAGGGTCACACAGCTAGTAAATGTTAAGTGTCTGAGGCCGGATTTGAACTCAGGTATTCCTGACTCCAGGGCCAGTGCTCTATCCACTGCGCCACCTAGCTGCCCTGGAAGGGATCTTGACACCAACAAGCCCAACCTTAATTAGGTAGATGATTAAGCTGAAGCAGAGAGGGCCAGGGGCCACATAGACTCATAAGCAAGAGGAGGTGGGATTCTAGTGGGGCCTTCAAGGATGGGTAGGATTGCTATAGTAGGGGAGGCGACAAAGAAGTCATTTTAGGTAAGAGGAACAGTGTAAGAAAGGTTTGGAGTGCAATCAATAGAACAGTGAAAACTATAGAAAACTAATGAGAGATAAGGTTGGAAATAAGGTTATGTCCAGTTTGTGAAGAGCTTTGAATGGCAGGCTGAGTTCTTGGCATATCACACATGAATACATTGGGGATCTGTGATTTTGTTACCTTGGGACTCCACATGTAAGAGCTAGGCAAACTGAGACAAATCACAGCCCATCCTATGACTTAGAACATTATTACTTAGTGAGTTGCCTGAAATACACAGAGGTTAAATGACTTGCCCAGGGTTATACAGGGTAGCTAGGGTAGCACAGTGGATATAGCCCTGGACCTGGAGTCTGGGAGGCTTATTTTCCCGAGTTCAAATCTGGTCTCAGACTAGCCATATGATCCTGGGCAGGTCACTTAATCCTGTTTGCTTCAGTTTCCCCATTTGTAAAATGAGCTGGAGAAGGAAATGGCAAAGCACGCCAGTATCTCTGTCAAGAAAACCTCAAATTTGGTCAACAAAGAGTGAGACACAACTGAAAATAACTGAATAACAACAACCAGAGTTTCACAGTAAAGGTAAGAGGAAGGTTTTAAGCCTAGGCTATCTTCCCGACTCCAAGAACTTTGTGTTTACTATGCCACTCCTATATTCAAAATTCCATAATGATTTGGATATGGTGGTACAGTGGATAGAGCACTGGGCTTGGAGCCAGGAAGACATCTTCATAACTTCAAATCCAGCATCAGACACTAGCTGTGTGACCTTGAGCAAGTTACTTAACTTTATTTGCCTCAGTTCCTCTTCTTTCAAATGAGCTGAAGAATGAAATGGCAAGCCACTCCAGTATTTTTGCTTAGAAAACTCCAAATGGAGTCATGAAGTGTTGGATGTAACTGAGATGACTCAACAACAACAAACTCTCGTTCCCCCCAAATCAAGCTTGTAAAAATGAGTGTAACCTATAAGCAGTGTTATTTTTCAGTGTATACTTATGTGTATTTTCATTTCAATGAGATACCATTTTTAGAAAGGCAGTTTATAATACAGCCTGGGAAACAGCCTATCCTTGGAATAAGTGGGGACCATTAAGGAGCAAAAGGTTATAAACCTCACTTTGCCACTAGGTGGCACAGTGCTGTAGTTAGTAAGGCAGCAGAGGGCACAATGGATAATGAAAATGAGCTAGGTAGCTATGGGGGATAAAGGGTACAATATTGGACTTGGAGTCAGACCAGAGACCCTTCACAAGCCATCTAAATTTTCTCATCCTCAGTGTTCTCATCTGTAAAAATGATGAAAATGGCACCTACAAGTGTAGGTATAGCAACCCACATGACTGTTGTGAGGATTACATGAACAAACAATGTAGAGTTCTTTACAAACCTTAAAAGGCTTGTATAAATGCTAGATGCTACCACCACCACCATCATCATCAGGACTCTAAACCTAGCCATAGTAAGGCTCAATCCCTTGGAGGAATCCAAAGCTAACTTTCCCTTCCCCAATAGTCCTGAATGCCCAGTTTCAGATGTAGTGCAAGTTCGAGAGTCTGTGCCCTGAATCATCTGTTCTATTTTCTGTCCTTGAGGCTGACATTTCTGTTCTAGGCAAGATTAGCCCCTATTCATTAGGCTACTTGTCAATTCTGAAAATCATTATGGTTTCAGGCTCTCCTGGCGGAGTGATGAGTTTCCACTAGAGTTCTAGGGTTGAATCTCTCCTCAAACACTTATTAGCTGAGCAACTGTGGGCAAGTCACAGATGTAGAGCTGGAAAGGTCCTCAGGGACCATCTGGGTCAATCCCCTCATTTTAAAGATTAGGACATGGAGGTCTAGGCAAATTAAGTGATATTTTCTCATAACCTCAGTTTTCTCATTTACAGAATGGGAATAATAATAGCTGTAGTACTTGCTTCACAAGACCGTTGAAGGGACAAAATGAATTTTTGCCATTCTTAACCCACTAAACAAATGTCAATATAGCAAAGAACTGGAAAAGAAGTAGATTATCATTGTCTAGAAATAGTTAAATTATGTTTTATTAATATAGTGAAATGTTATTGTGTATAAGAAATTATGACCAAGATGAATACAGAGAAGCAAGGGAAGATTTATATGAACTGATGTAAAGTAATCATCACATTTGAAACAGTATACACCATAGCTTTAGCAATGTATACAGAGAATAGTTACAATCAATCAAAACTCAGTGCTCAGCACATAGCAGGTATTTCATAAATGCAAATTGACCTGACCTGAAAGTATAATGACAGAGTTTCACCTCAAAGAAGAAATATAAGAAGGTACTTCTCTACCCCTTCTTTGCAGCAGTAGTAGATTATAAGTAACACTGCTTATATTGTCAGACATTTTACGTGTGTTGGTTAGTCTTGATGAGCTTTTCTTTTTCTTTTTATATTTTTTTGTTATAAGGGATGACTCTCTGGGTGAGGAAAATGCTAGGAATCTATTGTGAAATGTCAGTGGTATAAAAAAGATAACAAAAAGTATACACAATAATTAAATGTCTGATAACATTGTTCTTTCAAGGATTAGATAAACCCTAAATTCTCTCACCTTTACTTTCTTTCTTTTTTTTTTTTTTTTGCAGGCAATGGGGGTTAAGTGACTTGCCCAGGGTCACACAGCTAGTAAGTGTCAAGTGTCTGAGGCCGGATTTGAACTCAGGTACTCCTGAATTCAGGGCCGGTGCTTTAACCACTGCGCCATCTAGCTGCCCCTCACCTTTACTTTCAAATATGAGAAACTGAGACAATTATAAGCTGTTCCCAATTGCTAAGGCAAAATAATTCAAGTGAACAAGTTAAACATCTACTGTACAGAAAACACTGTATTAGGGAAGATACAAATATAGAAGATAAGACACAATATTATAGATGAGACATGGCCCAGCCCTTATAAAGATAGAAGTCTAGTGTGGGAGTAAAATAGGGGCATCTAGGTGGTTCAGTGGATAGATTGCTAAGGCCTGAAGTTGGGAGGACCTTAGTTCAAATTTAGCCCCAGACACTAGCTGTGTAACCCTGGTCAAGTCCCTTAATCTTGTTTGCCTCAGTTTTCTCATCTTTGAAGTGACCTGGAGAAGGAAGTGGCAAACCACTCTAGTATCTTTGCCAAGAAAACTCCAGTAGAGTAACAGAGAGTCAGACATGGCCGGACAACAACATGAGAGTAAGATATGTATAGGGATCACCTTAATTAGCAATTACACATTAGAAAAGAGTCAACAAAGAACTATATGAGATCTGAGGTTTAAAGTTGTTTTGAATTAGGCTTTAAAGAACTGGTAAAAATTGAAAAGATGAGAGAGGGAAGGAGAACATTCCAGACACAGGAAATAGTTGATACAAATACACAGAGGATGTGAGAACATACAAGGCTTGTTAGAGTGGCAAAGAGTGGCATGGTTTAGATGGAACATTGACTGTGTGGGAAGGGAATGATATGAGATAAAACTGAAAAGGTAGAAATGGCACCTGATTGTAGAGGAAGGGAACAAGGATTTATTAAAGGCCTACTATGTGCCAGGCATTGTCCTTTTAAGCATTTTATTGATGTTATTTCATTTGATCTTCATAATAACTCTGTGAAAGGAATGCTTTATTATCCTCATTTTATAGTCAGGGAAACTGATGCAGACAGAGGTTAAGTAACTTGCCCAAGGTCTCATAACTAGTCAGTGTCTGAGGCCAGATTTGAACTCAGATCTTCCTGACTTCTGGCCCAGCATTGTTCTCACTGTACCACTTAGCTGCCTGAAGGACTGACAAACAAAGGATTTTGATTTTTTTTTTTTTAAATTCTGTCTTGTGAAGGAGAAGTTTGTGAAAGTGAAATGGGTCTAGAAAAAGTATGAGAATGTGGTGGAGGTATTTTGGAGGGCTTTGGAATTGTGAAAAAGGCAGGAGTTTGAATTTGATGTGGAGAAATTTGGGAGAAGTCAGAAGAGGTTTAAAAAAATAAAAGGAGAAGGGCTCCATCTGAAGGAGGGGAAATACTGAAGGAAAGCACCTGAGGAGGCCTCAAGGAGAAGGTAGTTATGAAGGCAAAGTAAGTAAAACCAATCAGTAAGATAAGGTAGGATACAGTGAAGGCAAAGGAAATTAGGTATAGCTAGGTTGTTAGGAGCTGCCAAAGAGGTTATTAAAGTCTTAATGAGAAGCTAATGTTGTAGGTTGTAATCATCTATGAGCTATCTGAAAAGGAAAGATAGAGGATCTCACTTCCACTGAGGAGTGAGAGCAGGAGAAATTGACAATGATTTGCATTGAGTGTGGGATGCTTGTATTTCTGCCAGAGCCAAGTGGCTATTACCTATGTTCAGAATTCAGGCTGCTCTCCCTCCTAGAAGAAAAGATGAAAGCCCACATTTGTCTCAGGTTATCAGGGACAATGTAGTGCCCCAGAACAATTCCAACAGATAGGAAAATTCAGTGTGAAATTACAGATATGGAAGTTCAACGTGAAGAAGATCTAAATAGATAGAGGAAAATACTGACGTTCCCAAAATTGGAGAAGAGACAATGTATAGGAAGGGCTTTTTTTGTTTTGTTTTGTTGTTTTTTGGTGGGGCAATGGGGGTTAAGTGACTTGCCCAGGGTCACACAGCTAGTAAGTGTCAAGTGTCTGAGGCTGGATTTGAACTCAGGTACTCCTGAATCCAGGGCCAGTGCTTTATCCATTGCGCCACCTAGCTGCCCCCAGAGACAATGTATAGGAAAGGAAGAAGGATCACTGAACATTTGCAGTTAAAATAACAAACCAATTTTAACACAATAGGGAGCTTAGAAACATGAGAAAAAAATTGTATAAACTCATTGATGCAAAGTGAAGAGAGTAGGGCCAAAAGAATAATAAACACAAATGAAAACAACATTAAAATATTACAGGACCCAGAAAAAGATGGAGGAAACATACTTCCCTCCTCTTTCTAGTGTAAAGGAAGACTACAGGTGTAGAATGGTGATTATACTCTCAAAAACAGTTGCTGTGGGGGCAGTTAGGTGGCACAGTGGATAGAGAACCAGCCCTGGATTCAGAGGACCTGAGTTCAAATCTGACCTCAGACACTTACCAATTACTAGCTGTGTGACCCTGGGCAAGTCACTTAACCCCAATTGCCTTACCAAAAAAAAAAGTTGCTGTGTCTGTTGGGTTATCCTTATATTTTTCAAGGGAAATTTCAATGAGGAGGGTATGTTCGGAAATTATTTGGACACATAAAAATTACGAATAGGAGTGAGATGGAGAATTGAGGTTATATGAAGAGAAAGAAACTAGATGTTCTGAGGAGAAAACAACTACTTGTCCTCCGAGAAATAATAGGGTAGATCCACAGTTGCTGTCAGAGCAACAAGAGTATTATACAATAGTCTTGTATCCAAGATGTTAACAGAGAACCTTTTAAGACTTGTCAAAATGGATGACACCTTGGGTGTCAAAATGGATCATTCGGGTGGGTAAAAATTATAACAGGAAAAACATAGAAAACATTGCCAAATATTTTGAAATTGAGGACAAGAAAGTGGAGCCAAGAGGGACATAGTTTGTATTTTCATTATTAATTTCCATTGCAAGCAAGAGAGGCAGAAAGGTCTATTTCCATGGAGTACAGCTGAGCTTGCTCACCCTAGGGCATGGTGTCTTACTACCAGACAGTACTGGACAGGATGCACTGTGGCTGGACCAGACCAAGCCCCCAAGATTGGTAGGTCAGTTGACCACTGGGTTTTTTAAGGTCATAGTGGGTTGATCTGCTCCGGGCTCATTCTTTGATGGGCAGCTTCAGTCTTTTCTACTTCCCCCTACTGGTTTGGGTGGATAGTTCCGTGGAGCTCTTTTCAGCTGGAATTTTACCCTATGTCTCTTTTAAGTTGGGGTAACAACCCTTAGAACAACTCAAAATCTGTAGAAGCCTCTCCCTCTTACTCTCAGAACTGAGGTTATCTGATACCTCTAAGCAGGAGAAGGAAGAAGTCTTGCCTCTCCTATATGATAATTCTTCTTAGTTCACCAGCTCTTTCCTTCAATAATCCACTCTACTTCCCTTAGGATGATTAGTTTTGATTTAGCCAGTTTTACCTCCTATATACCTTTGGGAACCTTATATAGAAGAGCCTCTAGGGCCAAAGGGATGATACAGTTATGCCTTAGAGGTAAGTTCTTTGTTTCATTAGTTTCCTCATAGGCAATTGAACTAAGTCTCTTATCCTTTCTGAGGTAGAGAATGTTTATTTTGTATCTGAGGGCCTTCTGCTTTAAGTTTCCATTTCTATCATTTAGTCCCAGCAGCCCTTCAACTTTGAGTGAGGAACCTCATTTTACAATGTTAACTGATGACTAAAAAGAAAAGAGATTGCTTAGTTTCTGTTCTGTTCATGTGTGCATCAACATGGTAGACAAGACATTTTTTTTCCCTAGTATCCGCAACCTCTCAAGCTTTCCCAAAACAGAAATCATGCACTAAAGATAAAGCAACTACAACTGTTTCCATGGTCTAGGACACCGAAAGTCCAAAACAAGGTTAAAAAAAAACAAATCCAGGAACTGACATTCACTGATCCTGAGCCCACTTGGCACCACTCCCTCACCTTTTGTGCTACAGACAGCAAGGCTGAACCAGCAGAGCCCAGCACGACACAGGTTTACATCAAAACCTGCCCTGACACTCTGGTCCCCCTCCCTCTTTCTAGCACCTTAGAGACCCTGGTTCCAGGCTGTGGAAGTTTGGGGTGGGGATTGATAGCCAACTTGGCCATAGCCTTTTGGGAGCAAAAACCTGCTGGGGATTGCAACCTGGAAGCACCAAAGCTGCAAAACTCTGAACTGCCAGTCTTGGCAGGCTCTGAAGTTCTGGTATTGGTGCTGAGCCAAGAAATAAGAAACTGAGGGCATGGGGTAGGTCACAATGTATTTAGGGAGCTGTGCTACATTCCCCCAAGCCTAAGGGGAAAGCACAGCATCCAGTTGGGCCAATTTTGACCACCCCAAAGTCAGTTGAGAAAGAGACCTAGGATGGATAAGTGTGTATTATCCAATGTGAAATGAGGCTGAGATGCTTTGAGATCCAACTCACAAAGAAATGATAATTCGATGGAAGAGAATCAGAAATGAGCAATAAGGAAAATAAGGGTATGGGGGAAAGACCAAAAGTACCAAAGATTCCAGGAAAAAGAAATCTCAAAGACCTTGAACATAAACAAAAAATCAACAAATAAAACAGTAACAAAAGGAAATTTGGCCTCCAGATTGAGTAAATTATTTCAGGGATCTATGAATGGAGGCGAAGGAAAATGAAGGAAAAGGATCCAAAACTTGGCAAGAAAGGAGATTTGAGAATTATGAAAGCAAGAATTTGTGTCTTCCACAGAAAATAATAATAATAATAATCAGCAGAATAGAAAAACTTGAATCTTCAGTAGCAAGCCTCAACAAAGAAACAAGAGAGAACAATAGATTGGAAATGCAAATACACAGAAATGAAATACAACCTAGAAAAAGACAGGCAAAAACCAAGAACATCAAAAGAAAATATATTCCGAAGCAAAACATATGGCTATGCATGCATAGAGACAACCTAGGGATCATCAGTGTCTCAGAAGAATATGACAGGACAAAAACCCTTAACACCATTATGAAGGAAATACTTCTGAATATTGAAAATGAAATTCCAGTTGAAAGAATTTGCAGATTGATTCCAGAAAAAAAATCTTCTATTTGTTTTCTACATCAAGGGAAATGTTCTTTGAACCAGAAAGGGTTCAAAAGGGAACAAAATCTCATGTGATCAAAGATGTAGAGCTGGAAGGGACCTCAAAGATTATCCCTCATTTTGTAGATGAGTAAATTTAGGCTGAGGGAGATTAAGTGACTTGCTCACACAGGTAGTAAATGTCAGAGTGAGATTTGAACCTCTGACTCCAAAGCCAGCATTCTTTGCATCCTATTTGCTAATAAAGAGTTGATACCTAAGCTTAGTAAGGAGATGATAAGAGTACACTTAGAGTACACTATGATGAATTTAAGGCACCTGGCTGACCCTGATGAACTACATGTTTGGTAATTGAAAGAATTGGTAGATAGGATTACTCAATGATTTCTGAACAGTTGTGGAGAATGAAAGAGGTACCCCAGGACTGGAGAATGAAAAATGCTTCAGTTTTCAAAAAGGAAAGAGAATAGAATCTGCAAATTACAGACTAGAGAGCTTGACTTCAATTTCAGGGGGGAAAAAAAACTTAGATGGGATTATTAAATAGATTATCAGAGAATATCCAGAAAAGGAAATGGTGGTCGTAAGGAAACAGTGAGGATAGCAAGGGTTATCACACTGGTTTGGCAGATTCTATGGTTATAGTTTGCCTAGATTGTGACAAAGTATTTCATAAATTATGTTATTCTGTCCTTATGGAAAAGACAAGGAGGCGTGGCCTAAGCAACAGTACATTTGGACAGATTCAGAACCAGTTGAATGGCTAGTCTTAAAGAGTAGTCATTATGGTTCCATGCCCACTGCATAGAAAGGCTTCAATGCAATGTCCCAGGGATATGTGCTTAGCTCTGTGTTGTTTAACATTATCATTAATGACTTTTTGATAAAGATATAGATGGCATGTCCATCAAATTTGAAAGTGACACAAAGCTGGGAGCAATAATTAACACATTGGATGACAGAGTCAGCATCTAAAAAGATTTTGATAGGCTGGATCATTGTCCTTTAGTTATGTCCAATTCTTTGTGACCCCATTTGGGGTTTTGTTGGCAAAGATACTTTGTCTTTTCCTTCTTCAGTTCATTTTACAGACCAGGAAATTGAGGCAAACAGGATTAAGTGATTCACCCAGGGTTACACAGCTAGTAAATATCTGAGGCCAGATTTTAATTCAGATCTTCCTGACTCCGAGCCTAGCATTAGCTGCCCTGCTGGATCCTTAGGATGATTCTAATAATGTGAAATCCAATAATGAGAAATGTAATGCCTCATACTTGAGCTAAAACAACCAAATAATCCTGATTTGAAAAGTGCAGGATTGAGAGACATGGTCAGATAGCAGTTTGTTTGGAAAATACCTGGGTTGTTTGTTTTTTTTTTAAATACTCCAAGTTTAACCTGAATTATTATTGTAATATGGCATGTAAGTAATGTGATCTCGGGTTTTGTTAAGACAGTAATGAGTAATGAGGAGCTCATGGTCCCTCTATATTCTTCTCTAGTCAGAACACATCTGGTGCATTGTGTTCAGTTTTGAATATTGATATAGGCTGCATGGCACTCATAGGAAGTCATCCAGGGTGGTGAAGGGCCTCGAGTTTAGGTCATATGGGAATGCATTGAAGGAACTGGGAATATGTATCTAGTTGACAGAAGGCTTGGAGGGGGCAACTAGGTGATGCACTAGATAAAGTACCGGCCCTGGATTCAGGAGTACCTGAGTTCAAATCTGGCCTCAGACACTTGACAATTACTAGCTGCATGACCCTGGGCAAGTCACTTAACCTTCATTGCCCCACTAAATTAAAAAAGAATACTTGGGAAAATATGATCTATATTCAAATATTTGAAGAGCTGCCATGTAGAAGAGGATAGAACAGTCATGGGGAATACAGGGTAGTAGTGCCCCAGCTAACTTACTTTGAGCCTGTCTTGTAGCCCCAATCCCAGCCTAACTCAAACTCCAAGCCCTTGCTCCAGCTAGAGCTTGAACCAGCTTGGGCTAGTCCTTCCTATAGTTCCATATTATACCCTAGCACATGAACATTCTTAAGCCAGGGTGTTGTGAATCTGAATCAGGCAGCTCACATCTCTCCAGGTGACATGCAACAGATATGAGTTGGGATGATATGGGGAGGGGGATGTGGAAGTGGGCTGAAATATACCTATATTCTCATATTCTTTCTTATCATAGCCCTCCCTTCTACATATAATTAACAGATTGAGTTAAAGCTCACTTTTATTAACCAAAATTTTTATAAGTGTAGTGAATGTGCTCTGGCCCTCTGTTATAGAGCCAGGCTGCTACATGTTCCCCTCAGGGCCCTAGGGGTATGCTGAGGGTTTTAAGTTGCCTCTTCTCTAATGCCATTACCTTGAGTCCCCATGAGTTGTGTATCTCTTTCCTACCTCAGAGACAGTAAAGGGTACCCCAGTTCTATTTAACCATTTAACACTGATTTACTTTTACAAAGGTATTTTTACTTTGAAAATACAGAAAAAATAAAAGTACAAATAGTTTCCCCAAACAGTAAGGGGCACACTCTCTCCTATACCCATCCATTAGTCTCTGGGAAGAGTGGACTTGGATTTAACACAGTTTCTCCAAAGCACTGGTCCCACCAAGTGAATATCCAAAGACAGCATTGTTGGGAGATGAGACCTTGTCTAAGCCAAAGCTCCTTAAACTGTTGGGTCCTGACCCCATATAGGATCGTGTAACTTAATAAGGAAGTCATGAAAAAGTTGGCAACAGTAAAAGGTTATATATACCTATTTTCCATACCTACATGCCTGGGTCATGTAAAAATTTCTCGGGCAAAAAAGGGTCATGAGTGGAGAAAGTTTAAAAAGCTCTGGTCTAAGCTATGATCGGGGTCCCAAAAGTCGCTACTGAAAGTCAGTCTTTGATCATTGAGACATCAATGCTGGACAAGTTGTAAAACCTGGACATCAAGGCATCATTCTATTGACCTTTTAATACTCACAGGGTTGGAGTCTCTAATCTCTTCTACCAAAATGGAAAAGAACAAATGACAAGACAAAAGGACGGATGCTCACTTTCATGAAGCCCCATGTCAGCCTCCCTGGGGAGAAGACTGAAAGCCTCTCCCATGACAACAGATGCTATCAGTGCAGGAATTCATAAAAAAGCAATCAATCTAAATGAATGACCAAGAAATTACACGGAGGCCTGGATCTGGGTAAGATGAGGTAAAAGCTTACCTGTCAGATAGAGCCCAGCATACCAGGGAAGAAGTCCAGGGCTTCTGGAGGGTGGTGGCAGTGATGGTGGTGGTAATAGTGGTAATACAGTGCAGATCCAAAAGAAAATTCTGAATCCCAGAGTTGTGAATTTGAAAGGGAACGCAGAGGTCATCTAGTCCAACCCATACACACACAAAAAAAGGCCTGTTATAACATGTTGTCCTTTGTCCTTCATTCTCAAAGAGGACCATGATATCAGGTGATATCATGACTTGCAGTGAATCGAATTTTAGTGAGGAACGGCTGTGCAAAGTTACCAACCTCGCTCTCTCTCAGGACACCTGGGGATGTCCCTGGATGTTTTAAGGCATTTGGGGTTAAGTGACTTTCCCAGGGTCCCACAGTTAATAAGTGTCTGAGATCAGATTTGAATTCAGGTCCTCTTGACTCCAGGGCCAGTGCTCTCTATCCACTGTATCACCCAGTTGTCCCTACTAGTATAACATACTCACCAAGTGGTCATCCCAACTCTACTAGAAGACCCAACAATGAGAAAGAACTTACTTTCTGAGGCAGTCCATTCTATCTTTTAGATGGCTCTATTTGTTAGGAAGTTCTTCCTGGCTAAATTTAGTCTAATTTTGACTTGTTGCAATTCTATCGACTCCTACAGTTTCTGTCTTCTTAATTAAACAGAGCTAATCCCTTTCCCATGTGAGAGTTCTTGAAATAATTAAACTTGACTATCATATCTCCCTAGCCTATTAAGAAGTGGTTACTGAGTCAAAAGCAAAAATGGTCTGAAGCTGAAGCCCTTTGTCTAGCTCACAAGACAATGGGACCAGTGAGTCAGGGTATAGAAGCTAAAGGAAGTATGAGGGCAAATCAAAAAGAGACCACAGGATCTAAAAAGGAGAAGAGAGCAAGACCGTGTGCTACAGGAGAGCCTCTAAAATAAAGAACAGGGAAAAGGAAGGAAATGATTAAAATAGGCCATACCACTGGCCTTTGGGTTAATGTTCCAGTACTACCACTTGGGTTTTGACAGGAAGCCAGTTCTACCTCCAGTGTTAATACCCTGAATTCAAGACCTATTTATCATTTGAAACTGCTCTCTCAGATTCTGAAAACTGAAATTTTCCTCTGATCACAATCTTCCTGTACTCCTCCCTGTTCTACTTCCTTTCTTATATCATAGGTTAAGGACTGGAAGGAACGTTAGAAGCCATTTATTCCAACCCTCTATTCTTATCAGTAAGGAAGTTGAGACCCAAAGGGGTTCAGTGACTTGCCCGGGGCTACTCAGGCAATATGACAGAGTAGGGATTTCCATCTCAAATCTCCAAAGTCAGAGTTCTTTTCAGCTGTACCACCATGTTTCTATACCTGTTCTTGTCTTCATCATGACTTTCAGTCACAACTCTCTTCTAGTTCACTAAAATTCTCCAATCTTTTTCACACAAACTGTTATCTAACCAGTTCTCTCCAATCCTGAACTTAAAAAGTTGATTTTTTAAAAAGCCAAGTATAAGCTCTTATGTTTATCCATATTAAATTTCATCTTAGTATTACCTGTGAAGAAGGCAGAAGATTGTATTCATTGTCAGATGTGGTCACTGTATCAAATATTTTTCCTTTGTTTTCTTTGTCACAAAGGAGGGTCTAGAGGTGGAGTGGTTGAAATGACTGTGATGTAAAGACAAATGGTGTCAATAAATGGCATCTTATTAAATTCATCCCATCAAGATCTTTGCAAATATTAACTCTGTGAATTCAGTGTTTTAAGCCACCCCTCCCAGGACTGTCTCATCTACAAATACGACATTCAAGTCACTGATAAAACTATTGGACAGCAAAAGACCAAGGATGGATCCTTGGTGTACTCTACTAGAGAACTCCTTCTAGACTGACTGTTTCTATACTTTGATGGATCAGTGACCTCACCAATGGGAACACTCCCTCCAATGGTGTCAATTGCTACCTGTCTACTTTTTCTCATCTTCCTTATTCTGTATGTTGGATTTCATAAAAAAAATCTTCATCAGGTTGTCCATCCAATGTAGTAGGAGCCTTCCCTTAAATCTTTTGTGCAGATACCAATGGAGCATGAAGGTTGCCCATCAGTTATCCCTTGTTCTCTCTATATGGCCAATGGAGTACCTTCCCAATGCTTCCTTTCTAGCCTTAAAGGTAATATATTTGCTCTAATGAATCAAATTTACATAGCATGTATATGTATGTGTGTATATGTATACATATATATTCATCCATATGTATACACATATACATATATACATATATTTATCCCCCAACAATAGGAAAAGTGGGAACTTTTATTCTCTACTTTTTTCATTGTGATGTTGTAGTTGAAATCAATCCATTACTCACCGTGTCTGGACATTCAACTGGTTCCAAATCTACCTAACTGTACTGTAATCTAGTCCATATCTCTCTAGGTCAGTAACAGAACAGAGTGACAGCAATGACAAGGACCATACCTTGGCCAATGTTGTTTGCTTAGGGACTTGCTGCACTATGCAATCTTTAATCACACCTGTTACATCTTCATTCCAAGTAGCACCAGGCCCAAGGCTCTATACAACCAATGAGTGTTGTAACAATTGGAATGACGCCACCTGCTGGAGACTTACTGTAGAAGAGTTCCGCCCATGAAGCGAAGGTCTTTGAGGGCAAGACCAGGAGTCTTTTCTTTGGTGTCAGGAAGTGATGCGGGCTAGTGGGAGGAGGAAGGAAGAGACTGGCACTCGGTCTCGCTCTCTTTCCTCTGGACTCTGGTGGAGAGTGGAGCTAGAAATGTGCTCTCCCTTTAATAGATAGGAATCTAGGCCTTTCTTCTCTCTTTATCAAATTCTTATTCTCCTTAATAAATGCTTAAAAGTCTAACTCTTGCTAAAGCTTATAATTTATTGGTGACCACTCATTAGATTTTAGACAGTTTAGCTAGAATTTTAGCCCTTAACAGTGTGTATGGAATCAATCTTAACAGCTGGCTAGTAAAGATGCTTCAAGCAAACAAGAGAGTCCTACCAATGTAAAAGATAGGAAATGACCTAGATTGCCCATAAAACAGCTGAAACTAGCCAATGTATAACATTTTTCAGGAGTCTGTGCCTTTAAAATTCATTTCCTTCTGTGTTTCTGAATTTCCCATTTTCTTTTCATCAAATTCAACTCAGCCAACATTTATTAACCTCCTACTATATGCAACCTTCTGTGCTAAATGCTGAGGATACCCAGATGGAACATGGGCTTCATTTCAAGGAACTTACAGTCCAATGCAGACCTTTTCTTGCCTTCATGCTTTTGCTGGGGCTATCCCTGTGACTGGAATGCATTCCCTCATTTCTACCTGTCAAAAGCCTTCTCTTTTCTTCAAGGCTTAGCTCAAGTGCCATCTTATCTGTAAAGCCTTCCCTGATCCTATCCCACCCTTCCACCCCCACCACTAGCTGAAATAATATTCTCTCCTTAAATATTCCTAGAATATTTTGGATCTCTCCCTTGATTACCTCTAAGTCTACCCTGTATTATACTTATCTATGTACATGCTCCCTCTTCCCAATAGCACTTTTAGTTCTTCAAGGGCAGGGAATGGGTTGTTTTTCATTTTTGTGTACCCAGCAACTTTCATGGTGCCTTACACATTTAAAAAACTCAGTGCTTGGAGGTATCAATGATCTCATCAATTTGGACATCCCTCCAGTGATACAGACCATAACCGACCCATGTCTGTCTATCCTATGCAACTCATTGTTTTCCTATACATTCATCACAAGGGATCCACCCAACAAGCTAAAGGCTTTCCTTGATTCTTCTTGACATTATAAGATGCCAGTGGGACTCTCAAAGCATTTTAAAGAAGCCAATGAAACACCCTTACACATAGTAATTGCTCAATAAATATTTATTAAATTGAATTGTATTGAACATTCATACATATGTGGGGCTTCATGGAGGGATGACATCAGAATTGATGGAAGTGAGGTACTTGTAATGATTGGAATGATGCCACCTGCTGGAGACTTACTGTAGGAAAGCTCCAACAAGAGAAGAGGGCCTCTGAGGGCAGGACCATGCGGCTTTTCTTGGGCGTCAGGAAGTGACGTTGGTTTGTGGGAGGAAGAAGGGGGAGGCTGGTGCTCTGACTCTCTCTTTTTCCTGAGGACCCTGGTGGAGAAGGGAGCTAGAAATGCACTATCCCATTAATAGATAGATGAATCTAGGCCTTTCTCTCTCTCTTTACCAAATTCTTATTCTCCTTAATAAATGCTTAAAAGTCTAACTCTTGCTAAAGCTTATAATTTATTGGTGACCACTTATTAGATATTTTAGACAGTATAGCTAGAATTCTAGACCCTTACACATTTCAACAGAGATGAGTGGGAGAGAGACCCTGCTAGTCATGAGAGAATAGTAGAAACAGGAATAGCGCGGGCAGGGTGAAGTTACAGACACAGAAAATAATCCAGTTTATTTGAACATATGGTACACAAAAGGAAGTTGAATAAAATAAAGTTGGGCAGTTAGATTGAAATAAGATTAAATCTAGACAATTAACAAAACAATCAATCAAGCTCTGATTCACAGTATTTGCAGATTCCAAGGTGCAAATGCTCACACTGAAAATTTAACAAGCCCATAGAGCTGTCTTCAGTATATCCTTAGAAGTAGCATAGATAGAGAGCTGGCATCAAAACCAAGAAGGCCCAAGGTCTAACCCCACCTAAGGTCGAATACCATGACCCTAGGAAAGTCATAGAGACTAAGCTATAGAAGTGGTCAAGTACACCTCCCTCATGTTACAGATGAAGAAACTGAGGCCCAGGGATGGTGACTTTGCCCAGGGTCACATAGTTACCTAAATATCTGAAATGAGTTTCAAAACCACATCTTCCTGATTCTTAAGTCCCACTATATCATGCTGTCTCTCAAGTAAATCACTTACAGTCTCCATGTTCTAGGGCCTAGAGAACAGGTACTTCTCCAAGGCTAAAAGTTACAAAGGAGGTGCCAACCTTCATTAGTAGAGGGAATTTCCTCATCAGAAATACCTTATGCCAAAGAAATCACAGGGCCCATCCCTATCTCTCTGTTATGGAAGAAATCTCTTCTGAGTTCATGTGATAGGTAACTACTGCCAAATACATCTACTATAACGCAGAAATTATGGAGGTAAAAACCTAGGTTTCATTATTATGTTCAAGTATAGATTTACTTCAACCCTGATTAGGATTCTTACTAGGCCTTTTGTAGGGAAAATTACAACAGCATGACAGAGAAAGAATTCTTTTACATGTTGCGACCTTGTACATTCCTCTTAAGCCATAAGACTTAAAGAGAAGATGGATCCCTGATCTTAAACTTCCTTCAGTCACAAAAGTTGAACAATCTTAAACAGTCGTAATCTCATACATTCTCTAGGAAACAAACCAAGTCAAATGAACTCTCTAGGGAAACTCAATCAGGTTACAGATTAAACTACAATTAGAAGATTCACAAATAGGCTGCTTGAGGAGAATGTCACCAAGGAGTCAGGGACAGTTGAAATTCTTCCTCTGGCTTTTCTTATCTGAGGATTGCTTAAGGCTCTTAAATAAATTTCTATATCCCAAAGGCAGGCTTTTGTTCAGGTGAGGTTAATATTAAAATTAAAATTAACTTTTAGTTAAACAAAAATTGCAGGGGGAATGGCCTTGAGTCCAGAATAATAAAAAGAAACCACAAATTCCCATTACATCTTGATAGGTAAAGGGGAGTCACATAAGCAGGTCTTTGGGGATTTGGGCTGTCTTGCTTAACCTCTGAATAAAGGCGCCATTTGAATAATTCCATCTTTGTTTCAACAGAACTAAGGGGAAGAGAGATTTGTCCACATTTGGCCAAGATGTGGAGGATCAAAAGGTCTTGAGAGGCCAGGAGAGTGTAAGGGTCTAAAATTCTAGCTAGTCTAAAACATTTAATGAGTGGTTGCCAATAAACTATAAGCTTTAGCAAGAGTATTTAAGTGTTGAAGTATTTATTAAAGAGCATTAGGATAAGAGAGAAAGGTAAAAATCTAACTATTTCTAAGAGACCCCATCATCCAACCCGCCATGGCGAGGTCAGGAACCAAAAGAGGAGAAACCCCTCCGCCAGTGCCCCCTTCCTACTTCATGTCCTCCTCCTCCCAGAAATGGGAGGCTCCTCAAGTTGATTGGCTGGTAGCTTTGATCAACAGTACCCATGAGCAAATGTCACTTCCTGACGCCAAGGACCTGATCGCATGGCTTGCCCTCAGATGCCTTCTCCTCATGGCAGAGCTTTCCTACAGTAGCTCTCCAGCAGGTGGTGTCATTCTAATCATTACAAGAGATGCTAACAGCTGCTTCTAAGTCATGACAGCACCCAGTAGAGCTAAGGAAGCTTGAGCAGATAAAGAAGGACAGGGAGGAGGGGATATTACTGATCCCTTCCTGTCTGGCATTTTCCCCACAAATTGAATTGTCCACAGGCAGGAAGAAGGGATGAGCCCAAGGGTGGAGGTTAAGTGGGCATATCTGCTAGAGTTAGAAGGATTCTGGGGTTGAAGAGGCAAAGAGACCCTAACTCCAGGAAAGACTGACAGTTATATCTTCTCTCTCCAGGTTCCCATCCTTCTCTAGGTTAAAATTCCTTTCTTAAAGATTCCTTGCACCATGTTCAGAATTATTCCCTGTTATCTTTTTAAAGGTAAGTTCTCTTGGGAGAATTAGCACATTAAGCCACTAACACTTAATGTAAATGAATTTCTCAGATTTACTTTTCCTCCCAGATTGTTAGCTTGGCCTAGCAAGCCTGGGAAGGAAATGCTGCAAGAAGGATAAGAGACCAGGATAGAATAGGGGAATAGTTTTCAATTAAGTCCAGTCCCACCAGAGGACAGAGGACAGACTGACAGGCTTGGGGCAAAACTTCTCTGATTTTTTTCCTTTTTTTTCCCCCATTGCTATGTTGTTCTCTTTTATTTGGGGCATCACCTACATTTCCCAGCATCTCCCTCTCCTTCTCTCACCCAGAATGCCATCTCTATAACAAATAATTTTTAAAGATTAGGGAGGGGGGAATGGGATAAAAAGAGCATTTTTGGTCATTTTCACTTGGTTTCACTTTATTGCATGACCCTTTTTCTTAAGATAGCAAGAGCCTTTGGGGTTCCCGCCTGATGGCTCTCCTAAAGTCTTTGAGGAAGGAGAAAAGTCCCTGAGAATGAATTCCCAGCAAGGATCCCCAAGAAGAAACACACAGCAAGGGAAGGGGGTAGGATGGGGCTCCCCATCCAGGGCCCAGACCCTGGACCTGTCGATCATTCAGGGGTGTGCTCTGGTGTTGGAAACTCCTTTGCCTGCATTTTTTCTTGCTTCACATTCTTCCTCAGCTTCATCCCCCTGTGAATTCTTGCGATTGTCTTTTTATTTTTTGTTAGAATGCTAACTACAATAATCCCAACCGTTAAAATCCCTAGGAGTAAGAGAATGAAGAGTCCCTTTGCAAGGGGGGAACATGAATTTGAAGATGATGTTCTGGGGCCTAGAATAGGAAAAAGAGAGAGAAGAACCAGTCAGTGGGGGAACCAAGGAGCAGTGTGGGGAGGGCACCTCCCAGGGGAGTGTGACCTTATCTTCCTCGACTCAGAGGAGAATTTTTTGCCTCCCAAGCCAAATGGGGGAAGTGAAGGGGGAAGACTCTGGAGCCTCCTTAAGAACGCTGGAGCAACTGATAAATGGGACAGAAACAGGCCTCAAATTCCACAGTGGGGCAAGGAATTTTTCAGTCTAGAACCAGATGATATTTCTTTAGCGGCAATTCTCTGAACTCAACCAACTCCCTCCCCAGAAACCTAGAAGCTAAAGTAAGGCCAAAATTCCACTGAGAAGGGAATTGGAGAATCCCCAGGACAGATGGTGGGTCTCCAGAGAGGTAAGACTCCTGGGAGATCCTGGGAGAGAAGCAGCTGGAGGCATATTTCTGGGCATTAAGTGAGAGAAGGGGGGAAAAATGCTTGAGAGAGATTTGGGTCAGGATAGGGGCATAGGTGGAGAGGAAGGTGGAGGGAGGAGGCCTCAGCTTCTCCTGGGAGAGTTTGGATTCTGTTTCAAATATGCTTCACCTGAGAGAAGGTGCTGCTGAGAGAACAAATCTGGGGCTGAGGGTGACCCATTCCTTCTAAAACCCAATGCAGGGGACAGCTAAGTGGTGCAGTGGATAGAGTACCGGCCCTGGATTCAGGAGGACCTGAGTTTAAATCTGGCCTCAGACACTTAACACTTACTAGCTGTGTGACCCTGGACAGGTCACTTAACCCTCATTGCCCAACCAAAAAACAAAAAACAATGTAATCCAATCCAGGCCTGCTCGGGGCATTTTCTCAGGGTTCTAAGGAAAGTGGCAATGGAGCCAGTTACCTGTACAGAACTGCCTGGCTTGGAGGGAGTGGGAACTGAGGCTGACGGGGTTTCTGACTATGCATGTACAAGTAAGGTCACTGTCTCCAGGCTTCAAGGATAGGTGGAGGGCAGAGCCCCCATCAGAAACAACAGTCCTTGGTCCCAGGGGTGTCCAGGCGTACTCCTCATCATCTCCTCTCCCATCCACGTGACATTTTAAGGTGACATTGCACATGGACTCCTCAGAGATCGTCAAGTATATGGTGACTTTAGGCTTTGGAAGTCGTCCTGAAAGAGAGTATGAAGACCCTTGTCATCAAGAATTAATATCTGGTCTTGGTGCTGTGGAAAGAATGCTAGCTCTGGAGTCAGAGAGCTCTGAAATCTCAGTTCCAATCGTAGGCCTGTCACTTGCTTTCTGTGTGACCCTGGGTAAGTCACTTCTCCTTATGAAGCTCAGTTTCCTCATCTGTAAAATGACTGTGGATGAGATGAATGGATTCAATCTCAAATAGAATGGAGGCTGCTGAACTATGCATAAAAGATCCCTGCAGGCTGCATATGGACTTAGAAAACATGTATTAACATTATCTATGTCCTATTGTATTTTTATTTTCAAAAGTACTTCCTAATTACATTTTTTGGGGGCAGGGCAATGAGGGTTAAGTGACTTGCCCAGGGTCACACAGCTAGTAAGAGACAAGTGTCTAAGGCCAGATTTGAACTCAGGTCCTCCTGAATCCAGGACTGGTGCTCTATCCACTGCACCACCTAGCTGCCCCCCACCAATTACATTTTTTTTTTTTGGTGAGGCAATTGGGGTTAAGTGACTTGCCCAGGGTCACACAGCTAGTAAGTGTCTGAGGCCGGATTTGAACTCAGGTACTCCTGAATCCAGGGCCAGTACTTTATCCACTGCGCCACCTAGCCGCCCCAAACGTGGCTTGGAATTCCAAGTCTGCTCTTTTTTTTTTTTTTTGGCAGGGCAATGGGGTTAAGTGACTTGTCCAGGGTCACACAGCTAGTAAGTGTCTGAGGCTGGGTTTGAACTCAGGTCCTCCTGAATCCAAGGCTAGTGCCTTATCCATTGCACCACCTAGCTGCCCCAACCAATTACATTTTAATTTGGTTTCTACAGCACTCCAGACTGTTGAAGGCTGTGTTGTCCTACCCGCTTAGAGTCAAAGAGAAGGACTTTAGTCCCACTCTCTGGGAGCTGGTTCTTGCCACTTTAAAACTCAATACAATCTTAAATTCTGTAGGAGACAAATCCTGCCTTTTTGTATCATCCTGCTTCTTCTTCAATCAATGAACACATATTTATTAACTACCTACTATATATGCCAGGCACTATGCTGAGATCAAGACAACAATAAAACCAGTTCTGTCCTCGAGGACCTTACAAACTCTCAAGGGGAGACATGTATGAAAATAGAAATATTACATTTGTACGTTATATATATACAGAATAGAAAACAAGATAATTGTGGGGGGAGGCTTCATTTAAAGGCTAGTATTTGTGCTGAGCCCTCTGCCCACTTTTTGGTTCCTCTTTCCTTAACGACTCAACAACCACTTCCTCCCTCCCCATTCCTCCAGATTACAAATCTTTATAAAGTGTTAGCCAGTAAGATTTAAGGTGTTTTAGAACAAATCCAAAGGAGTGAATCTCTAATAGTGGAATTTCAGTCAGTGAGAGATACTTTAGGGGAAGTGTTGAAGAAAAGGCCTTTTCAACATTGCTATGGAGCTGACCATCTAACCATTCTGTCTACATGTAAGGCTATATGTTCAGATAACAGAGTTGCTTCCCTTTTGTCAGGATGGTCAAAGGAGGAAGGGGTTGAGTAAGGGGAGTTTCATCTGTAAGAGAACAAAGAGACTGCAGTTGATATATGTGTGTCCTCAGAGGGTGGGAGGCACAAGCCTTAGGGTATCTTCCATTCATTCAGAAAGACCACTCCTGAACAGAGGATTTCAGATCTTGGAACTGTGGCAGATTAGGGGGATGGGTTTTCTGGCATTCCTATGTTAAATACTGGCCACTTGGCCATTTAACAGCTGTGAAATTCTCTGGCCTCTGTAACTTTGGACAACAGCCTTCTCTGAGCCTGTTTTCCTCATTTGTAAAATTAAGGCTTGTACCTGATCTCAAGATCTTTCCCAGCTCTGTTACCCTACAATCTATGTAAATATGTATCTGCAGGTCTGGGGGACCCCGCCTACCACTCCCATGGAGCTGGGGGCCAACACTTTGGATGTTCCCAGCATCCTCAGCTGGTTAGGGATCAGCCACAGAGTAGCCCAGGTAAAGAGAAGGAGAAGGACAGGATCATCAGAGGCTCCTTCTGACTCTCCTCCCACTATAGCTCCTGGAGCAAACATTGGAGAAACCAGGCTTGAGGGGCCCTGCCCACCAGACTCACGGTAGATGCGTAGAGTAAACCTCCGAGTGATGGTGCTCAGAGGGTCCTCAGTGACTATATTTGCTCTGTAGGTTCCCTCGTCCTCTTTGCTCAGGTTGCTGATCTGCAGGGAGTAGAGTTGGTCAGGGCTATTCACTAGGACCTTGTAGCGAGGGTCAGAGATGGTGATGGTGGGTGGCTCTCCTGGGGCTACTTCTTTAATGGTGGCAAGAACTGATTGGAAAATCCAATAAATTTCCTCAATTTGTTCACCTTCTGCGATGTTCATGGGGAGAATGATTGACTCTCCCAGGACTGCCATGATCTCTTCTATATCAGGATCCTCTCCAGATTCTGCTTCTCCTGAAGAATATAATAACCATCACTGGTACTTTTATAGCACTTTAAATTTTGCAAAGTGCTTTACACAAACTTTCTTTTTTTAAATCATAAAAGTATTTTATTATTTTCCAGTTACATGTAAAGATAATTTTCAACATTTGTTTTCATAAGATTTTTAGTTCCAAAATTTTCTCCCTCATTCTCTTTCCTCCCCCTTCCCCAAGACAGAAAGCAATCTGATATAGGTTACATATGTACAATCAAATTAAACATATTTCTGCTTTAGTTATGTTGTGAAAGAAGAATTAGAACAAAAAGGGAAAATTTCAAAAAAGAAAACACACACACACACAAAGAGTAGAAACAGTATGGCTCAATCTGCATTTATAATCCACAGTTTTGTTTTGTTTTTTTTCTGGATTTGGAGAGTATTTTCTATCATGAGTCCTTTGGAACTATCTTGGACCATTGTATTGCTGAGAAGAATCAAGTCTATCACAGCTGATCAACACATAATGTTGTTGATACTGTGTACAATGTTCTCCTGGTTCTGCTCATCTCACTAATCATCAGTTCATGAAAGTCCTTCCAGGTTTCTCTGAAATCTGCCTGCTCATAATTTCTTTCTTTTTTTTTTTTTTAGTGAGGCAATTGGGGTTAAGCGACTTGCCAAGGGTCACACAGCTAGTAAATGTTAAGTGTCTGAGGCCAGATTTGAACTCAGGTACTCCTGACTTGAGGGCCGGTGCTCTATCCACTGCGCCACCTAGCTGTCCCCTTGCTCATCATTTCTTACAGCACAATAGTATTCCATTACATTCATATACCACAACTTGTTCAGCCATTCCCCAATTAACAGGCATCCCTTGATTTCCAAATCTTTGCCACCACAAAAAGAGCAGCTATAAATATTTTTGTACATGTGGGTACTTTTCCCTTTTTTATGATCTCTTTGGTATACAGACCTAGTAAAGGTATTTCTGGGTCAAAGGGTATGCAGAGTTTTATAGCCCTTTGAGCATAGTTCCAAACTGTTCTGCAGAATGGTTGGATCAGTTCACAACTCCACCAACAATGCATTAGTGTTTCAATTTTTCCACATCTTCTCCAGAATTTATTATTTTCCTTTTTTGTCATATTAGCCAATCTGATAGGTGTGAGATGGTACCTCAGAGTTCTTTTAATCTGAATTTCTCTAATCAATAGTTTACACATACTTTCTCATTTCAACTTCACAACAACTCTATGAAGCAAGCAATATGGGTATTATCCCAATTTTACAGGTGAGGAAATTGGGGCAGAGAAAGGTTAAAGTGACTTGCCCAGAATTATACAGCTAGTAAATGACATAGTCAGGATTTGAATCCAGGTCTTCCTGATTCCAAGTCCAATTCTCTGTCCTTGAAGTACCAATTGGGCCTCATTCTGGTTCAGCTAAAGTTCTCAGCCTATGGTCAGCATGCTCCCTGGGATGAGATCCAATCTAACCCAATCAACTTTTATTAAACATTTACTATGTTCCAGGCACTTTGCTAAGAGCTGGGGATGTAATTAATAAAAAGATAGTCTCTGCCCTCAAGGAGCTTACAATTTAAAGGACTCTTCTCATAGATTCTAAAGAATCTTTTCTGAGGATCCCTTTTGGCTTTGATATTCTATAGTCTGTGCCTTGTGGTTCCTAACAGCTCTGTCATCCTGAGAGTCTCTAAGTATTGATTAAAGCGAATATATATGTATGTGTATATACACGTGTTTGTATACATAAACATATACATGCATGTATGTATATATATATATATATACACATACATACAAATATGTATGTTCACACACATACCCTTAGCATAAGGCCTTTGAGAAGAGGGATCTTCTGCTCCTGCAGAGCCTAACAACATAGTAACTGATTAATAAATAAATGTTAATTGATCATTATACAGCTAGGTACTAATAAATATGGTCCAAATACCTGATGACCCCTCATCTGGGTTTTCAAAGAACTGTAGGGTTCCACAGAAACTTTATCTGACTTGATGCTCATAAAAGAGTAAAAGGGGTCCAGGATTAGTAAGGGGTCTTTCTGCATGGAGTAGTCATTGACTAGCTAAAATACCAAGCAGGGTGCCAAAGGACTGCAGGGACTGAGTGAGAACTCACCCCTCCTATATACTTCCCGGGCCTATATGAGGCTGAGGCAGCTCCGTCAGAGAAAAGGCTGATTTGAGGATGCCACCTGTGTGTCAATGCCTGCAGTCTTTGAAGCCCAAGGAGTTGGACATTGTTGTAGAGGTCAGGCTTCTCCCATTTATAAAATGAGAGGTCTGGACCTGACGTGAGGCTCTTTAAGGGGCCACCCAGCTCTAACATCACATAGGGATATTGTTCTACTCAAGGCTTTTACTCTTCTTCCTACACCCCTAGCTCTCTCTACCCATTGAAACCTGCCCTGTAGTTCCCCTACACAGTAAAGAGAGCCTCAGAGATAAACAGAAAAGGGCAAAAGAGACACTCAGAGGGCAGAGAGAAGCTGACCTTGAGTGCAGCTGGAGCCAAAGAGAAAAGCCCTTGAAAGGCTGAATTCTCCATAGAGTTAGCAATATCCTCCTCCCAACCATTCACCCCTAGACATTTTATGCCCGAAATGAAGCCTTAGCAAAAGGGGAAAGGGAGAAGGGTACACAGAAGTGAGAATGGGTCATGATCACTTACCTTCCTGGGGGAGGAGAAGCATGAGGAAGAAGAGGAGCCAAGAA
Organism: Dromiciops gliroides; assembly: GCF_019393635.1. Taxonomy (NCBI): domain Eukaryota; kingdom Metazoa; phylum Chordata; class Mammalia; order Microbiotheria; family Microbiotheriidae; genus Dromiciops; species Dromiciops gliroides. Next base: position 154,047,155 of record NC_057864.1, on the reverse strand, counting down.
GGGGTCTTCATCCTGGCAGTGTCCTAGGATCTGGCTCCAGGAAGCAATGTCTCCGGAGCTTTTAAGGTCATGGCCAGGCAAGAGGAACAGAAAGACAGAAAGCAATTGGCTGATGAAACTGGTAGAAGGGAAATGATCTTATCCCTGGGAGTTGCCTAACTTCTTCAGTCTGCATCAAAAGACCCCTGCATCTGAATTTGAAAAACTATCTCTTTCAGGACCAGATTTTTTTTTATCCTGATTTTGACCCAGGTTTCTCCTCATTCTTCTTCAAAATCCAACTCATATCCCACACCTCCTCCATAAAGTCCACTCTGACTACCATGGCCCACTATGATTTCTCTTGCTTTTTGATTAACATAGCCATCATTATTGGTCTCTCATTACAAAGGCAATATGGAGAGGCAGCTGGGATATGGCAGAAAGAACAACGGTTTGGGGGTTAGAAGGCCTGCATTCAAGCCCCTTGCACGGTTGTATGGCCCTGCATAAATCACTTCACTGCTCTGTGCCTTAGTTTCCCCATGTGTAAAATAAAAATATTTAGACTATTTACTTTACATAATTTGATAAGGAAAGTATTTGGCAAATCTTAGAGCACTGGTGAGCTGTTTTATCATTCATTGTTATTCCACTATTTTTCAGAGTGGCTGACTTTTCCTAGTCCCTGAGTACTATAGATTTTGTTTTGTTTTTTTCTATTTAGCCAGCAATCACTCAATTAATCAACAAGTATTTATTAAGCTCCTACTATGTGCCAGGTACCATGTTAAGGCCCCAGGGTTACAAAGAGAAAAATTCCACACAGGAGTGCTATGCATATTATGGCATGCAATAGTATTTTATCCTAGAGGTAATGGGGGTAGAGAAGGTCATAGCTCAATTTAAGGAAAATCACTTTGTTGACTGTATGGAGAATACTTGAGGTGAATAAGCCTTGAGGTAAATAGTCTATGTGAGAGGTGAGAAGGGCCTGTACTTAGATCCTCATCAGTATTCTTAACCAATACCTATGAAACTTGGCTTTAGTCCTTTCTATCACCATGCCCAATCAGTAGCTATGAAGCTTTCTTCAGTCTTCTTGATTGATTAATGGCTAGCCTTAACTCTTTCCATAACCAGGCTAGAACAGAAGACAGAAGCTTAGGCTAAGATCTGATCTCCCCTTTGACCTATTCTTAGAATTCTTCTGTTACCAGCTTCTCCTCTTCTGAATTCTTCTCTGAACGAAACTTTTAACTGCTTTCTCTATTGTCTCCCCCTGGGTCTCTCTGTTCAATTGTCACCCAACATATAATCAGAAACCCATTTTTAGCTTCTTAGAATTCGTAATACCCCTTCCTCCAGGGTTCCTCTTCCTCAGATGGAAAAAAGATGGAAGGATATTGGCAAAGAAATTGTTTTAAGCTCACTAGAGAAGCCCCTATTATATGCAAAATAACAATGTTGGAAATTTTTGACAGACTATTGATCTTTATACTCCATCAGTAGCTATAGTCTGATTTCATTTTCTGACCCTTTTATGTGTTGTCTTCCCCCATTAGATTGTAAGCTCCTTGAAGGTAAAGACTGTCTTTTTTTGTATTTGTATCCCCAGCACTTAAAACAATGTCTAGCATATAGTAGGCATTGAATAAATATTTATTGACTGACTTCCATCTTTATAAATACATTCAAATTAGGAATAGGGACTGGATTTGTGATTTAATTTGATATAAGAAAATTCCCTCTACTAATGCAGGTTAGGATCTTCTCTGCAATTTATAGTCTTAGAAAATTTCTTAGAGCACTGAGAAGTTAAGTAATTTCCCCAGGGCAAGACTTGAATCTAGGTCTTTCCCAACTCTTAGGCTATTCCTTTATCGACAAGGATATGTATGTGTATTTGTGTGTGTGTGTGTGTGTGTGTATGTATATGTACAAATACAAACGTGTGTATATATATATATATGTATAATTAGTATTTATTTCACTGATATGTATGGAGAGACATAGACAGACAAAGAGACTGGACTGATGGTTTCATTGATAGTAGGAAATCTTGGATAAAGAAATTTCATATACTAATGCAGGTCAGTTACTTCTTTGAAACTTACAGTCTTAGGGTGAATTAGCCCAGTGGCACTGAGATGCTGAATGATTTCTTCAGGATCACACAGCCAAGGTGTCAGATGAAGGACTTGAACCTGGGACTTCCAGGTTTTTAGACCAGCCCTTTATCCACTATTCTATGGCATGTTCTCTGATGTGCCACACAATTTCTCATTCATTGACATTACTTCTTTAAATGTAAATAGTTACTGAGCAAGCTCAGTTGGGCACATTGATGATCAATATTCAGTTTTTAATTAAACATGAAATTTATTTTTTGAAAAAAAAAGATAAGATGAAGGACAAAAGATGCACTAGTCTCTGAACCAGATCAAAGTTAGAGCCGGAGAAAGTAGCTAATTGATTAGTATTATTATTGTTGTGCTGATTCAACCTTGATTATTATTGATTAGTATAGTCTATGACAAGTTTAATTGGACTTAAAGCTGAGGTCATTTCTTGGCTATAACATTCTGGCTCCTTATGAGACTGTCTCTTGAACAGTAGTAAGATATATAGAGAAATAACTGTATTACTCAGGGGGCACATCTGTGGAAGAAAATAAGAGAAGTTAAACAAAGCCTGGCTCAATAGATACAGCACTGGGCTTGGAGTCAGGAAGACCTGAGTGAAATCTGGCCTCAGACTTACTAGCTGTGTGACTTTGAGTCACTTAACCTCTGTTTGTTTTAATTCACTGGAGGAGGAAATGGCAAATCACTCCAGTATCTTTGCCAAGAAAAGCCTTTGGAGAGTATGGTCCAGGGGGTCACAAAGCTGGACACAACTGAACAACAACAAAACAGAAGCCTTCTGGTTGCTTCTCCTACTTGCCTAACCTTCTCAGACTAAAATAAATGATGTTAGCCTTTGTTCCAAGGTAATCTTTGTCCTTCTCCCTTCCCAATCAATAACTATTCTCTAGAGGAAGATGAATTAGAAACTGCCATGGGACTTGTAACAAACCTGACTTGCCTCTCTTAAGCTGATAGTTCCTAGTTTTCACACTTTTGAGAAAAAAAGGCAATTCTGGATTGTGGCATGTGTTTTTCCTTACATTTTGTACAGTAATTCAAAAATCCTGAGCCTGGCCTTAGTTTGTCTCTACTCTAGATACAATCTCTCCTCCACCCTCCGCTGCCAGGTCTCTCCTCTTACCTCACAGTCCCTTGCTTTTGTCTAGAACTATACATATCTGGATTCTGTTTGGAAAATTTTCCCCTAACTAGCTAATTCATGCCTGCCTAAGCAGCTAGGTAGCCCAAAGGAAAAAGCCCAGGGCCAGGAGCCAGAAAGACTTAAGTTCAGATCCAGCTTTAGGTACCTATTAGTTGTGTGACCTTGGGCAAGTCACTTAACATCTATTTCTTTCAGTTTCCTCAACTGTAAGAAACGGGGATAATAAAAGCACCTACCTACCTCCCAAGGTTGTTGCGAAGAGCAAATGAGTTAATATTTGTAAAAAAAAAAATGCTTACCACAATGTCTAGCACACAGTAGGTGTTAGTTCAAAACTACCTTCCTGTGACATCAGAGGTATAACAAACAGCTAGTCAGACTTGCCTGAGGGAGACCCTGCCCTCACCTCAAAAGCCCCTAGTCATCTTCTCTGTTGGGCCACAACCTTGGTTGTGGGGTAGTGAAGGTATGTCAGCCCCAAACTGGAGAAGGCATAAGGTTCTGGTCTAACCTGGATGCTATAGTGGTCAGGAGGGAGCTTCTCCCATGACCACTTCCTCATTTTCCTGTGGCCTGCAGATCCTGTCTGTCAAGGCTGGGGTTGCCCATCCCTTCTTTTCCCTTTCCCAGCTGCTTAAGTCACAGATTACAGCCTACCCTTCAGGTGATCTAGTGATATCTTTGTCTCTCCAGTGACAGTAATTCAAACTGATCCTTCCTCCCCTCTCTTTCCCTTACCCCTTACTACTTATGTATGTCTATGATTTAGCACCTATTCCTCTGTGAGTTAAAATGCATCAAATAAAAGGCCTATTGCTTTTAGCCTCATTGGCTTATTTATTTCTTCTGGGGGAAACCTTTGAGTTGCTTGAAAAAAAAGACAGTGCTACAAATTAAGGAAGAGTTAAAACAAAAAAAGGTAGCTACAACAGACTGGTACAATTTGGGACCTTCCTTATGGTTAAAGGAAGAGGAAAGGGGGGATGGCTAGGTGGTGCAGTGGATAAAGCACCAGCCCTGGATTCAGGAGTTCCTGAGTTCAAATCCAGCCTCAGACACTTGACATTTACTAGCTGTGTGACCTTGAGCAAGTCACTTAACCCCCATTGCCCCACAAAAAAAACCAAACAAACAAAAAAAATTTTTTTTAATTAAAAAAAAAAAGGAAGAGGAAAGGAATAAGGATTTATATAGTGCCTACTGTGGGTTCTAATCTGTTCCCCCAGTTTTGGGGGAAACTGACTAAAATCACTGATAAAACGAGTTTAGGTTTTTAAGACTTACTATAGGAAAGCTCCACCATGAGAAGAATGTCTCAGAGGGCAAGGCCATGTGGCTTTTCCTTGGCGTCAGGAAGTGACGTTTGCTCATGGGTGCTGTCTATCAAGGCTACCAGCCAATCAATTTGAGGAGCCTCCTATTTTCTGGGACGGGACAGGAAGGAGGAGGGAGGTCCTGCTCGGAGAGGTCTCTCTCTTTTTGGTTCCTGACTTGATGGTGGTGGTGGCGGCAGAGGACTTCACAGGAAATTTGAGGAAAGATAGGAATGCCAGGCTGTTGGAATTCCGTTCTCAATCTTTCTCTTTCTATCTTTCAATAAACCCTTAAAAACCTAAACTCATTTTATCAGTGATTTTAATCAGTTTCCCACAAAACTGAGGGAACAGATTAGAACCCACATTCAGAATCTTAAATTATACACTACTATGTACCAGGCACTGTGCTAACTGCTTTTAACAAATATTTCATCCTCACAACAACCCTAAGCAGTAGGTACTATTATTATTTCCATTTTGCAGGTTGAGGAAACTGAGACAAACAGAGGGTTGAGTGACTTGCCAAGGGTTACTAGTAAGTGTCCAAGTCTGGATTTGAATTTAGGTCTTCCTGACCCCAGGCCCAACAGGGAGGCTTCCCAGCTAATTCTCAGCATGGCTTCTCACTTCTACCAAAAATCTGTCCTTGATCATGAACTTGTGTGCCTGCTAAGAACCAGGCTAGGTATTTCTTTAACTGTAGGCTCATAAACTAGCATTGTAGTGGGGGAAGCACTGATATTGCCAGTGCTCTTGAATGTACAATTTTTAAAGGATGTTTCTGTAAATAGAAGATGAAAGTTGCCTCAGGCTTTATAGTCACTAAATTAGCTGGTGACAAAGCCTAAGGGCACAGTGGACAGAGGACTAGACTGTTTGGGAGGGTTGAAAGGTATCAAATGCTTACTAATCTAGTGGTATGACCCTGAGCAAGTCACTTCACCTCTGTTTGCCTCAGTTTCTTCACCTGTAAAGTGGGAATAACAAACAATAGCACCTCCCTCCTAGAGTCCTTATGAGGATCAAGTGAGATAACAAATATAAAGAGAGCACTTTGCAAACCTCAAAGTACTATTTAAGTGTCAACTATTATTATTAGGCAAGTTAATTTTCTTTGGAAAGACATCAGGAAAATAAAGGTGTAGAAGAAAGCTATAGTTGCTACAAGGGACCTCAGGAGCCATCTAGTGCAAGCCCCTCATTTTACAAATAAGGAAACAGGTCAAATAACTTGTCCAAGGTCATATAGTTAATAAAGGTCAGAAGCAGAATTGGAACTCAAGTCCTCTCTCCAGAACTAGTGTTCTTTCTGCTATACCATTAAGTTTAGATAAACAAGGCCTATTGCAGGGCAGCTAGGTGGTGCAATGGATAGAGCACCGGCCCTGGAGTCAGGAGTACCTGAGTTCAAATCCAGCCTCAGACACTTAACACTTACTAGCTGTGTGACCCTGGGCAAGTCACTTAACCCCAACTGCCTCACTAAAAAAAAAAAAAAAGCCTATTGCATCAATGCATCCATTTCTAGCCCAATCTGTACCTGAAAAGTAATTCTTTCCAATTCATTTCAACTAACATTTATTGTGTCTCTTGCTCTGTGGGAGGTAATACGGTTGAGTTAGGCACTAGGGGCTCAAAGACACACCCACAATTAAATCCATATGAAGTAATACCAAATAACTTCCAAGGTGGAGAGAGTACCAGTAGAAAGCATTGTACAGAAGGTGGCCCTTGAGCAGAGCTTTGAAAGCTTTTTCCACACGGAGAAGGCACAAGATTCAGGAGATGGAAAGGTGTGTACTGGAAACAACTGGCAAGGCAGCTGGCAGTTCTAACATACATACATACATACATACATACATACATACATACATACATACATACATACGTCCCTGTTTAAAAACCTCCAGTAACAGAAAATTTGCTAGATCTTGGAGCAGTGCAATCCACTTTTGGACTGGCCTAATAGCTAAGAAGTTTGTCCTTAAATAAGAAGGTTGTTCAGGGGTGTCCCTCTCCCCCACCCCTAATCAATCATATGAGCTATAAAGCATGGTCGTGTTCATGGGTACCTTGTTGAGAGAGTAAAGACACCGTTTAAATGGTTGCCAGCATCTGGGATACCAATTGATTTTCAGTGATTGGAGCTGCTCCTAAGGTGATTGGTTGGCTAGGGATCAGGATGACAGATTCATCAAAGGAACCATCCCTCCATAAGAGAGTTTATGGATTACTCTTGTCCTTTTTTGCTTTTCCCTATTTGGTGGGTAGACTGGCAAACAGCAGAGTGAACTCCGAATTCTACGTATGCACAGGGTCCCCCCACGAGGAGCTCTTCATGGCTTTCTTAGGCAGAAGAAACACTTGGGAGTGTTGGCCAGAGGGAAGTTCCAAGTTCAGTTCCTTCCCGGCAGAACTACTTTTCATAACGTGTTTTGAATGTCTCTTTATGGGCCCAAGTGAGTCATTTGTATTCTTTGTGTATATTCTTTATCTGTTTGTGGGATCCTATGAGTTCTTGGGATCATTTGCATTTTCCATGGGGTAAAATAAAGGATGTCCTGCAGCTGGTCTGCATTTGTCATACTGAGTGTCTGTATAGTAACTAGGGACCCATGTTAGCCACATGTTTTGGAAACCCATATACCAGCATATTTGGGGATTTTCTTGAAGCAGACTTGGAATGGGCAAACTAAATAGAAAAGGACCATTTTGGGGGTGAATTCCCAAGATGGTTCATGTGAGCCCAGGACTTAGGGGGCCCTGTGCCATGGCTTACACTTATATCCAGCTGAAATCTTGCCACTTTGCAACTTCCACACAATAAACCCTCTTGGACCAAATAAAACAAGTCTAATCTCTCTTCCATGTGCCAATCCTTCAAGTATTTGAAGATAGGTGTCATGTAAGGTGTTTCCCGCCCCCACCCTTACCTAAGCTCACCTGAAGGGAATAAGGTTCAACATGGATAAGATATATAGCAAGAGGGGAATTCATGAACTCTATTTCTCTCTTTGAAATAATGAATGAACTATACATAGAATCTGTTAGAAGGGACTTTAATTAGAATATTCCTTTCTAATCTACCATTGTATTCTATCTTGAGAGTCAAATCCCTCTTGGAGTTATTAAAGCTAATTAATGAGGTAGCCTTAAATCATCTTTTTCTGATGGTCCAGGAAGACTGTACTGTGTTCTTTCTTCATTCCCCTATAACTCCTCCTTCAAAGGCCCAAGTGGTGAGAGGATGTTGGTTCGTGCCTCTGAAAACCAAAGGCTTCTCTCTCTTCCCCAATGGAGGAGTGAAACAATCAGCCATTGGATAGGTATAATTTGCTTAAACTCATTTGCATAATGTGCTTGATTTATTCATATGACACTTCCCTTAATATTTCTCTTTCTCTCCCACTGCCCCTCTCCCTCTTTTTCTTTCCCTGCCTCCTCTCTCCACAAACGCACATACAACCTAGATCCAAACAACCTCTTTCACTCACCTTTACCCATTAATGCACACCCCACCCCAAAAAACCAAAACCTCATTCAAAAAGACTTTGACATGTAGTAGACAAAGCAACCCTGGGGCCTGGAAAGCTCTGTGAGCAGACACTTCTACCAAATCTGAATAAGCTTGTCAGTGTGATTAATGGCACCATGCATAAAGATTTGAAAAGAGTTTTCGATCCAAAAAAATGTGGGAAATATTATCCCTGTTTTGAAAATGAGGAATAGGGGGGCAGCTAGGTGGTGAAGTAGAGAAAGCACTGGCCCTGAATTCAGGAGGACCTGAGTTCAAATCTAACCTCAGACACTCAACGTTTACTAGCTGTGTGACCCTAGGCAAGTCACTTAACCCTCATTGCCCTGCAAAAAAATAATTAAATAAAGTAAGCTCCTTAAGGACAGGAGCCATCTTGTTTGGGGCAGCTAGGTGGCGTAGTGGATAGAGCACCGGCCCTGAAGTGAGTAGGACCTGAGTTCAAATCCAGCCTCAGACACTTAACACTTACTAGCTGTGTGACCCTAGGCAAGTCACTTAACCCCAATTGCCTCACCAAAAAAAAAAAAAAGAAAGAAAGAAAATGAGGGGCAGCTAGGTGGCACAGTGGATAAAGCACTGGCCCTGGATTCAGAAGGACCTGAGTTCAAGTCTAGCCTCAGACACCTGACACTTACTAGCTGTGTGACCTTGGGCAAGTCACTTAACCCTCATTGCCCTGCAAAAAAAAAAAGAAAGAAAGAAAAAGAAAATGAGATGAGGGGAGCAGGGGAGAAAGAAGAGGGTGGACATGGATCCCATTTGGACTTCCCATAAGTAACAGGTGGTGCAGTGGATAGATTCCCAGGCCTGGATTCAGGAAGATTCATCTTCCTGAGTTCAATCTAGCCACAGACATTTACTAGCTGTGTGACCTTGGGCAAATCCTTGACTGTTTGCCTCAATTTCCTCATCTGTAAAATGAGCAAGAAAAGGAAATGGCAAACCACTCTAGTATCTCTGTGAAGAAAATGTCAAATGGGGTCACAAAGAAGAATGCAAATTAAGGTTGGAAAAGAAGATGGAACCAGATTATAGAAGTCCCTTTTGTGCCAGATTATTGTTGTTCAGTCGTGTCCAACTCTTTGTGACCCCATTTGGGGTATTCTTGGCAGAGATACTGGAGTGGTTTGCCATTTCCTCCTCCAGCTCACTTTACAGGTGAGAAAACTGAGGCAAACAGTTAAGTGACTTGCCCAGGGTCACACAGCTAGTGAGTATCTGAAGTGAGATTTGAACTCAGAAAGATAAATTTAATTCCTTAGGGAAGGGTGAGGAGGGAGGGAGAAGAAAATTTGGAACACAAAGTTTTAAAAAATCAATGTCAAAAAATTTGGATTTTTTACACGTATGTAACTTGGGGGAAATTCTAAATAAATAAATAAAATTTTAAAAAAGAAAGATGAATTTTCCTTTTTCCAGGTTTGGCCTTCTATCCATTGCACCACCTAGAAGTCTATAACAGGTCCTAGAGGCAATAGCGATTCCTGTAGATGTTTGAACTGGAAAATGAAATGATCACCTGTGCCTTGGGAAGAGTATTTAAGCAGTGATATAGAACAGGGCTTCTTAAACTTTTTCTACTCACTACCCCTTTTCGCCCAAGAAATTTTTACAAGATCCCAGGTAATAGGTATATTAAATAGGTATACATAATCTTTTACTGTTGCCAAATTTTCCACGACCCCACATGGTCTCAGCCTGCGGTATAAGAAGCTAGGATATGGAGGATGGGGAGAGACTGGAAGGAGAAAGAAGAGTTAGAAGGCCTTTTTTTTTTTTTTTGAGAGTCCAGGGGAGCACTGATGAGTGCTTGAACAAGGATAGCTATGGGAATGGAGCTGGATATAAATTGTACAAGACCTGGCAACTACTTAAATGGGGGGAAGAAAAGTTGCTTCCAGAATGATGGTTGCTTACATCAGGCTGAAAGCAAGGCCAGTGGTCTGGGAGGAATTGTTATTCCTAGGGCTCTTGGGTTTAGGAATCTGAGCTATATCCACCCGAATCTGAAGGAAGGTGGTGACCAGGTGACTTGATCCAACAACATACCAACTCCTGTCTTTCCTTTGAGCTCCCTTGCTACTTCACCTAAACTGGCTTGTAAATGGCTGGTGTTGGTGATGACAGGAATGCCAGTCCCCCTTCTCTACATGGGTCACTCCCCACTCCTATGATGGTAGGGTGAGGGGAGGGCTGGCATATGAAAAGATAATTTCACTGAAGTTTTGAGCCTGAGAGGACAAGTATGCTTTCAATAGAAAGAAGACTCACTGAAGCTGCCATGACGGTGAAGAATGAATGTGGGACCTCATGTGCTATGGTTTGGACTAAGATGACCTCCGAAGTCCCTTCCACCTGTGAGATTCTACCCCCAATTCTTTCTTCTACTCAACTGAATTTATCTTAATTACTTTTTTGTATGATTTTCTTAGCATGAATTACTAAGTTGATTTGAGGGTGTATTTTGTGCTCATGCCTCAGTGGGGTGTTACTACTGCCATCAGTTGCCCTGTGCTCAAATTACAAGTTATGACTGGAAGGGAGATCTTAAGACAGTATTTAGAGGTCCTGACCAGAGCCTAAAGCTACAACAAGAAGGATTAATGTTAGGATCAAAAGATGGTAGTTTAAGATTTGGCCTTATAATTTAACCCCCTTATTTTATAGATGAGGAAACTGAAGCACAGAGAATTTAAGTGACTTTGCCCAAGATGATGCAAATATCAAAGGAAGGTTTTAAATCCAGGTTCTTTTTGACTGCAGAGTCAATGCTCTTTCTGTTAGCTTGACAAGTCACCAAAAACAACATCAAGGGTATTTTACCCCAGTTTATGGAAATGAGCAAAAAGTAATACTAACTCGCATTTATACATCCATTTAAGGTTTGCCAAGTTCTTAATATGTGTTATCTCCTTGGAGCTTCACAACCCTGTGGTTTAGGTAGGTGCTATCACTATCCCCAATGTACATTGTTCCCTCTTGGTTCTTCTACTATCTGGCCTTCCCTCTGTTCATTCTCTTGAATTGAATCACTCTTCATATCATGCCCTGTTATTGTGGATGTATGTACCTCAAGGCTCTGGCCTGGGCCCCCTTCTCATTTGTCTGTGCTCTCTCACATGGTGACTTTACCAGCACCCATCATTTAATTCCACCTCTATATAGTATACTCTCAGGTCCACACATCCAACACTGGCCGATGCATCTCCCTCCTAATGTAGCTCTCTCCTGAACGCCAGACCTGCATATCTATCGGAACATTTTCCACTGGCTTGACTCCAAAGCATTTCAAACTCAGTGTCAAAACCAGAACTCATTATATCGTCCCCCAAACTCACCTTTCTTCTGAACTTACCTATTCCTGTCAAAGGGATCACAATTCTTATAGTAACCCAGGTCTCAACTTCAGTGTCATTCTCAAAGTGTTCACTCTCACTCATCTCAAAAATCCAATCACTTACTTAATCTCGTCAGTTGTATCTCCAGAAAGATATATTCACATCTGTCTCTTCTCAACTCACATGGCCCTTATCACTACAAATAAAATAGCTTCCTAATTGACTTCCCTACTTCAAGTCTCTCTTCTCTCCAGTATATCCTCTGCACAGATGCCAAAGTGATTTTCCTAAATTCTGAGCTTGACCATGTCACTCCCCTACCTGATAATCATCAGTGGTTCCCTATTACTTCCAGAATAAAATTTAAACTTATCTAGGTGGCATAGTGCCATATCTGTAGTCAGAAAGACTCATATTCCTGAGTTCAAATCCGGCCTCAGATACTTACTAACTGTGTGACCCTGGGCAAGTCACTTAACCTTGTATGCCACAATTTCTTATCTGTAAAATGAGCTGGAGAAAAAAATGAAAACCATTCCAGTATCTGTCAAGAAAATTCCAAATGGGGTCATGGAGAGTTGGACACAACTGAAACAACTAAACAACAATAAATTTGACATTTAAAGCCCTTTACAACTTATTCTCCATCTCCCTTATTACATAGTAATTACATATTCCCAGCCTTATTACATAGTACTTCCCTTCCTGCACTCTCTGGTCTAGTCATAATTGGCCTATCAGTCAGTCCCACCTCCTTGTTATCTATTTTGCAAGCAACTATATATGCACGTGTTGTCTAGGCTAAAAAATCCTTGAGGCAGAGACAACTTAATTTTTATATTTGTATCACCAGCACCTAGCAAAGTTCCTAACACATAGTAGGTGCTTATTAAGGGCTTGTTGGTTGCCTGATTGAGTCGTAAAATACTCATAGTACTAGTTGCCTGTTTTACTTGAGGGTTATTGTGAGGAAAGTGAATTATAAATTTTATTTTTTGTCCAGTTTTTTTTTTTTGCAGGGCAATAAGGGTTAAGTGACTTGCCCAGGGTCACACAGCTAGTTAATTGTCAAGTGTCTGAGGCTGGATTTGAACTCAGGTCCTCCTGAATCCAAGGCCAGTGCTTTATCCACTGCGCCATCTAGCTGCCCCGAATTATAAATTTTAAAGTATTATATAAATATGAGATTATTCATTTAAGATAAGCCAATTTTAATAGTTAGCTCTCAAATTCTCAACTTACATGCAGATGATTCCCCATGTACATTAAGACAAACAAATTTTAACTCCAAGCAACCTTCTTCCTCCTACCTAGGAAATTTCTGGGCTCCCTGCCATCCTTTAGCATGTGTTCAGGTCACCCAAAATAACTTTAATAGCAGTCTAAGGAAAACAGAATTAAGAAGGTAAAGTGATGGCTAAAACAAACCATACAATGCCTTCTAAAACCAACTATCAATGTTTTGACTTATCCAATTTTATATCATTGGTACCACATCATTAGTAAAGATAATTGAGGCTAGATTATAGTGACTAATAAAAATAGTGAAGCCCAATGTTTTTACTGTAGCATTTTTATTTTGAAGTACAGTTATTCTTATCACTTCATTTTGTCTTCTGAAGATCTTTGTGAAAGAGAAAGAATTGGTTCTCCCCTTTCTAAAGGGGATTATAATTCTTTTTTGTTTGTTTTTTAGTGAGGCAATTGGGGTTAAGTGACTTGCCCAGGGTCACACAGCTAGTAAGTGTCTGAGGCCGGATTTGAACTCAGGTACTCCTGACTCCAGGGCCGGTGCTCTATCCACTGCACCACCTAGCTGCCCCTATAGTTCTTTTTTTTTTTTTTTGGTGGGGCAATGGGGGTTAAGTGACTTGCCCAGGGTCACACAGCTAGTAAGTGTCAAGTGTCTGAGGCCGGATTTGAACTGAGGTCCTCCTGAATCCAGGGCCAGTGCTTTATCCACTGTGCCACCTAGCTGCCCCCGCCCCTATAGTTCTTGACCAGGCAGGAAACAAGAAAAAGACATGTTTTGGGAGCCTAGAGGACCTGGGTTCTACTCAGGCAAATTACATCACTGCTCTGGACCTCAGGATGTTTATCATTAAAACAGAGATGAAGGTGGAATAATATCTGAGGCTCTTTCCAGATCTGAAGCAATAATTATGATCATCACAACAATCAGGCTTATATCTGCTATAGATACCCATTAAAAGGCCAGGAGTGGGGTGGGCAAGGAGAAAATAATGACCTTAACTTTTCTGTTTGCTCAGATTCTCTTGTACAGCAGATTCAAAACATTTTGATTCTCTAAAAGGCTGCAATGGATCAGACTCAGATGTTTCTCTCACTTATTTTCAACTTTTGTCTGTCTGATGGAGGCTTTCCTACTGCCTACAAACACATCCCTGTCTCCCTCAGAAAAAAACCAAACAAACAAAAACAAAAAACCCCTTGCTTGATCTGATCATCCCCTTTGGCTATCATCTTATAATCTTTCCTTCTTTTCATGACTAAACTCCTTTGGAAGAAGTCATCCACCATCGCTATCCCTACTTCCTTTTTACTGTCTTCTTCACTCTATAGTAGTCTGGCTTCTGACTTAACTGAAATTACTCTCTACAAAATTACCATTGATCTCTAATTGCCTAATCTAATAACCTTTTCTCAGTCTTGATGCTGCTTGAGTGCCTGTACCAGGGTGGTGACTATAAGTGGAGAGAAAGGACCATAGGCTGATATTGCATGTAACATGCAATATGGCTACTGTGAAGTATAAATGGCAAGACTTGATGATAAATTGGTTATGTGGAGTGAGGGAGAGTCTGGGTGACTGGGAGGATGATGGCACCATTCAAAGTAATAGGAAAAGTGAAGAGGGAAGGGTTTGGGGAAGAAAAATAATATTTCTGTTTTGGACACATTGACTTTGAGATGTCCAAAAGACTATTGCTGATGTAGGAGTAGAATTCAAACTAGAGATTGGAATTGGATAGATAGATCTGGCAGCGTTCTGCATAGAGATGATAATTGAATCCAAGGGTGTGGATGAGATTACCAAGACAGATAGTATAGAGAGGGAAGAGAAGTAAACCCCTGTTGGATCCCTGAAGGTCAACCACAGTAAGTAGGCATGCCCTGGATGATGATTCAGAGAGGAGATCAAGGAGAATGGGGACAGAGCTGTGTCACAAAAGCATCAAGTGAAAAGAGTGTTCAGAAGAGAGTGATTAACAGTGTCAAAGGCTTCAGAGAGGTCAAAAAAGATGGGGATTGAGAAAAGGACATTAGATTTGTCAATTAAAAGATTATTACTAATTTTGCAGAGAACAGTTTAAGTTGAATGATACAGATGGAAATTAGACCAAAGGGTTTAGTAGAGAGTAGAGAGGAAGTGGAGTACCTAGTGTAGACAGCTTTTTCAAGGAGTATAGATGAGATAGGAAAGAGAGATGTAGTATGATAAGTAACAAGGAGGGACAGATCAAAGTGAGGATTTTTTTTAAGGATGCTAGAGATACGTGTTTAGAGTTGGTAGGAAAGGAACCAATAGAAAGGGAGAAATTGAAGAATAGAAAGACTGGGGATGATAGAGTAGGCAATCTGCTAGAAGGTTTTGCCTTGGCAAGGAAAAGAACCACATCTTCATGTAAGATAGAAGGAAGGAGGAGATAGCTGAGGAATGTATGAGTGGTACAAAATGAGTGTAGGCATTAGAGGGAGCTCTTGGTGAATGTCCCATTTTTCATTTGGGGGGTGGAGTTGAAAGTGAGGTCCTCAAGCAAGAGGGTGGAAGGCTTGCAATGGGAGACTAGGGGAGTGATAAAAATATTTGGAATAGCTGAGGAGGTAGGGATACAGCATCTGTTGGTGGCAGCTGGTCAGTACTTGGAGGTAGTGTTTAAAGTTAGATCTGCATGGCACATGCTGCCTTCTGTTTTTATTTCTGAGTGACTAGTTCCTTCAACCAGGCTAGCTTGTCTTCCCTGTAGGCAGCTGTTAGTTGGCAGTTGGTGGGGATAACTAGCCTCTTCTCCACAATGGCTTCTCCTAATGATGACTTTAGGGAATGCATTGAAAGCAGACAATCAATGAATGAGTTCCTACTATGTGCCAGGCACTGCACTAAGTGCTAGGGATACAAAAAGAGGCAAAAGATAGTCCCTGACTTCAAGAAGCTCACAATCTAGCAAGGAGAGCAGTATTGGGTGGGGGTGGGGGTGGGGATGGGAGTGGGGGTTGGGATGCTACTGTTCCTGGAGTACTGGGGCTTACCTGCCTGTTGGTGGCAGTTGGTCAGCAGTTGGTGGTGGTGAGAAGGGAAAACTCTTTCTTCAGGGATTGGTTCCCTGGGTGATGGCTGCAGAGACAGGTCTAGAAACAGGGTAGGTAGTCTTGGGGGACACTGCTATTCCTAGAGCTCTTGGTCTCAGGAACTTCAGTTATTTCCATTAAGGTCTGAAGGGATTTTGTGGTTGGGGTGGTAATAATGGTATGTCATATACTTCCTCCTGTACCCTGTGGCTTGAATGCAAGGATCAGGAATTTATATTTTATCATATAGAAAGTGGAGAGCCACTGAAGGTTTTTTGAGCAGATGAGAAACATAAGATCTACATATTAGGATTACTTTATACATTAGAGACAAACATCAGTCCTGTTAAAAACAGACATGATTTTCGAGTCTGTGATCTGTAAGAACAGGACTTTAAAAAGTCC
This sequence comes from Dromiciops gliroides, assembly GCF_019393635.1. NCBI lineage: Eukaryota > Metazoa > Chordata > Mammalia > Microbiotheria > Microbiotheriidae > Dromiciops > Dromiciops gliroides. Next base: position 154,030,977 of record NC_057864.1, on the reverse strand, counting down.
AAAAGTATTTATTAAGCCCCTACTATATGCCAGACATTGTGCTAGCTCTTGGGGGTACAAAGACAAAAGTGAGATAGTCCCTGATCTCAAGGAACTTACATTCTAGGGCGATGCAACGTGTTCACAGATAACTGAAATCTAGATTAAAAACAAGTAAATCAAATACATATAAAAAGCACATTGTTTAGAGATATATGAATATGACATAAGATGTCAAATTCATACAGTTTTTTGATGATACTGAGGACAGGTCCCTCATACTAAATGAAGTCAAAGAATTATTTGCCATATATATATTTAAGAAATGGTGCAAATAACTTTAAAAATAAGCCAAATTCTTCTAATGGGGGGGGGGAGATTGATAAAACAATCCATGTGTCCACAGCACATAGACCTGTGACATAGGGGTTGTGGTACCATTGGCCAAGACCCCACTGTACTGTGGTTTCTCAAATTTGTGGAGTAAGTTGAGTGCCTCAGAGTAGCTTTCAAATTTGTGGAGTAGCTGAGGGCATTGCTTTGGAGTCTTCCTTAATCACGGCCACAATTCCATTAGTAGTAAGCAGACTCCTTCTGATCTGTGTTGCCATGTGATTTAAAACTTCTATAATCCTCTAGAATTGAGTCCACATTCTTGTCAGGAAGAGAAAACAGTTGTTTTCATCTGGTGATCAAATACAAGGCATCAACAAGCCCTAGTTTCAACTTTTCAGGAATATTTTCTTCAACCTCAACTCTGTTCTTTCAACAAGTCACGTTCTCTCAGACCCTTCTTCTGTAAGTCCATTGAGCTGGAATGTCTGCCTTCTCCAAGATCTGATGTTCAGTATGGGGTCAATAAGCAGACCCTGGTTAACTTGGTGGGGTTATAGGGATAAAGCCATTTTGGAGGTCTTTTATTGTGTGGGAAAGACTCTGTGCCTTCTTGATGGGTAGAACATCCTGCAAAAGGGGGGGGGTTAATTAAGTATCAATTATCTGAGGTGATTTCATTAGATCAGAGGACTATAGATCTAGGACACATTCTTTGAACTGGAAAGGGAGACAAGCTGAGATCTGAAGATCCAGAAATAACAGAGTGCAGACCAAAGACCTGCAAATGGACCTGGGTCCCAAGAGTAAAGTCTATCCTTCTACACATTGATCTTTCAGGGAACTCAGCTTCATGCCAGTCCAGATGGCAGGCAGGGAGATGTAGTAGAAGAATCTCTATGCCCAAGAAATGGTAATACATGGGGGCACAGGTGGCAGGGATAGAATGACAATAGTTCTGGAACCCTAGGTTCTTAGAGAGGCTGTGATGCAACAACCTCTCAACCTTGGAGATGGTAGCCATGGAGAGAAAAGTCACTGTGGGAATTCATCATCTAGAGGTAGAGAAAGGATCTGGCATGTTACCCTAGAATTGGAGGCATGATAATAGACTTAGTCACAATGCAAAAAAATAAAACTTGGGCTTTGCCACAATAACTTATTCAGCCAATGAATTCCAGTGGGAAGAGGGATGCCTCTCAACCTTAAAGCGTCTCCCTTTTGGTAGGAAAACAAACCCTTAGAATAATGCAATAAGAGGCCTGTGTAGGTCCCTGGGGTAAAAAGTGGGACTCGCCAGAATGTAGGGATTGAGACGAACCCCAAGTTCAACTTTTTTTCTAGAAGGGAGTTTAAGCCCTTAGGATAGTACTATAATGCTGCAGGATTGTATAGGTCCCTAGGGAAAAGGTGAGACTCAACAGAAGAGGGAAAAGAGAAGTGTATTGACTATGTACAGCCTACTTGTGAGTCCTTTATAATTGTTTTTCATTTTCCATAGGGTGAAAAATTGGCTGTGCTATTTCGGATATGCATTGTTACCTTGAATGCTTGCATAGGAGCCATGATCTATCTTTCTCTCTCTGAAGAGATTTAAATATAAGCTTCCCAAGAACAACAACAAAAAAATCTAAAGACATATAACTGGGGCAGCTAGGTGGCTCAGTGGATAAAGCACCAGCCCTGGATTCAGGAGGACCTGAGTTCAAATCTGGCCTCAGATGCTTGACACTTACTAGCTGTGTGACTCTGGGCAAGTCACTTAACCCCCATTGCCCTGCAAAAAAAAAAAAAAGACATGTAACTTCTGGGAAGTTGACCCTCTAACAAATAAATATAGTCCATGTAAAACCAAAGCTTAGGATTCTGGGCAACAGTTTATAGAGTCTATTCCCGCCCCCACCTCCATACACACACACATTGATACTGTAGAGGCCTCCAAATAGTGAGGGATTAATTCTGGGGGAAAAAAAGCACTTCCTTCTTTTTCTATATTGTAGACCAGACATCTTCTTTCCTATAGCTTTCTTTCTTGTCTTACCTTCTTCATGTTCCTATTGATGGGCTTTTTGAAGGTTTCTCCAGCTTGGTGTCCCAGTATTTGAGGATTCTCCTTTCTGGAACCCATTTATCCCAATTCTTATTCCAACTCCTGTGAGGTATAAGGAGTTCCATTTGTTTTTCCTTTAGGGTGACCTAGACACACTTGGCTTCACAAAAGAGAGGTATATGAAACCACAAACCCCAGTTCAGTCTCTTGGAATTCAGGCTGTGGGTCCTGCTTCACCTTCTTCTCACCCTTCCTGATACTGCTGTAGCCCCCTACCCCATCCCCAGTGACAGTCCCAATATCCTGGGCCTGTTTTGCCAGATTCCTGAAGGCTTTATTGAACTCTAAGAGATGTACCATTCTTGGCTATGATCAGCCATATGTCTAAAGTCTCTCTCCAACTCAATCAGCCCCAGTTAACCTCATTTATTAAATTCTAAAACTACCCTGGTCACCAAACCATCTTATTTACAATAGGAGAGGGAATATATATTCAGAAAAAGGGTAAAGTAATTAAAGAGTAGGTTAGAAAACTTTTGGTACCATCAAGTCTGATATTGTTTTCTTGAAAGATTTCCATAGGATGTTGTGTCCTCCTAGAATGGAAGTTCCTAGTGGGCAAGGAATAGGTTTTTTGGTCTAATTCTTTGTGCTCTCAGCACCTAGTATACTACCTTATACACAGTAGGTATTTAATAAATGTTTGTTGAACTGAATTATGTAAAAAGTCACCCACTGCTAGCTTTACAATCCTCTCTAGACCAAGAGTCTACAACTCTTTTGTGGCCATAGAAAGACCATATTTCCAAATCTGAACACAACCCCATTCAGGTTTGGAAGTGTCATACCTAAGAGTATACCACTCTATATAACTTAGGCTCTCTTAAGTTCAATCTTGGAAAGCCTCCCTCTTTATCTCTGCCTCTTGGCTTTTCTATCAGTTGGGCACTGGATTTTGTGCCATACACAAATTATTCTCTTTTTATCATATTTTTAACTGTGGTTTTAAAACATGGATATTATTTGAGGAAACTTAGGAAGTGTGTAACTCTCAGAGAGCATAGTTCAGTGACTGTCAGAGAGATTGCAAGAGCTATAAGTGGAGGAAAGCCAAGCATTTCAAGGATCGTTCAAGGATCATAAAATACACAATGAAATGGGATCAATAATACCCAATGCAAAGGAAAGTGTGGTCAAAATTGAAAAATAATAACAAGAGCTAACAAACCTATTGTTGGAAACATCCTAATTAGCTGTCCAAAAAACCCCACAAACAAAAGGACCCCCATAAGCAACAACTCTCAGAGGGAACTGGCAACTAGAAGGCTTGTTATTGATTCTTCTATGTTAAGATGTAGCATAAGCTTCTTTAAGTTGCAAAAATACAACCTTGAAGCATGCTGAAGGTCATGAAAGGTCAAGAAATTTATCCAAGTGATGGAAGGTAAGAAATAAACATTTATTAAGCAACTACTATGTGCCAGTTGCTTTACATACATTATTTCATTTGGTCCTCACCACAATCCTAAGAGGTAGGTGTTATTATACCTGCTTTATAGTTGAGGAAACTAACTTTTTTGGTTTAAAAAAAAATTGATTGGTTAGGTTATTTGCCCGGGGTCCCATAGCTTAGTAAGTGTCTAAGTTTAGATTTGAGCTCAGGCCTTCCTGATTTCAGGATCATTGCTCTATCCACTGTGTCACCTAGCTAGATATGTTTTAATAGCTCAGGAACTTACCTAGTTTAATCCCCATTGAAAACCCATGGGCCAAGGCCACCTTATATATTGTATATGGTGTAAGGGGGCTAAAATTCTAGCTAGTTTGTCTAAAATATCTAATGAGTGGTCACCAATAAATTATAAGCTTTAGCAAGAGTTAGACTTTTAAGCATTTATTAAGGAGAATAAGAATTTGGTGAAGATAGAAAGGCCTAGATTCATCTATCTATTAAAGGAAGAGCGCATTTCTCGCTCCACTCTCCACCAGAGTCCTGACGAAAAAGAGACAGAGCGTCAGCCTCACCCCCTCTTACTCCAACAAGCAAACGTCACTTCCTGACACCAAAGAAAAGCCACATGGCCTTGCCCTCAGAGGCCTTCTCCTCATGGTGGAGCTTTCCTACAGTAAGTCTCCAGCAGGTGGCGTCATTCTAATCCTTACAGTGGTAAGCCTTATATTATGCCAGTATAAATCTTTTATTTAGCAGCTTTAAGTCACCTCTCTACTTCAAAACCAAGCCAATTTCAGCCACAACTAACTTCCCAGTCAGGAAAAGGACTGTGTCTTGGATATCAAGGGAGATTGTGTCTAATCCCATGATCCTTGGTGACAGGTAAGCTATCCTTACCCTTTTCTTGGTGATGGGCAGGAGTTCACCTGAGACTAGTGGTCCTTTCCATAAGCTGAATTGCTCTAGGATCCTCTGGGAATTCCCCAAACCCCAAGGTACTCAGTCAAAGGAACTCCAAACTGGCAAAACAAACAAACAAAAAAGGGTTTCATTTGGTATTTGTTACTCTTATGGTTCATTTTAGTGTCTATTCCTCAGTTCTGTGTTTAAGATATAAAGACCTAAGGAGTGACTGATGTTAAAATTAGTAGAGCATCCATAGAAAAAATTGTATGGGACCAAAGAGCATCCTCCTCCTGCCCCCAAAAGTGCTTGATCTCTTGACTCAGAGATTCTTTCAGTCATTTTTGGAATGCTTGACCAAAACTAGTTATTGAACCCTTCTAGCTGAGAGTAGTTGTCCCTCAGAATCAGAATTGCTGAGAAATGAAATTATGAAAAGTCTATGCACACAGAAAGAAAGAAAGAAAAGGAGAGAGAGAGAGAAAGGAAGGAAGGAAGGAAGGAAGGAAGGAAGGAAGGAAGGAAGGAAGGAAGGAAGGAAGGAAGGGAGGGAGGGAGGGAGGGAGGAAGAAAGAAAGAGAGAAAAGAAAGAAAGAAAGAAAGAAAGAAAGAAAGAAAGAAAGAAAGAAAGAAAGAAAGAAAGAAAGAAAGAAAAGAAAAAGACTAGATTCCCTTTTATCCAGGTGGAGTTGGCTTCAGGTTCCTGTTGGTCAGCAAACTTTGAGAACAGGCCTTCCCCTATGGAGGTAATATCAGTACTGAATGTCGAACTTGGGATAAGTTGGGGAAACCCCCAACTGAAAAAATATCCCTGTCCCTGGAGTAGTTAGAATTTATATCTCACCCCTGGAAAAATGAAACACATGATAGCTTGATCAAAATGATTTGGTTAAAGCTGTTTTCAAAAGGTCCTTGTTTAATCCAATTTAAGAGTGCACTCTGTAGATTTTTGGTTATGCAAATGAATGTTGTTAGCAATGGAATGATTTCTCATCTTCTCGTGTTAATATCTGTTCAGTAAAAAGGTGGTCAGTCCTTAAACAGAACTGAAGTCAATTTTAAAGTTTTCCCTCCAGTAACTTCAAAAGAGAGAGGAAAGAAAAGAAAAAGTTGCCTTTTTTGTTTGTTCATTTCAAAGCTAAGCCATACCTGGTACTCAAGAAAAATCTAGCAGGTATTTGTTCTTTTAAATTTTATCTTACTTAAAATCATCTTAAGTAAAGAAGCAATTAAAAGGCAAGTAATTTGAAGGGAAAGGGGCCAATTTCCATTTTAAAAGTTTGGTTTGCCTGCTTACTGTGAGCTTCTGGATGATATGGCAGAAAATTATTGTCTTTGTAAATTAGAAGCAGTTACCTTAAGGGAACTACAACATACCATTTATTTACATGCTCTTAAATTAAGAAATCAGGTTGGAAGTGTTTTGCATGGTCAGATTTACTGGAAGTTTCAGCTCTAATCATTTAAAAGCAACACTTTAAAATGGATTTGAGAGGTAGAAGAAAATTGAGTTAATTCGCAAAAGGAAACACAATAGAGTAAAAGGAAAATGGACTTGAAAATAATTTGAAATAATTTGAAAGAAGACAAGAATGAGATTAGAAATGTACAGTCTTAAAAAGAAAAATAACATGTAAAGAGAAATACAATTCTGTGATTTAGAAAACCCAGTATGGGTTAATCAGTAAGAAAAATAGGAAATAGAAATAGTTAACACTGACATAGTATAAACTTGAAGTTCCATTAAAGGACAATGAGAAATGTATAAAAGTGTTGTTTAAAGTAAAAAAAAAATCTGAAAATACAACTCTGCTTGCAGAAGTATTAAACTCATCTCAAACCCAGAAGAGTGATTTCAATTTCTGGGTCCCCCAATGCTCTCAGAACTCTAGTCAGGACCATTCTGTCTGGGGGTGGGAGGTGGAGGGAGATGGGGAAGAGGGAAAGACAAAGAAAAAAAAAAGAAAAGGCAAGGATTTTGGAAATTATAAGTCATTTTTCCAGCCTAGATTGGCATAGGGAGATTGTCAGAGAAGTCTGCAGGTACTGGGGATGGGAGGAGCACATGGTGTAGAACCTTCCAGTATAGTATCTGAAGGAACAGGGGCAGCTAGGTGGTGCAGTGGATAGAGCATCGGACCTGGATTTAGGAGGACCTAAGTTCAAATCCGGCCTCAGACACTTGACACTTACTAGCTGTGTGACCCTGGGCAAGTCACTTAACCCCAAATGCCTCACCCCCAAAAAACAAATAAATAAATAGAATGAAGGAACACCTGCCTGTGGTTGTGTACCAAAGCAAGCAGAAGTCACAGATATGGCAGAGAGGGAACTGTTTGTACAGGAAGTAGTACCAGATGCCAACTGGTAGCTTTGTTATTTATACCCTTTTGGGGGCTGTAGATCTAGTAAAAAATGAGGAAGACCACCCAAAGGTGGTGTTCCAAGGAAATTAATTGTCACAGGTCCTAGGCTATGTCCTGAGAGAGAAACAAGTATATAAGAACACATTAGTTGTTTGGCTTTGACCCAGGGAGTAGATCAGAGTCTCAAATTCTGTACCTACAGCAGTCTAACCAGGGAAGAAATCCCAGACCAGAGGGGGGCCTGCATTATTTTTACCCTCAAACTACATGGCTTTCTATCTGGCTGATATGACTGAGTTCATCAATAACCTAGTAGAACTCCAACCAGAGGCAAGCCCATAGCTGTATTATTAAAACCCAAAATAAGGTAAAAAACTTGCAAAGCTGGGGGCAGCTAGGTGGTACAGTAGATAAAGCACTAGCCTTGGATTCAGGAGGACCTGAGTTCAAATCCAGCCTCAGACACTTGACACTTACTAGCTGTGTGACCTGGGCAAGTCACTTAAACCTCATTGCCTCACAAAAACAAAACAAAACAAAACCAAAAAAAAAAACCAACTTAGAAAACTCAGATGAGGAAAATAGCATTTATGCTATATTTATTTTCATCTAACTACATTAAGAACACTGAAAGCTTACAGGTACCCAACCTGAGCTGTCTCTGGTATCTTGGTATATGTAACACTCAATTACAAAACAAACAAACAAACAAAAACATCAAGCAGGACCCAAGAAAGCACACAACAGAACCAAACACTGCCTATTCATTCCCACCAGAAGTGTACAGAATCTGTCCCCAACACAAAATCTGAAGTCAAGAAGTATGCTGGAAGAATGAACAAAACAAAAAAGAAAGAATGAATGAATGAAAAAAGGAAAGAAAGAAATTTACCATAAAGAGCAATTATTATGATAACACAGTTCCTAGAGACACAAATCCAGAAGAGAATGGCTCAAAAAAAAAAAAAAAGACTACAAACAAAGCCTGAGAGAAAAGCAGAGTTTTGACACAAAGTCAACTATGATTCCTGGAAACAAAGCAAGATTTTAATAGAGCCAAAAATTATTTTATAAGTGAAATAAGAGCAGTAGAGAAAACAATTAGAAAGTACTAGAGGGGAAAATTGGAAAAGAAATGAGAACTATGGAAGAGTGAATTGGAAATAGAATTAATAGCTTGGTACAATAAGGACACAACCTTATCCAAGCAACAGACTCCTCAAAAACTAGAATGGACTACATAGGAGTTAATGTCTCCACAAGATAATAAATGTTAAAACAAAGTCAAAAGAAAAAAAAACAGTTTAAAGACAGAAGAAAGTATAATATAATTCCTATAAAAAAACAATAGACATGAAAGAGATGAAGGATACATAACTGAAAAATCATTCAACTTTCTGAAAACCATGATTTAAAAAAAAATGAGCCAAGACATTATATTTTAAGAAATCATAAAGAAAATTGTCCACATCTCTTAGAACCAGAGGGCAAAATGAAAATAAAATACATGTCACCTTATTTTTTAAAATAAAAAACCTCAGGAACACTCTAGCCAAAATTCAGAGGTTCCAAGTCAAAGAAAACATGTTACAAGTTACCAAAAGAAAGAATTCAGGTACAGAAGTGGGTCAGAGTCACACAAAATTTAATAGCACCTACTATAAAGGAGTGGAAAGTTTGGAATATAATATTTTAGAATGTTAAAAGATACAGGCTTACAACCAAGACCAATTTACAAAGGAAACTTGAGTATAATCCTATTGTATTTTACTTTTATTGAAATAGAGAACTTCCAATTATTCCTGGTGAAAAGCCCAGAGCTATGTAGAAACTTTGAAATAGGGGGCAGCTAGGTGGCGCAATGGATAAAGCACTGGCCTTGGATTCCGGAGGACATGAGTTCAAATCCAGCCTCAGACGCTTGACACTTACTAGCTGTGTGTTCTTGGGCAAGTCACTTAACCTTCATTGACCTTGGGGCGGGGGTGGGGGAGACAAAAAAAAAAAAAGAAACTTTGAAATACCAACATATATACTCCTGTCCAGAGAAACATGAAAGATCAATATTAAGGAACAGTGATAAGGAACTAATAATAATAAGAAAGGATGAACTGTTTGCATTCTAATATGGGGCAATGATGAACATGTTCCCTCATAACCCCAGCATCACCAGGAGTAATAGAAAATATCATAAAACAGAGGCACTAGAAGTAAGAGGTTTTTTTATGTTTTGATAATCTTAGAAGAAGAAAGAAAGGGAAAAGTGTGTGGAAAATCTCACATAATTTGGGTGCAGAAGTAAAAGACTATAAGCAAGGAGGAAAAGGGGGGAAGCATGTGACCCTTGAGTCTCACTCTCATCTGAACTAGTCAAAGGAGGGAAGACTATGCATGCACATATGCACACACAAACACACACATATATAAACACACATACAGAGTTGATGCAGACATACATTTTACTCAACAGGAAAAGAAGGGAAAGGGAAGAACAAAAAGGAGGATAAACTAAGGAAGTATTAGTCCTAGGAAAAGAAACTCTAATCATAGAGGGTGGATCTTGAATAGGGGTTTAAAAGGAAAGAAATTGTCAGGAAAACCTGGAAAGACTTAAGTGAACTGTTACTGAGCAGAACCAGAAGAACACTGTACAAAGTAACGGCAATATTGTATGACGATCAGCTGTGATAGCTCTTCTCAGCAATACAATGATCCAAGACAATTTCAAAGGACTCATGATGGGAAATGCTTGCCACATCCAGAAAAAGAACTGTGGAATCTGAATGCAGAGTGAACCATACTGTTTCTACTTTTTTATTTTCTCCAGGTTTTTCCCTTTTGTTCTGATTCTTTTTTCACAACATGACTAATGTGGAAATATGTTTAATGTGATTGTACATCTATAACCTATATCAGATTGCTTGCCATCTTGTGGAAGGGGAAGGGAAGGAAGGGAGGGAGAAAAATTTGGAACTCAAAATCTTATAACAACAAATGTTGAAAACTATCTTTACATGTAACTGGAAAAAATACTATTAAGATTAAAAGAAGAAAAGAAATTGGACTCTGGACAAAGAAAAAGAAGAGGGACAGAAAAGCAAAAACAGATTTCAGTAAACCCACAGTACTAGCGCTGAGCATAGTTCTCTTTCACCACCTCTTTTTTTTTTTTTTAAAGAGAGGGTGGAAAACTCTAAACACAATGACAAAGATAGCTCCAGAGTACTAAACATGCAACTCAATTCCTGAGAGATGGGTGATAGACTCAGAGTATAGATTGAGATATTTGGGGGACTGGGAGGGACACAGCCAATGTGAGAATCTGTTTTGCTTGACTATTCATTTTTACAAAGGTTTTGTTTTTCTTGCCTTTTCAATGGTGAGATGAAGGGTGCGAAGAGGGAGAGAAGGTGAATATTCATTAATTGTACATTACAAATTAATTGAAAAAAATGAAAAGTTTTTAAAAAGAGAGTTTAGGTTAAATTCAGTTAAGCTTAGAAGGGAAAGACCTGGCGAGAAATTTTTGCAGCAGGTTTCTTTGATAAAGATCCCATTCCCAAGATAGATGGTACTAATTCAAAATTATAAGAATAAGAACTATTCTCCATTTGATAGAAGATATGAACAGGCAATTATCTTTTTTATCATAAAAATATTTATTTTCCAGTTACATATAAAGATAGTTTTCAACATTTGTTTCCATAAGATTTTTAACTGCAAATTTTTTCTCCCTCCCCTCCCCCCTCCACCAGACAAAAAGCAATCTGATATAGGTTATGTATGTACAATCACAAACATATTTCTGCCTTAGCCATGTTGTGAAAGAAGAATCAGAGCACAAGGGGGAAACCTCAATAGAGGAAAAAAACAACTAAAAAGTAGAAATAGTATCATTCAACCTGCACAGAATCCACAGTTCTTTTTTCTGGATGTGGAGAACATTTTTCATCATAAGTTCTTCAGAATTGTCTTGGATCATTGCACCTCTGAGAAGAGCCACATCTATCACAGTTGATCATCATACAGTGTTGCTGTTACTGTGTATAATGTTCTCCTGGTTCTGCTCACCTCACTCAGCATCAGTCCACTTAAGTCTCTCCAGGTTTTTCTGAAATCTGCCTGCTCATTATTTCTTACAGCACAATAATATTCCATTACGTTCATATACCACAGTTTGTTCAGCCATTTCCCAATTGATGGGCATTCCCTCAATTTCCAATTCTTTGCCACCACAAAAAGAGCTACTATAATTATTTTTGTATATGTGGTTCCTTTTCCCTTCTCTATGATCTCTTTGGGATATAGACCTAGTAGTGGTATTACTGGGTCAGAGGGTATGCATAGTCCCATAGCCCTTTAGGCATAGTTCCAAATTGATCTCTAGAATGGTTGGATCAGCTCACAACTCCACCAACAATGCATTAGGAACAGGCAATTTTCAAAGGAAGAAATCCAATCTATCAATAGCCATTTGAAAAAAAATGATCCAAATAACTAATAGAGAAATGAAAGTTAAAGTAACTCTGAGATTCTACCTCATACCCCTTAGGCTGACAAAATTGACAAAGAAAAATTATTAATGTTGGAAAGGCTTTAAGAAAATAGCCATATTAATGTATTGTTGACAGGGTTGCGAACTCGTCCAGACATTTTGGAAAGCAATTTGTAGCTAATTCTCCAAGAGTTACTAACTGTTCAAGTTCTTTGACACAGAAAAAGGAAAAGGACCAATATGTACAAAAACATTTATAGCAGTTCTTTTTGTAGTGGCAAACAAACTCTGACAAAACCAACAACTTTGATAATTAAGGGAGTGATCAACAATTATGGAAAAGCTGAGCAAATTATGTCATATGAATGAAATTTTGCCATTAGAAATGAGAAAAGGAATGGTTTCAGACAAACCTGAGATGATTTGCATGAATGTATATAAAGTGAAGTGAGTAGAACCAATAGAACAATTTACATAATAACAACATTGTAAAGATAACAACTTTGAAAGACTTAAAAACTTTGATGGATGCAATAACCAACCACAATTCTAGAAGACAAATGATGAACAATGTTATTTACCTCCATCAGGGGATTGACTCAAGGTGTAGAATGAAGTATACATTTTATATGGCCAACATGGGAATTTGTTTTGCTTGAGCATGTATATTTCTTATAAGGGATTTCCAATGTGAAATGGATAGAGAAAGGGGAAAGAGAAAATAAATACTTTTTTATTTGGGAAAAATTAAAGTTTAGAAATGGTAATGACTCTATACTGGTTCCCGAATGCAATCAGCATAGAATGCCCATGAATGAAATGATTTTTCCATGTGGTTATTAAACTAGATTAACTTTATTTGATTGTCAAGACATTTTGTTGTGTGTTTATCTTTTAAGTACATCAGATTGTTTTATGTTAGTGTTATGTTTATAAATTTATTACATTGTAATTTTGGAAATTATTCTACAAAGGTGCTGTTGATTTTGCAATGATAACTATTATAATTCATTCGAAACTTTAGGAGGTTAGTTCCTCCTTGGTCAGAATGCTCCAGTTGATTTATGAAATACAAATCAAAGCTCTTGTCTGTAATGATGATTATGTATATCCCCTGTTTTTTAATGTTCTTTTGGATTTGGTAAACAGTACAAAGGACTTTGGGAAGCTGGAAATGCTATCAGAAAACATAGCTTGAAAAAGAGCAAAATTCAAAAGGATCAGGAATATTTAGAAGTAATTTAAATGTGAGATAGACTGCTTATATTTGGTAAGTTGTTTCTTAGAAATCCAAACAAAATTCTGTAGCCTATTCAAATTACCCTATATTTGAGAGAGTTAAACCTGTATCAGTGAGTACTTATGAGTCTGAGTAGAGTTCCAGGCAATTGCCAGAAGATTCCTTCTCATTCATGCAGGCTATTTCCAGTGCTTGAAGTACTGAGAGACACACCCTCCCTGAATGTAATCAGTATCAAATGTTGTGTTTATCTTTTAAAAAGTCCATGAGACTGTTTTATGTTAGGGATATGTTTATAAGTTTATTTTACTGTGGTTTTGGAAATTATTACATTGAAGTACTGTTGATTTTGCAATGATATTGTGATTCATATGTAACATTAGGAGGTTATGTCCTCCTTGATCAGAATGCTTTGGTTGACATGAATTAGAACCATTATAAATCAAGGCTCTTGTCAACCATTTTGCTAAAGAACTGGGTTCAGAAGAATAAAAAAGTGGACATTCAGACTAGAGACAAACTTTGGAAATCTTGTTTTCACAGACTGCATAAAGCTTACGAAGGGAATTTTTCTTTTTTCTTTTAAAAGTACAAGTCAAAGCTATCCTGGGAATGGCTAGGCAATTTAGGAAAAGGAAATCTAGACTGAGTTCAATTCTATATCCAAGATGTGTAGTCTTTTCAAACCTCAGACAGAACAATTATGACTTAACCTTCTTCCTTAGTTTATCTAGAAGATCTTGCTCTTTCACAAGACTTATTTTGTCTAAAAATAATCCTCACCTCCTCTGGGCGCCAGACATGATGCATGGGAGCAAAAGGAGAAGTTGAGGTTAATTGGGATTATTTGATATTATTGAGCACAAGAGATTTTTTTTTCCTTTAAAATGTTAGCAATACTATTGTACTGGCTTCATCCATCAGGCACATAATATTAGGAAACCATATCAAGACAAAAAGGGCAGGGTAATAATAAACATACTGGGCTCAGAGAGACCTTAGTTATAAATACATTGTTTGCTATGAGATGGGTCAAATCACTTGACCTTTCAGACTGAGTTGCTTTATCTGTGAAAAATAAGTAATAATAGCATCTACTTCCTGGGAATAGTGTGAAGATCAAATGAAATTAGATACATGTAAAAGTATTTTATAAACCTGAAAGTAGCCAGATGAACACTAGTTAATACAAAAAGAAGAAAATACATGATGGATCTTTTTCTTTTATCATTTCACTTGATTCTCTCCAAATGGCTAAATGCTATAATGATGAATGTATTCTTGTTATTATGAATGTATTCTTGTTATTGTACATATGATTTTATAATGAATTAAAGTTTATCTTATGCTGGGCCTGAAGTCAGGAAGACCTGGGGGCAAATCTGACCTCAGACACATTAACTGTGTGACCCTGGGCAAGTCATTTAACTTAAGCTCTGTTTACCTCAATATCCTCAACTGTAAAAGAGGATGATTAATAACAGCACCTACCTCACAGGGTTGTTGTGAGGATCAAATGAGATATTTGTAAAATGCTAAGTACAATGCTTGATATATAATGGGCATTTAATAAATGCATGTTTCCTTCAAAGGAAGCAATCATAAGGAAAATTTTGAAAGACTTTCATAACTATGGCACAGTTAACCAACAAAGGCCAGATTCTTTAACACTGTATTTATTTATTTATTCATTGATTGATTGATTGATTTGTTTATTTATTATTTATTTAAACACTGTATTATTCATGTATTTAATTGTAAATGAACTGTTGGTCCTACAGAGTTTAAGGCAAATTGATAGGGTGATCGTGCTAATAACCTCTTCCCTGTCCAGAAAGAAGGATGTGCTCCAGAGCAAGACTGTATCTTATGATAGTGTGTCTACTAACTCCAGGATAAGAAACTATGCATTAATTCCTGATGGATGACTTTCTGGAAGGAACTGTGAAAGGTTTACCTGTAAATGTGAAATACAGGGGCAGCTAGGTGATGCAGTGGATAAAGCACCAGCCCTGGATTCAGGAGGACCTGAGTTCATATCCAGCCTCAGACACTTGACACTTAACTAGCTGTGTGACCCTGGGCAAGTCACTTAACCCTCATTGCCCCACAAAAAGAAAGAAAGAAAAGAAAAGAAATACATTGTGTAGGGGAACCAGCTGGACTTAACCTTGACTTGCCACTTGCTATGTAGGTGGACATAAACGTACTATTTGAGAAGATTGGTGTGCATGCTGGGATACAAAAGTGTTTGTAATTGTTTATTTACAAATTGTGACCATTGATGACCATACAATTCTTTATAATGTCCCTGAATTTTCTAAGGAAGTAGCTAGAGCCATGGTGTTGGTGTTGGTGATTTGAATGATTGAGGATCATATCACTATCTCATTATAGTAAGATTTTAAATTGGGAAAGAGTTTAAATGGGTACAAATGCTATGCTACAGATTTTAAGATGACCCTTTAACAACCTGTTATTTCCCAACTGTTTTAAGATTTCCATTTAATGACACTACTTGACTAGACCTAACTAGATTAGCACCAGAATGCCCTTACTACATAGAAGAAATAAGGGAGATTTAATTGCATACTTTTGTGATAAAACGAAACACCACTGTTTCAGTCTAGAAGGTATGTAAAGGCTTAGAAACCACTAGTTGATAGTTAGAAAACCTACTGTCCTTATGACAGGAGACTATTGAATCAGCTATAAGTGGGTTTGAGAGTGCTCCACATCATCTCTTTACAAGGTAACCTTATGAGAACTCTATTCTCAATAATGAGTGAGATTATCTTAACCAGTTGAGACATTCCAGTGGGACAGAGCAATGATTTGAGGTCCAAAATTTCTTGAATCACCAGCTGTGAGCCATACATGATGACCTCACTCATCAATGTTGGCCAGACAATTCAAGGAATCAAGAATTCCTTCTGAGCTATGTCCATGGAGTTATGCCTAGAGATTCTCAGCTTGGAAGAGCAATCACCTACAATGCACCTTTTACATCTATGACCCCATGAAGGGAGTCTTGGCCCTGACTCAGGTACGCTGGGAAGGTGCATGTAGGTCTGAGGAGTCTATAGTGATGTGTGAAAGCTTAAATTCCCAGGGGAGCCCAGTTGGTTCATAGTAAATATTCCTGTAATAATGCCAGGTATTTGGCTTCAAAGAAGATACCAGTGGACTTTCTGACCTTTACAACCATTCAGCTGCAGTGCATGCAAACATTTGAGATAAGGATGCAGTACTTGATACAATTTGTTTTGTTGAACACAACAATTTGTTGTGTTGTGTTGAACAGATAATAGTAAGTACACTCTTCAGATGAGTGTTATAGCTATACACATTTTTGAGGTAGTAGAAACTGGAAACCTTCAAAACTTGGGAAATGGCTGATAACGTTCTGTATGCTCTAAGTGTATGAAAGTAACTTTTTATGTGCTTTCCATTGAATATGATTCTTGTATGTTAATACATCTGTTTTGCTTTGTGATGGGGATAAAATTGAATAACTACTGTACAGTGGCTTAATCTTTATTCATCTTTATTTAAATGGTGAAAAAATAGACCTAAATGTTTGTAGGGTATAAGATGTCGTTAAAAAGATCGAATAAAGAGTCTACATGGTCTATTTTTTTTAAGTTATATTAGAAGAATCAGTTTATAGATTTAGAATATTGATTCTGTCACGGCTATGAAGAAATGGATCAGACTATCAACTGGACAAATAACCATATCAAAGAGTTCCAATTGCTTTTAATTTGGACTACCTTGATTCCAGACAGCTTATTAATATGTATAGACTTCTGGCTACTCTTCAGCTTATTAAAAGGCTGACTGGAGACTCAAATATGTTTGAATACGAGATTTTAAGTCTACCCACCGCATTACTTTCTATACCTCAATTCAAGGCAATTCTCAAAGCCTATTATGCCTCTTATCGTGGCCTGTTGTTATAGCATCAAAAACAGTTCTTGGGGGCAGCTAGGAGGCGCAGTGGATAGAGCACCGGCCCTGGAGTCAGGAGTACCTGAGTTCAAATTCGGCCTCAGACACTTAACACTTACTAGCTGTGTGACCCTGGGCAAGTCACTTAACCCCAACTGCCTCACTAAAAAAAAAAAAAAAAAAAACAAAAACAGTTCTTGATATTTCATTGTTTTGCTGCATTCACAAAAGCAAGAGACTACTTCATACTTTGAAACAATTAGAGTAATCTATCTTGTTATTGATTAGTAGGTACAAAATTAAGATCCTAAAATTCATAAATATTTTGCTTCAAATAAACTGTGAAAGAAGCTCAGGGGATTTGTGAAAGTATATTAAAATCATTTAAAAAAGTAAAACAAAAATGTTAAGAAGCAGCATTTTCCTTTAGTATTTTCCAGAGGCCTAGGGAAAAAAAACACTTAGAAAAGCGGGTGATCCATAGAAAACAAAAAGACTTCTCTTAGAAAATAGGTTGAGTAATTGCCAACCTTTTACCAAATAGTAACTCTTGTTTATATCAATGCTTCCCAACCCTTCAAGCAATGGGCACTGGAGCCCACCCAAGTTAAATGCCTTCTATTTCACTGAAAGGAAGGTATGCTCTAAGGGCAGCTAGGTGGTACAGTGGATAAAGCACTGGTCCTGTATTCAGGAGGACCTGAGTTCAAATCCAGCCTCAGACACTTGACACATTAGCTATGAACCCTCATTGCCCCGCAAAAAAGAAAAGAAAAGAAAAAGGGAGGTACCCTCACCAAGTCCTATTCAGAAAAGATACTCATCATCTCCCACGCAGGAGAAAGATCCAAAATTTTAGAATGTCAACTCACTGTATTTTTGCATAGTGTGATCATTTCCTTGTTCAAGAATCCTAAAAATGTTACCTAACACCAGAGTCATGTTAGAAGGCATGGGGGACGATGCCAGTTTAGACAATCTGTGTGTCTCCCAAAAAAATACTTGAATATTATGTTAAATAAATAATGTTAAACATTAAATAAATAGTTTCTGGCAGACTTGGGTCTAAAATTCAAAGTACTGTATAATTATTAATTCTTTAACAATAAGTCCAGAAATATCATTTGGGAACAGGTTGCAAAGGGCTTTAAATGCCAAACAGAGGGGTTTATATTTGATCAGGGGAGGCAATAGACAGCCACCAGAATTTATGGAGTAAGAGAATGATATAATCAGATCTGTGCTTTAAAAAAATCAGTTTGGTAGCTGAGTGACAAATGAAGTGGGGGGAAACCAAGTATGGAGATCATTTAGGAAGATGTTCCTTAGCTGGAGTGAGAAGTGAATAGGGTCCAAACTAGGGTGGTTGTACAAGTGAAGAGAAAGGTACAGATGGGAGAGATGTCATGGAAGTAGAAATATCATGGTTTGGTAACTGAGTATATATGTGTAGGGAACTATTTTCAAAAAGTTCAAACCCTAAGTTGATTTCTGTGGGGTTAAAGAGAGATTTGTTCAAATTATTGTGCTTTTTTATTTTTCTATATTTGCTAATGTATTTCCGTGAGTCCATTTCGTCTTCTACATTTTCTGCAGAATAACATAAAGGTGATCCAACCCATATGTACCACATACCTTGAGTGCTTACATGAGAAATGTTTTCCACATTTGAAGAAACCTAAAGCCATGAGTTATACTTAAACTATAATAGGAGATTTTCCTAGAGCAATTTCAGATGGGGACAAAGAGCCAGAGAGAAAGTGACCTTTGAGTCCTGCCCCTGAGATAAGACCCAGGATTTTTGGATCCAAAATCTTTTGGGAAAGGAGATATAACCTGGATAACAGGTTATACTAATAAGTTCCTTGTATCTTGTTAACCTTCTGAATTTGTCAGTGAGGGGGCAGCTAGGTGGATAAAGCACCAGCCCTGGATTCAGGAGGACCTGAGTTCAAATCCAGCCGCAGACACTTGACATTTACTAGCTGTGTGACCCTGGGCAAGTCACTTAACCCTCATTGGCCTGCAAAAAAAAAAGAAGAAAAGAAAAGAATTTGTCAATGGATAGACCAGAATTTCCAGAAGTTTAGATCTGTATATTTTAGCAAAAGGTGATTGTGATAGACAGAGGAACTCTGCTGATAAACATTCCAGAACTCATATGATGTTTCCCACCTGCAATGATATTTCCTTGGCCCTAAAGTCAAGAATCATTGAGTTCTGTGACCAACAAGGTGGACTTAAAGATGGAGGGAAGAAGATCAAAGCAGATCAGACTATGTATCTCCCCAAGAGAAGGGAAAAGGGAACATTGTGCCCTTAAATGAATAAACGATATCATCCGTAATTGTACATTCATTATGCCTACATTTCCCTAAAAAGTATAGTACACATACACACCCTACCCCCAATACCCAAGGCTTTCTCTGTAACCTTAGAATCAAGTATTTCAAGAGTTGTCATTTCACAGAGGAATTAGACTCCTGTTTAGTCCCAGAAGACAACTAAGAGAAATGAATGGAAGTGGCAAAGAGGGCAATTCAGGCTACATGTAGAGGAAGATTTCCTATAATTAGAGCTCCTGTCATTCACCTGATCTATCAGGTTAGTGACTGTGAAAAAATGAACAAAGATTAGTCTGGCATGACTTGTTCCTGAAGAAAACACGCTATTTCTTTGTGACCACTTATATAGGCATTTGCTAACCATCTCTATTTTAGAGTTTTCTCAGCAATTTATATAATTTATATATTATATAATTAATTTATATATTATCTAATATATGTCATATAACATTTATGTATTGTATGTTTGTTACATAATATATAACATTTATATATTATATGTTTATGTGTTATATAATATATAACATTTATATATTATGCCCACTACAGCTTGCAGATTCTATTCTCTTGTTTGAAATTTGGGCCAATGGGTGCCCTTCTTCAGTTCAGCAGAATCTCTCCTGCTTCCCATGACCTTTGAAATGTTCTTGGTAGTATCTCAGCAATCACTCAGGCTGGTCCTTTTAGTACCAAAGGCTGCAGGTCACCTGGGTAAAGGGACTTAAATTCATCAAGGACAGCAAACTTTTTTTTTTTTTTTGCAGGGCAATGGGGGTTAAGTGACTTGCCAGGGTCACACAGCTAGTTAGCGTCAAGTGTCTGAGGTCGGATTTGAACTCAGGTCCTCCTGAATCCAGGGCCAGTGCTTTATCCACTGCGCCACCTAGCTGCCCCACAGCAAACTTTAAAAAAAAATGTTTTTCATCAACAAAAAATGTTGTGGCATCTTTGCCATCCAATATAATAAAGTTCTGACTACTGCCTTTCCCTTCTCCCTCCCCCAGTCAATAAGCTCTGTTGACTCCAAGTCCTCTGGCTTTCAAGGCCCTTTATCATCTGACCCTTTGTTAGCTTTCCAATCTTGTTAACACTTTATTCCCGACATGTACTCTGTGATCAAATGTCTCTGCCCTCCTTACCACAACACTCCAACTCCTGACTCCCAGAGTTTTCACTGGCTCACCAACGCCTGGGAATTCTCTGCCTCCTGGCTTCAAGTATCAGCTAAAATCCTGACTCCTACAAGAAGCCATTCCAGGTCTTCTTTAATATCAATACCTTCTTTCTGATGGGATTTATCCTGTACATATCTCGTTTGTAAATATTAACAACTAACATTTATATAGCACTTAGCATATTATAGGAACTATGCTAAGCACTTTACAATTATAAGGTTATTTGATTCTTAAACAACCATGGGAGGTAGGTACTATAATAATAATAATAATAATAATAGTACCTACAGTACAGATGAGGAAACTGAATAAAAAGAAGTGCTTTGCTCAGGACACACAGTCAAGTGTCAGATGATGGATTTGAACTCAGGTCCTGACTCCAGGCTTAGCACTCTATCTCCTATACCATCTGACCGCATGTTGTTTTCCTCATTAAACTGTGAACCTCAAGAGCATGGTTTTTCCCCCTGCTTTTTTTGTATCCCAGTTTTTAGTAGAGTGCCTAGCACAAATCAGTCACTTAATGTTACCTAACTCACCTTCATTCTAGGCCTTCAAGCAAAGTCTGAGTGGCTAATTCTACAACAGTAGAAGGGATTCTTGTTTCAGGTATAGATTGAGCTAGGGGGCTACTGATGTTATTTCAACTCTGAGATTCTACAGTTCTAGGAAATCATCTATCAGCTGAAGGAACTAAGGATTTTTAGCCTAGAGAGACGATATGATAACCCTCTCCCATTCCCTCTCCCCTGGTCTCCCAGCACTAACACATTTAGGGTGGTGAGAGGTCCCTTCTATTAAGGACACTGACCTTAATAGATAATAGATTAATGATGGTGATGATGATGATAGATTTCCCAACTTCTTCCCTGACCCTAATTCACTTGTCACAGTGTTCCACTTGATTTGCAAAACTTGTGAATGGCTGCATGGTGCCCTCTGGTGTTCAGAATTCCAGAAACTCAATATCCCCCATGTTGGACAGGGCCTAAGAGGCCCCCTACCAGGAATGAAACAAGAATCCCCTCTATAATACCTGCATTTCATGGGCATCCAGCCTACATTTCGAAGAGCTTTAGTGAAAGGGATCCCACTGCCTCATTCCATTCTTAGCGCTAATTATTAGGAAGTGTTCTCTGACACAAAGCCTAAGTATGCAATTTTCACACATTGTTTCTTAGTTCTCTGAAAGTCAAACAGTACAAATATAAACCCTCTTCCACATAAGAGGTATTCAGATATGTAAGGATAGATTTTGTTTCCCCTCTCCATCCCCCACTGTTCCTAGTCTTCTCTCCATTGAATTAAATATTAATTAATCCTTGAGAAAATAGAGACACTCTGCAAGGTGTGTATGAGGCTGGCTCCTGAGAGCCAATTGGTAACACCTTGGAAATCATCAAACTTCAGGGCTTGATTGATTATTTTATTGGTTATATATACTTAAGAAAGTGATAGAGAAAATAATGTAGGTTAAATTTAAAATCGTGTGTGTCATGGGCACATTTGTTTGCCCAGACAGCTGTTAACCATTTACCAACTCACCACTGACTACCCTGAGCTCTCTCTTCTTCCCTATTCAATACCTCAAAATCCTTTAAGTGGTTCCTTATCTCTGTTCCTTTGTACTAGTCTCTGATGAATCAATTAATCAAACAAGTATCTACTACTAGGTGCTATGCCCTGGGAATACAAAGACACAAACAACAGTCCTAGACCTCAAGGATCTTAACATTTTACAGGTGGAAACAAAAGAGAGACATAAAAATAAACTCAAAATACCATGTGAGGTAGTTCAGAGGACTCCCTAGCATCTCCAGCGTTGGGAGTGAGGGGGAGGGGATAAGGAAAGACCAACTAGGAGGTGGCACTTAGACTGTAAAAAGCAGAATGAGGAAGAAAAGGGAAGCTTGTGCAGAGGCATAGACTCAGAGATGAAATATTATATGGGGATGGGGGAGGGATAGTGCTAGATTATCAAAGAGCCTAGCAAAACAGTAAGTACTTAATTGTTTGTTGACTATCTTAAAAAGACTGAAGGTGAAGGATGTTTCCTATCTCTCAATAGAGAGGTGGTGGACTATAGTTGTTAAATGAAGCATTTAAGCACTTTTTAATGTATTATTTGTTTTAAACATTTTTTTCTTTTTTAAATTTTGAGTTCCAGATTGTTTTCCTCCCTCTCATCCTTCCCCCACCCACTGAGAAGGCAAACAAAATGACATCAACTATATATATGAAATCATGTGAAACATTTTCATATTAGTCATATCACAAAACAAAGCAGAAATTAAAACAAAGAAATGAGAAAAGTATAATTCAATTTGCACTGAGTTTATCAGTTCTCTTTCTGGAGGTAGATAGCAGTTTTTCATCATGAGTCCTTTGAAATTGTCTTGCATCACTTTATTGATCAAAGTAGCCAAGTATTTCACAGTTGATCATCACTACAATACTGCTGTTACTGTACACAACAATGTCCTTGCACTTGTTTCACATTGCATCAGTTCATAAAGGTCTTGCCATGTTTTTTTCTGAAACCACCCCCTCATCATTCCCCACAGCAGAACAGTACTTCAGGACAACAATATGCCACAACTTATTCGGCCATTCCCCAATTGATGAGCATCCCCTAGAAGGCCTGTCTTTTTTTTTGAAGGCCTGTCTTACTAACTAAATCTGACAGCCTTTTCTCAGTTCTCTTCCCCTTTGACCCCCTTTCTTCGTTTTTTGACACTTTTGATCACCTACTAAATATTCTCTCCTCTCTAGGTTTCATAACATTGTTTTCTCCTATTTCTCCTCTACCTGTCTTTCTTATAGACTAAGTATGCAATTTTCACACATTGTTTCTAAGTTTGTTCTCTGAAAGCCAAACAGTACAAATATAAACCCTCTTCCACATAAGAGGTATTCAAGTCTACTTTGCTAGATCATTATCTGTATCCCATCCCCCAACCAAGAATATACCCCGTCTCTATCCTGGGGCATCTTGTCTTCCATCTCGATGCCAGAGCCAGAAATAGCATTGAAAAACCATAACTTTGATTCAGATAGTGGAAAGCCCTCCGAGGGCTTTCCAACTACAGAGCAGACAACCTACTTCCTTGTCCAGACCCCAGGTGACCATACCTATGGATCTCAGGTCTTTCATGCCCCTTTTTGGATCAGTGCAAGGATCAGCAGAGAAGGTGGCATGGTAAAGAGTCTTGAATTTATGGCATGAAGGAACTAGGGATGTGAAGGCTCAGGGTAAGCTGTCAACAAGTCTTTGAAGGTCTGCCATGTGGAAGAAGGATTAGAACCATAAATGGGTAAAAGTACAAAGAGGGGAATTTAGACTTGTCAATAAAGAATAATTTCCTGATAGAGCTATCCTTAAGTGGACTGGAAGGTAGGAGTAACATTCAATTGTTGTAGGGTTCTTTACCTTTAAAGACAAGGGAAGACTATTCTTGGTATCATCATTGGTTGGGCTTTTTTCTTGCCTAAAAGTCTAGCCTGTGAGGAGTTGGTATTCGATATTTAGCGGAATTCCCATTCCTCTGTAAGAATGCCTTTCCAATCTAATATTGCAAATGGTGAGACTAAAGCAAGTAATGTTTTATTTGAGTTCAACCAGGAATTGTATTTCTTTAAATCTTATTATGAGTAAAATTGTTTTTGTTGCATTTTATGATTGGTGAGGGTCTCATAGCATTCTGATCCTCAATGAATGGACTGGCCTAAACTAGTTCCAGTCCCAAATATTTGGTGTCAGCCAAAGCTGATTGCAATAATTTCAGGGCTAATTTCTACACTGAAGTGGGAGAGAGATGGCTTAAAAGAAAGGGAGCCTCAGGTGATAGGATGGCCAGATACAGGACCCCCCTTACCCCCACCAGTATTATGTGGCTGCAGCATTCAACAATGCTGAAGTACAAGGAGAACCTTCTCAGTAGAATAAGGAAGGAATTTCCACTGACCTCAGAGGGTTAGCCAAACAAATGCTTAAGGAGCTTGAGAGGACAACTGACATATAGCAAAGTTAAGTATTCCCTGGCTTTGATTAATGCTTTTAGAAAAGAAGGATGACCAATGCAAGGAAGATTAAAATAAATTATGTTTGCATATTTGGCAATTAGAAGCAGAGGTGAATGTTTTCAATTTTAAGTACTAGGCCTAGAAAGTCAGAAAAGTTTTTTTGTTTTGTTTTGTTTTTTTAGTGAGGCAATTGGGGTTAAGTGACTTGCCCAGGGTCACACAGCTAGTAAGTGTAAAGTGTCTGAGGCCAGATTTGAACTCAGGTCCTCCTGACTCCAGGGCCGGTGCTCTATCCACTGAGCCACCTAGCTGCCCCAAAAGTTGTTTTTTTTAATAGATGCCTAGGTTCTGTAACTGCATGAGTGAAAGGGGGCAATTAGAAGGAACATAGGAACCAATAGGCTACAGATAGGAAGTATGATTTCTAATGTAGTAGTTTTGCTGGAAAATGTCAAATCCTGCTGAGATTAGGGATCTAAGGGAAAATAATAAGAGTAGGAGTGATAAAGATGAGGGACCACTGCTAAAGGAAAGATAATCTTGGCCCTACCTCACTATCCCCACTACATATTACCATCCCAAGATGAATCATTTCCTTTACCAAGACTGAGGCCAGTGGGCTTTCACAACCAAGGAACTTGGGAGGTTTCAGGAAATTTGTAAACCTCAAGCTACTGAATCATTAGAAGAATGGTTATGAGGATGTGATCCAATGGGGGAAATAATGGAGGTTTTGTCCATTTCAGAGTGCGGTTGTCTGGAAAGATTACAGGAGATTTGCTCTCATCAAGCAACTGAACCAGTTAGAGATCCCAAAAGGAGGCTGCCTTTTCTCCATTTTTTGATGGTTAAATTGGGGAATTCTCTATCCTTGGTCCCACAAAGATGAATTCCCTCTGAAGCTACTTCTAGAATGAGAGAGAGCAAGAGAAGGGGTAAAATATTTTAAGAGATGGGTTCAGTCAATTGAATTTCTGTCCCCTTTGCATGGTCCTCTGCCCCACCTCCCCAAAAGTACATTGAGTACAAAAGATCCTGTCCTTTTTGCAGAGATCTATATGATTGGGCCTATGGAAGTCTGACCCTCCCTGCCAGATTGGCTGGGCAAATCAGCTGGTGAAGTTTGAGCAGGAGACTAGAGCAGCTTCAGCAGTTTTTCAGGTACAAGGGGCTGTCCATACAAATGGGTACTCTGGAGATTGTGAGGAGTACTGGGCCTACCACCATGTCAGGGGAACAGGAGGTGGCGATATTCTTCCCTTGGGATCTTTGGGTGTGCCTTTTGAAACATGAGGTCTTTTGAAACAAAAATATCAACCTGTGGGGTATTTAGTGAAAATGCATCAGGACATCTGGGACTGAGGTAATAAAAAGTACTTCTACATAAATTTAAGTCATCTCTGAAAGTCCCTACCCTGCCTGGTCATTCTGAGCCACTCAAGTCTTCATATCCAGATTTTAGGGATTGTTAGAATGAGTTACCCTAGGAGAAGGGCTAAGGTTCCCCATTAGGCTCAGATGATCTAACTTTAGCAGTACCGCAATGAGACTAGAAGTTATAATTTCTTAATTCATTCCCTGGTTCCAGCATAGCATTCTTAGCAGTTCCATATAGCAAAATTGCAAAGAAGCTGGATGAAGTTGTCATGAAGAAACTCCTTTCAATCCTCCAACATAGCCCTTAATATTCTATGCAAATCCCAGGAACTAGACTGGGTAAAGATTGCAGAAGGGGCCATGATCTTGCCCTTCTACCTAGTAACAAAATTTCTGCCTTTCAACATGAGTCAAGAGAGGGCTGCAACAAGGAAATATGACTTTGGGTTGTATTAAGGGAGGCATAGTTCCAGAACTGGGGAAATCATGATAATCCATTGTACTCTGTCTTGATCAATCCACATTTGGAATAATGTGCCTTCCCAGAAAAAGACGAGGATGATAAAGGCTCTTGAGTTTGTGCCCGATAAGAACTGACTAAAGGAACTGGGAATGTTCAGCCTGGAGAAGAGAACACTTAAGCATATGATGGCTGTCTCCGAGTATTTAAAGGGTTGTCACATGGGAAAGAAATTAGATTAGACTTGTTCTGCTTTTCCCCAGAGGGAAAAACTAGGAGTAATAGGTGTTGCAAAGAGCAAATTGAGACTTGAGAAAAGGAAAATACTTTGCCGCAAGCAGTTATTCCAAAGTGGAGTGAAGTGCCTCAAGAGACAGCAAAATCCCCCTCACAAGAGATCTTTTATTTTGGGCATAAAATTCTTTAAAAATACATTCTTTTGATTTAAGGAGGATTTTTGCATTCTCTCTTCTCAATACCACTTCCCTCATAGCACTTCCCCTTGTAACAAGGAAAAGCAGTTAAAATCAAAACAGACACATTGACAGTGTCTGAGAACATATCTAGCATTCCACTGGCAGAGACCACTGCCTCTCTACCAGGAGGATGGACTCAGAAGCCTTCAAGCAAAATTTCCTGAGGGGAGCTTAAGGCACAAATAGGACAAGGTCACCTCTGAAGAACCTTGCACCTCTGGGTTTCTCCAATTCTTTGACTTCCCTGTGTATCCACACCGGTCCCTTTAGAAAACTCCTTTGCCTCCTCATTGGAATTGGTCCTCTTTGTGCTTTCAGATTTCCATTCTTAAGTATCTCCTAACCCTGCTGAGATAACTTCCCTTGCAGAATTGTAGGCCACGGGATTCTACATGTCCTCTCTCTGAATCTTTTGAAATCTGTTCTCCCCTAATCAATTAATCAATTTTAACAAGGGCTTAGAAGCTGCCATTCCTAATTACAATGACCACATGGGAACTATGGTGCTGGCTTCTGGCCACATATGACTCAAGGCTAAAGGGCTCTTACTCTGATGTGACAGAGTCCCCTTATTGGCTGCTCAGTGGGCCTTTACAAAGCAGAGACATTAGGGCTCTCTTTTAAAAGGTTCATCAATTTAAAACTGCCTAATTGAGTCTACCTGGGGAACAGCAGTGGGGTCACCAGGATACCAGAGTAGAGGAGGATCCATCTTCCTCACCATTACCAAAGTCACATGATGCCACCTGGAGAATCACAACCAAGAGGGATCCAGCCAAAATAAGTTTTTTGAAAAAGGCCACTGAGCCACCAATCCCTCCATTTCAGCAGTAAATAAGGGGATTTTTTTTGTTATCCTGAGTCTAACACAGCACCAAAACTCTCACATATTTAACTCTAACCAAGAAGGGCAGTTCTGAGTCCTCTTTGCAAAGTCAATAAGCATTTCTTTAAGTGGACACTATGTCTTAAACACTGTGTTGAATAATGGGAATACAAAGAAAAAGAAAAAAACACCACAGGCCCTATCCTCAAGGAGTTTACATGCTAGTTGGGGAGGCATCTACGTAAATAGGTATGTACAAGATACATAGTATTGAAGGCACTGGAAAGTCCCATAGAAGGAACTGGAAAAGGCTTTCTGCAAAAGGTGGCATTTGAACTGATCCTTGAAGGAAGTCAGGGATTCAGAGAAATGGAGGTAAGGAGGGAAGATAGTTTCTCAGCTCCCTGCAATCTCTAAATTTTATGATAGAAAATCCAGTGATTTCTAGGGAAATAAATGGAATCGTTCCAACCTGCCACCTCATCCTTCAAAGGGCAGCTAGGTGGCACAGTGGATAGAGTACCAGGCTTGAAGTCAGGGATAATTCTCTTCCTTAATTGAATTCTGGCCTCATACACTTACTAGCTGTGTGACCCTGGGCAAGTCATTTAACCTTGTTTGCCTCCATTTCATCATCTGTCAAATGAGCTAGAACAGAAAATGGCAAACCACTCCTATATATTTGCCAAGAAAACCCCAAACAGAAAGAATCAGACATTACTGAAACAACTAAACAACAATAACAACAACAGCACCCCACCCCACCCCTGCCCCCAGCAGAAACACTAAACCTAGGCAACATCTCCGGTGGGTTGGTCAGCTCTGTGCAGCCTCCTTGGCCTCACCTCCCTTACACTTCTCTGGCAACTTCCACAAGCCCTGGCAGGCTGAGTTCCTAGAGAGCAATAAATTTGTACATCTTGCATTTCTTTTGAATTTTTTCAATTCTGCTTTGCTCATAGAGCACAGCATCTTCTTTGATGAGGGTATGCCTTTCTGGGTAGTCCTTTGCCAATATTTCCCATCTCCCACAATCAATTCAAAGATCTTCAGAGAGAACTTGGGGGTGTTCTTTTATCCCTTCTTTTGACCACCATGTGAGTGTTTGCCGTGTGAGTTCTTCATAAAATAGTCTTTTAGGCAAGCTGTGTTTGGTATTCAAACAATGTGGCCAGCCCACTGGAGTTGTGGCTTGGCAGTTTAATTTGAGAAAGGACCTCAGTGTCCAGTACCTTCATCCTAACAGGTGACCTTCAGAATCTCCCTAAGATAATTCAAATGGAAGCAATCTAGTTTCCTGGAATGGCTCTGGTAGACTGTCCAAGTTTCACAGGCATGCAACAATGAGGTCATCACAATGGCTCTGTAGACCTTCAGTTTGACAGGCAGTCTAATACCTCTTCTCTCCCACACTTTCCTTTGGAGGCTCCCAAACACTGAGCTAGCTCTGGGAATGCATGCATCAACCTCATTATCATCCCAGGAAAGTATACTCCCGAGGTATTCAAAACTTCTCCATTTGTTGTAACTAATGAATGGCTCCATGTATGGATGGTTTGGCACTGGCTGGTGGAAGTCCTACGTTTTCTTAGTGGTAATTGTTAGGCCAATATTAGCACAAGCAGCAGAGAACTGATCCATACTTTGGAGTATCTCAGCTTCAGAAGCTGTGTGTTTGCTGCCCAGTACTCCAGGAGAAATGCCAGGAGAAGAACATAATGTTCATTAATCTGACCAAGGCCTTTCATACTGTCAGTTGTGATGGCTTGTGGAAAATTCTGTCAAAATTTGGTTGCCCAGAGAAGTTCATCAGTATTGTACATCAATTTCATGATGGCATGATTGCCTGGGTTCTAGATAACAGACAATGCTCTCATGTTTTCCCAGTTACCAATGGAGAGAAGCAATGCTGTGTGCTTGCTCCTATGCTTTTTAGCATGATGTTTTCAGCAATGTTGTCAGATGCCTTCAATGAGGATGAACACAACATTAAGGTCACTACTGCACTAATGGTAAATTATTTAACTTGAAAAGGCTACAAGCCAAGACTAAAGTGGAAGGAGAGTTGGTGCATGATTTTTTCATGGATGATTATCAAATATATGCCATGTTTGGATCCCCTAAAGTTTTAATAAGAGAGGCTACTGGTTTAAATATAATAAGATGAAATATCTACCCTTGCATTGAGAAAATAGAATGCATAATCACAGGATAAGGGAAAAATGAGCAGACAACAATATGTGTGAAAAAATCTGGGAATTGTAGTGGACC
This sequence comes from Dromiciops gliroides, assembly GCF_019393635.1. Classification (NCBI taxonomy): domain Eukaryota; kingdom Metazoa; phylum Chordata; class Mammalia; order Microbiotheria; family Microbiotheriidae; genus Dromiciops; species Dromiciops gliroides. Next base: position 154,001,254 of record NC_057864.1, on the reverse strand, counting down.
GCAAGGTCAATAAAAACAAATAAAGTGATTTTTTAAATTAGATTTTTAAAATCTAACAATCTTAAACTGTATTCATAGAGGTATAATGTTCAGAATGAAGGGGTTAATAACCCTACTGCCCTCTTCCCTGATCAAAGTCAAAGAGTAGGGCAGTCAGGGCTTTGCTCCAGGGCACCAAAATGTAGAATTGAAAAATTGAATGATCTTAAAAGACTGTGCAATTGAAAATATACCATTTGCATTCAGGCAGTACTTTCACCCTGTCAGTCACATAAAAACTACATAGAGAGGCAGCTAGGTAGGCAGTGGATAAGGCACCAGCCCCGGATTCAGGAGGACCTGGGTTCAAATCCGGCCTCAGACACTTGACACTTACTAGCTGTGTGACCCTAGGCAAGTCACTACATAGCAAGAATAACTCAAACTTGAAAGCTACCAGATTTTGTGCTGTGGTCCCACCATCCACTACACATCAGGTAAGTTCCATCCTGTTTCATCCCACCCTACTCCTCCGAGAGTGGTCCCTTCAACAATGGGATTTAACTATTTGGGGAGCCACCTGGGGATGGGGAGGGGTAGTCTCCATAGTCTTTCCTCTGTGGTTGATTTACTTGAAATATTTTCTGTTCTTGTGCCAGATGTCAAAATTCCAAACGACGTTATCGATCCCCATCAGACCATTTCTGCTGTATTCTGTTTAGCAGCATGAGCTACACTGAGAAAGAATTTTGACAAACTGGTGTCCATCTGGTGGTGGGAAGCGAGGGAAATTGAGGAGGAGGGAGAGGGTAAGGGGGGACCTGGCGGACGGAGGAGGGCAGTGACCGGTATGGCAAGAGGACTAGAAACCCTATCATATGATGATTATTTGTAAGGATCTGGATAGGTTTAGCCAAGAGAAAAAAAAAAACTATGATAATAAGAACAATAACTGCCATTTATACAATGCTTTAAAGTTTGCAAACTTCTTTCCAGGGGCATGATTGCTCTCCTCGCATATTTTTAGATCTGCCCTATTCAAGAGGACTATTGTTCCTCTTGGCTCCAGAACAAACATGGAAGTAAATGAGTAGGAGTTTCAGAGAGGTAGATTTTAGCCTGATAAAAAGGAAAAATCTCCCTAATAATTAGTGTTGTCCATAAGTTGAATGGGCTGTCTTGGGAAGCGTGTGAGTTGCTTCTATTTGGAGGTATTCCAGGAAAGGCTTGATGAGCACATACTTCTATGAAGTGTTGTAAAAGGGATTTTTTTTGTTCCACTATAGACTGGATTAGATGGCCCACAACTCTAACCATTTCTGAAATCTTGTGATTTAATGGAAAGGTAAGAATAGGAGGGAACCAACTTTAAGTAGACAACAATGTTGCAACAGCAAGAAAACACCAGATTTGGAGATAGAAGACCTGGGTTTGCATCTTTTATGTGTTTCATCTTCCAAGCTTCAGTTTCCTCAAATGCAAATATAGCCTAGAATATTCTAGAACATTTCTCCAGTTGGCCAGATCAAAATCTACTGGGTAACCAAGCCATCCAATCATCCAGTCCACATCTCCTAACATTAGCAGTTGCTGGATAGACTGTCATCATCCTGAGCTCCATGAGACAGGGATTTCTTGTTATTTTGGGCTTTTTGTTTGTTTGCTTGCTTCTTTTTGTATCCTTGGTGCTTAGCACAGTACCTGGAACATAGTAAGCACTCAATAAATGCCATCCCTAAGGTTCTCTGTGGCCTGTCCAACACCACGTCCCCTTCCTCCCTGCCTCCCTCAAGGTCCTAACAGGTTGGAAAGACCTGATCACCAGAGAGAAGAAACTGAAGGCGAGCAGGGAGTGGTGCAGGCCCCCAGAGGACAAAATAGAACCTTGTCCCTATGCTTAGAGAAATGCCTGGTTATAAAGTAGGGGCAGGGGGAGAGAAAGGAGTTTAGCTGGGGCCCAGGAAAGACTTTCTAGCCAAGGAAAAAGAGACATCCAGGCCACAACTTAGCTCCGGGCCTTCCCCCTCCTGCTCAGAGAAATTCAACACTAGTCAACAAACATTTATGGAGCTCTTACTGTGTGCAAAGTACTGTGCCCATTCCAGAGGGAAATAAGAAATTTAGAAAAGACAAGCCCCTGCCTTCATCATTCTATGAGAAGATGAAACCAACACAAACTTAAATATGCACTATTGCATGATAAGTGCATTGGAGAGATGTAAAATGTAGTGCTCTAGCAATGACCTGGGAAGACTTCATGGAGAAGGAGGGTGTTTTTTTTTAAGCACTAAGGAATAGTGGATAGAGAGATGGTTCTGGCAGAGGGAAGACCCAGTTCAAGCCCAGCTTCAGACACTTCCTAGCTGTGCGACCCTGGGAAAGTTACCTGACTTCTGATTGCATCTGCTTCCTCAATTATAAAAAAGGGATAATAACACCTACCTCACAGGGTTGTTGTGAAGATCAAATGAGATACTAATTGTAAAGTGCTGAGCACAGTGCTTGGCCCATAGTAGGGGCTTAATAAATGCTTATCTCCTTCATCCTTTTGAAGGAATTTAAAGAATAGGTAAGAATTCATAAGCAGAAGAGGAATAGACAATGCAGGTAAAAAGTACATCTAGATAGGTCCAGAACCAACCAGGAAAGAGAGTAGTTCAGTTTGGCCAATGTGTACAATGTGTGAAGGAGAATAATGTTAGATAATGCTGGGAAGTTAGAATGAATCCAGAACACTGAAGGAGCTTGGATACCAGACAGAGGAATTTGGGATTTATTCAGGCAAGGGAACCACTACAGGTTTGGGGCAGAGTGTTGACATAACCAGATCTATACACAAGGAATAGTATGTATAGAAGTTAAAAATAATGTGTATAGTCCAATTGGCTAAGTAAAGGATGCATTTTAGATTTTTTTTTAAAAAGGAGGCAAGAATATCCTGCCTCTAACTCTTATTATTTGGGTGACTTTTAGCAAATGACCCCAAATTCCCTGGGCCTCAGTTTCTTCATTTATAAAATAAAGGTTTGGATATGTCATCCAACTATTGATAAAGCATACTATCCACCTCCAAAGAAAGAACTGATATTGTTTTGTTTTTTGTTTTGTAGGGCATTGAGGGTTAAGTGACTTGCCCAGGGTCACACAGCTAGTAGGTGTCAAGTGTCTGAGGCTGGATTTGAACTCAGGTCCTCCTGAATCCAGGGCCAGTGCTTTATCCACTGCGCCACCTAGCTGGCCCCAAGGACTGATATCAATTGAACGGACTGAAGCATGTTATTTTTCATTTACTTTCATTGTTTTTCTTTTATTCAAGTTTTCTTATACAAAATGACTAATATGGTAATGTTTTATATAATCACACATGTATAACCAACCTATACCCCGATTGCTTACCACCTCAGGAAGGAGGGAGGGGAGAAAGGTAAGGAGGGATAAAAATTGGAACCCAAAACTATAAATAAAAATGTTTTATTACTTTAAAAAATGTCATCCAAAGAGCCTTCTGGCTATATATAAATGATACTATTACCCGCTTCATTAATCAAATAGCAATGAGGGTCTTAAGTGCTGACAACGGGAAAACCTAGGGCACAGAACTAGGTAATGTGACAAGAGACTCCTCGAGCTATAAATGGGACCAGTGTGTTGATTATCCTTCCCAGAAATTTTGGCAAATACACATCTATGTCATTGATTAAAATGTTAAACAGTGTAGTCATCAGAGTGCTGTTTTTTGGTTGATCCATTCAACAGGTTCCAAGTTAATCTAATTGCATTATCATCAAGTCTATATGTCCACCTTTTCCACAATACTAGCATCAGAGGTTTTGTCAAATGCTTTGCTAAAATATAGATAAATTATATCTATGGTATTCCCTTCATCTACCACTTCAGGAACTCTATCAGAAAAAGAAATTAGGTTAATCTGATATGATGTGATCTTAATGTCCCTGAGATCTTGTAGGTGTCAGGTCTTGGGGTTTAAGTAAGGACTGCTACCCAATTAAAAAAATAGACATCAGACTAGACAAAGAGTTTTTAACCTGGGGACCATGAACTCTTTTTAAAATTTAGGGGGCAGGGGCAGCTAGGTGGTGCAGTGGATAGAACACCGGCCCTGAAGTCAGGAGGACCTGAGTTCAAATCCAGCCTCAGACATTTGACACTTACTAGCTGTGTGACCCTGGGCAAGTCACTTACCCCCAATTGCCTCACCAAAAAAAAAAATTTAAAAAAAGTTTTTTTTTAACTTAGGGGGGCAGCTAGGTGGTGCAGTAGATAAAGTACCAGCCCTGATTCAGGAGGACCTGAGTTCAAATTCGGCCTCAGACACTTGACACTTACTAGCTGTGTGACCAACTAGCTGTGCTGACACTTACTAGCTGTGTGACCACTAGCTGTCATTTAACCCTCATTGCCCCACACAAAAAAATTAAATACATACATACATATATACATATATATGGTAACTGGCAACTGTACTTTAATATAGCTTCCTTTGTAAGCCTATTTTATACATTTAAAAACATCATTCAGAGAAGAGGTCCATAAGCTTCACCAGACTTCCAGAGTGGTCAATCAAACACATACATACACAAACACACACACACACACACACACACACACACACCCTTTGGTTTAGACTGAATAGCTGTATCTCTAGCCCTTTCTGTGGCATAGGGAAGGATGTTGTCAGGAAAAAGTAAGATGATAGATATGAACAGGTTTTGAAAGTAAAAGCTCTAGATCAAAAGATATCATAAAATCATGTTTTTTAAAATTGATTTCTATCAGTTGTCATCTATTCGAATTTAGAACATCTGAAACACTGCAGACAGTACATATTTTACTTGGAATGTGTTGTATATTTCTCTATATATGGGATTATGTGTGTGTTTGTAAGTCTGAGCAGCAAATTTCCTTCCTAATTTTTTTACTTAGGGTGCTGTTACAATTAATTTCATAGTAGGGAAGGAAACCCAGGAAATAGGAGAAGTGAAAGAAATAAGCCAATGTAGGTCCAGAGAGAAATTGATTGAAAGAGCTAGGCCCTCCATATAAGGAATATTGCTTTGTCCTTGGGGTGGATGCGGTGTTGAGTGAGCACTAGCCCCTCTGGTGTGAGGCCTTGCCAAGCCCTTTTAAGGACTGCTCATTCAACTTTGGGGTCCACTTGTGCCCCAAATCTCACCTGTAGCTCCAAGAAGCTATAGAATGCACAGTGGCCACATCTGGGTAAAATTGTCTCAGCTGACTTGCTATATCAAGTTGAGAGTAACCAAGGAGCCTCAAGCATGTCACTGAGTTGGGGAGATGTCTACCCCCAAATATGTGAAGACTTTCCCCAGCAGAATGAGCACATGAGGACAATTTATTCCAATGGCCATGAAAGCAGCTAAAGCAGGTACTGTGGAGAGCTTAGAGCTTAGTCGGACATCAAAAATGCCAAGGACATCCACCGCATCTTCAGCCAACACCAGTTTTCCTGACTTTTATCTTGCCATCAAACTTCAATGACTCTGGAAAAAAGGGTGAGTCCTCAGACTTTGTACGATTCTACTTGCATCACCCCAGGATGTCATTGGTCCTCTTCAAAAATGAAGGACAAACAACAATTGCTCTATCCTGTAGTGGTAAATCACACTGATAATGTGATTTACTTTTGGCCTTCTAGGGACACAGAGAAAAAAATGAAAAGAATTCACAAACAACCAGAAGAAGAAATTGACAATATTCATTTGAAAGAAGTTCAGAATTGCTAATAATCAAAGAAATATACATTAAACTAACACTCATTTATTAAGAACCTAGTATGTACCAGGCACTCTACTAGGTGCTAAAAATAGAAATAAAAATATCAGCTAGATCATGCCCTCAATGAGATTACTTACATCTATAGTCTAAAGTAACTAAGCTAAAATCTTAAATCCATTAACTTGGCAAAGATCGTAAAAGGTGAAAAAAACTAATGTTTGTAGGCCTGTAAGGGAAAAAAGAGGTATATTAATTCTAGTGGTGCTATGAATTAGTCTGACTATTTTGGAAAATTAAATGAAACTGGAAATAAAAATTATAGAATTATTCATACCCTCCAAACCTTTAGTACCACTAATAAATGGTTTTAATACCCTAAGAATGTCATTGATAGGAAGAAAAGACCTATTTATGCAAAAAAGAAAATTATACCCACACTATTTATACTAATTTTAAAAAACAACAACTGTGCCCAATGATTGGAGCATGGTTGAATAAATTGTAGTACATGAATAAAATGTAATATTACTTTCTCATAAGTAATGACCAATATGAAAAGTACATTTAAACATGGAAAACTTAGGAAATAATGAAATGTCAACTGTTGTTTCTTGAGGAAAACAACGGAGTTAAAACTGTCATCTCTGAGAAGATTAAGAGACTAGAAGTTATTCTTGTGAAAGCCAAACTGTTTCTTAGTCTTAGAGTTAGCTGCTATCTTGTGAATGAATCTGAAGAAACATTGTGAGATAAATGCATTTAACTCTTATTTTGTGAAAAGATATTTTGAAGAGAATTTCTAAAAAATGTGAATTACAATTCTAAGGGAACTCTGTTTAGTAAATTGAGGAGAAATCAGCCAATATGTACACAAGAGTATTCTGTTCTATTTCCCCTGCTTTTTAAGAGCACAAAGGTGACTGGCTGTGCACATTATTCACTGCAATCCATTGTAAATATTTATTTATCTGTATTATTCTTTTCTTCTGTAATAAATTACATGAGCTGTAGCATGGATGTTATTAAGCCTATGAGACCAAGAATTTTTAGAAAAGAGCAAAAGTTTATGGAAAAAAGAGATTTCTGTGGTTTATTTATAAACTGGGGTAGGAGCTCAGAGCTAACTGATTAATTAATAAGATATATTACAGATTTCTATTGATTTATGAGGAAATATCAGAACAGACTGCCTTAGAATCTGGGTAGAGAATTAATATGGAAATGTAAGCTGGGAGCAGGAATAGAAGTATAGAGAATTAATGTGGTTGTTGATTCATGCACATATGGATACTGCAAAGTCTGGTATACCTATAAATGTTCAGTCACTTTTTTAGTTGTATCTAACACTTCTTGACCCCATCTGTGGTTTTCTTGGCAAAGACGCTGGAGGGGTTTGCCATTTCCTTCTCCAGCTCATTTTACAGATGAGGAAGCTGAGGCAAACAGGGTTAAGTGACTTCCTAGGTTCACACAGCTAGTAAGTGTACAAGGCCAGATTTGAACTCAGGAAGATGAGTCTTCCTGACTTCAGACCCAGCACTATATACAGATGGGAAGGCATAGACTGTTTCACTTTTGGCTTGGTATCTCCAGTACCTTGCACAATCAATCATTCAATCAATAAACATTTATTAAATGCCTATTATGTACCAGGTACTATGGGGATGCAAAATGAGGCAAAAGACAGTCCCAAACCTCAAGGATTTCATAATATGGGGGAGACAACATGCAAGCAAATATACGCAAATCTAGCTATATACAAGCATACCTCATTTTATTGGCTTTGGTTTATTACACTTCACAGATGTATTTTTTTTTTTTTACAAATTGAAGGTTTATGGCAATCCTGCATTAAGCAAGTCTATTGGCACCATTTTTCCAACAGCACGTGCTCACATCATGTCTCTGTGTCACGTTTTGATAATTTTCGCAGTATTTCAAACTTTTTCATTATCATGAGACCTGTTGTGGTGATCTATGATCAGTGAACTTTCATGTTAATTTTGTAATTATTTTGGGGTGCCATAAGCCCGTACAAGATGGAGAACTTAATCAATAAATGTTGACTAAGTGGCAGTTCCCCTGTCTCTCTCCCTCTCCTAGGGCTTCCCTATTCCACGAGAAACAACAATATTTGTGTTCAAGTGAAAGGAAAAGTCAATCAATGAAGCAAACTTCACTGTTGTCTTATTTTAAGAAATTGCCACAGCCACCCCAACCTTTAGCAACCACCACCCTGATCAGTCAGCAGTCAACAAAATCAAGGCAAGACCCTCCGTCACCAAAAAGATTATGACTTGCTGAAGGTTCAGATTAGCATTTTTAGCAATAAAATATTTTAAATTAAGGTATATAAATTTTTTAGATATAATATTATATCCTTAATAGACTACAGTATAGTATAAATATAACTTTTATATTCACTTTATTGTAGTGGTCTGGAAGTGAACCAGGTATGTCTGTACAGGAAAAAAAGATTAAGACTGGGAAGGCACTAGAATTAAGAGAGGTTGGGAAAAGCATCCAGTAAAAGGTGGGATTTTAGTTGGGACTTAAAAGAAGCCAAGGAGGTCAGTACCCGTAACAGAGAATAGAAAACATTCCAGGCATAGGGGATAGCCAGAGAAAATGCCTGGATATAGTAGGTACATAGTAAGCATTTGTTGATTGATTGGTGGTTTAGGTTCTCCTGCCCTGCATATTGATTAGCCAGACCACCTCCAGCATTATGCTTCAGATTAGGTTTCCCGGGGCAGCTAGGTGGCACAGTGGATAAAGCACTGGCCCTGGATTCAGGAGGACCTGAGTTCAAATCCAGCCTCAGACACTTGACACTTACTAGCTGTGTGACCCTGGGCAAGTCACTTAACCCTCATTGCCCTGTAAAAATAATAATAATAAAAAAAAAAGATTAGGTTTCACAGGGCCCCCCTCCTGGGGGTTTTCTGTTCAGCCTCCATCACTGTTCTCTCTCAAAAGAGCTTATAGTTTTCTTCAGTCCTCAGGGCCTGCTGAAGCCCATAATCAAGATTTGTCATTGTTCAGTCCTGCCTGACCCCATTTGGAGTTTTGGGTTGACCATTTCCTTCTCCAGCTCATTTTATAGATTGGGAACCTGAGGTAAACCGGGTTAAGTGACTTGCCCAAGGTCACACAGCTAGTAAGCCTCTGAGGACAGATTTGAACTCAGGAAGAGTTCATGGCATTCTATGCATTGCTCAATGAAATAGCTACCTAACCTTTAAACAGGAGACTCCCTAAACAGGCAAGCTATATTAGATGAATTAAACAAATTATGCCTTGTTACAGTTTAGGTCTTAGTTCATTCTGTTCTCCCAAGTCAGTATATTTAACCTGCCCCTTTCTCCAACATGTTATTTGTCGATTATTTAAGGGCCTTTGGTCACTGAAAAAGAAGGAAACTGCCTTCTTATTTTGGTCCCTGGTCCACTCTTCAGCTTCAAGTCAGATCTTGGGTCTTCCTTCCTTGTCACTCAAATACTGATTAAAACAACATCTAACTAAAGTAGTTTCACTTTGCTGTATATGGCTCTCTAAAAAGCTTCCTCCTCTAGATTAAACTTGTCACTCATTCTGCCATGCTCTTCATTTAAGCCACCTGAAAAAGTCATCCTCCCCTAACAGAACAGTTATGAGTAACCCTTTCTATGATTGCTCCTGTCCTTTTCATATAGGATTATGCAGACAATGGCATTTCAGAAGCTGTATTTGCCACACTGAAAAAGGAAGTATTTCAGATTAAAGAAGGGTAAGCATCCTAGATGCCAGGAAAATGGATAGCACCTTGGTATCTTCAGCTACAAAAATAAAAAAAGAAAACAAGTTATCTCAAATACAAATGCAAACATAAGTAGTATGATTTTTAAAAATACACATGATGATAGGATGATCTGTGTATTTGTAACTAGGTGTCAAAGTGGATAGAGTGCTGGGGTCCAGAGTCAGGAAGACCTGAGTTCAAATCCAGCCTCAGACACAAGATGTATGACCCTGGGCATCACTTAACTGTATTTGCCTCCGGTTCCTCATCTGTCAAATGAGCTGGAGAAGGAAATGGAAAGTCATTCCAGCATCTTTCCTTAAAAAAAGCCCAAATGGGGGTCACAAAGAGTTGGAAACAACTGAATAGCAACATGAACAAGTTGTCTCCCCCCAGTAGAATGTAAGCTTATATCCCAAGTGCCAAGCACAGTGTCTAGTGCATAGAAGGCATTTAATAAAGGCTTACTGATTAATTGAATGTAGGGAGCCAGTAGTTTAGGAAGAGGTATTAAACAATTATGAGGCACTCCTAAGAATATTCTCCCTACTTTTTTTTTTTTTTTGCAGGGCAATGAGGGTTAAGTGACTTAAGTTAAGTTTTTTTTTTTTTTGCAGGGCAATGAGGGTTAAGTGACAGGGTCACACAGCTAGTAAGTGTCAAGTGTCTGAGGCCACATTTGAACTCAGGTCCTCCTGAATTCAGGGCCTGTGCTATCTACCTGCCCCACTCCTAAGAATATTCTCAATTTTACAAGGAATGAGACTGATAATAATGATCATCTTAGGAATTCATTTTAAACTACCATATGCTTTATGTGATTTCAAAATAATTTCAATTCCCCTTCCCTTTGTAGACCCTATGATAAGTTTGCAAACAAACTTCCTCCAAATCTAGCTTTTATAAAACCTGAATGCAGGCAATTATTGGTATTATTTTTCAGTGTGTATCTATGGACAGAAGGTTTAATGTGACTGTTGTTGCCTTGAATGTCAGCTTCTAGACCAATAATGAACTGGAAAGTTAAAATGGAACCTTAAGTTTGAAGAGATCCATATAAGATGATGGGAACTGAACTGTGGTGACTTGGGATAGGATAGAGAAAGGAAGAGAGAGAGAGAGGAAGGGTTGAAGGAAAGAAGGAAAAAAGGGGGAGAGGAAGGAGGAATGAAGGAAGGAAAGCAGGACAAGAGGGAGGGAGAAAAAGAGGGAGGTAAGAAAGGAGGAATGGTGGGGAAAAGGGAGGAAAGAAAGGAAGGAGGTAGATTGGAAGAATGGGAAGGTGGGAGGAAGGGATAAAGGAAGGGATAGAAGGAGGGAGGAAAAGAAGAAGGAAGGCAGAGAGGGAGAAAGGGAAGAAGGAAGGAAGGACATTCCTGTGACAAATGCAGCTTTAGACAGCTCTGAGGACCAGAGAGAAAATTAAGATAAGTGTACAGAATGGACCTGTTTGAAAGCAGCTTAAAGGCACAAATATTGACTGAAGGTGAAAATGGTTGCAGGGCATTGTTGTCCATCAGCTAATTTACGTATGCCAGTTTTCTGGTTTTGAAATATAGCTAAGAAACTATAAAATCAAGAACTGTTTGGGGATTGTGGATAAATCTTACATTATTTATTTGTATTATATCTGATTCAACTGTGAATTTGGGTTTTATCAACCTGAGCTAGAAATTGGTAGAAGCCCAATAAATAAGGAAATGAGAAAGCCAATGATCAGAGGAACGAGAAGACACAGCAGCTGCCTTAAGAGAGAGCTGACTGTTACCTGACGCTTGAGAGGATCCAAATGGAAGAAATGAAAGATAAGAGCAGTAGCTTTAAGGTGAGTGAGCCTGAAGCTGGACCAGCGTTGCTGCAGCTGCAGCTGCAGCTGTTGTGGTTGGGCTTGTTGATCTCTAGCACCATCTACAGGCTGAGAGGGCAGAATGTGTCAAATGATTGTCAGTATCGCCTTCTTGCTGCCCTTTCTGGCTTGAGAATGAGCAATTCCTCAGAGGCCCAGAGAGCAGATGTGAGGAGCTTTGCAGTTCTCTAGCTTAAGGGGGTACTGCTTGTCACTGAAACAGCTTAATACTGCTTCAGTGCCCAACCAAAGGAGCATCTTTGGAAAGCTGCAAACATCAGGCTTAGGGCTACTGCCTCACTAAAAGAATATAATGCTTCTGCTTTCTTTAAACACACACACACACACACACACACACACACACACACACACACACACACACACACACTGCTTCAGTGGCCCAACAGTGGCAGAAAAGTGACTATATCCAGTGAACTGTTCCCTAAAAGAGGTGATCTAAGTCTTCTAGGTCTTCAGTCTAGTAATCTTAAGTCATGGATTGTCCTGGGCACATGGAATTTCTTTCTCATGTGCCTCATTGCTAGGTTATTTGTGTTCACTCTGACTCTCCCAACTCTGCTGCTACACACACACACACTTCATGCTTAGGTGATAGAAACCCAGGCTTCTAGGTGGACTACGGTTTGCTTATTCTTATGCTTGTCTTTGAGTAAATGTTATGGTTGTTTTTATCTGATCCTTTAGTAAATGTTTCATGTTAAAAGTCAACGGTGTCATTGGAACTAATTTTGTATAAATGGAAAGCACACTGGTGAGGCTCTGAAAGTAAATAACTGCCACGTGGTCACCCCTCTGGAGAACCATAAAATGAGGGGTGAACAAGCACGCTCCACCCAGCCCAAGATAATAAAAAGGCTAAGGAGTGCCACATCTGGGGTATGCTGCAGGGGTTCTTCTGATATGGCACCTTTTACATTGGCAGAGATCTACAGCAGAGAGGATTTATGAAATGATTTCCCAGGAATCTACTAGAGAAATAAAATGTTGGAACTTTTTGAAGTTTTTCTCTCTAAGACAAACCAGTTTCTTTAATATAATGTTGATTTTTTTTAATACTTAGTTCCTTATATCTTTTGATTTGCTAACCCATTAAATGTGGAGGTTAATATCAGTAATAATGACATAGTATGTCTAGAATACTGGCACTTAGCAATGCAGATAATCTTCTCTAAGGAATGCCAACTAAGAAACAAAGATATTAAAGATATTTACAAGATGCCATTAAAATGCAAAGAAAAGTGAATTATTAACTAAGAGGTTATGAAGAGAAAGATAAAAATCTTTTCTGTATCCTTTAAATTACCTGAGAATGTAAAACCTTCTAAAATTCCTAGTAAGACAGGGAATTTCAATATTGCAATTGTTTACTGGTGGCTCGGCCTCCCTTAAGTCTCCCTGTTCCAATCTATCCTCCATTTAGCCAATAGAGTGATTTTCCTAAAGCCCAGATCTGACTGTGTCACTTCCCTCCCTTCCCCCACTCAATAAATTCCAGTGGTTCCCTATCACATCCAGGATCAAATAAAAAATCCTGTTTGGCATTCAAAGCTCTTTATAGCCTAGCCCTCTCCTATCTTTCCAGTCTTCTTACTCCTTACTCCCTGTCACAAACTCTGATCCAGTGAGACTGGCCTCCTGGATGTTTCATAAACAAAGAACTCCGTCTCTTCTCTCCCAGCATCTTCTCTGTCACCCAGGCCTGGAATGTTCTCTTTCCTTATCTTTGGCTTCTCTGGTCTCCTTCAAGTCCCAACTAAAACCCCACCTTCTATGGGAAGCCTTTCTCGACCCCTCTTAATTCTAGTGCCCTCCCTCTCTTACTTATTTCCTATTTATCCTGTATATAGCTTGTTTGTACATATTTGTCTCCCCCATTAGATTGTGAGCTTCTTAAAGGCAGGTAATATCTTTTGTCTCTTTTTGCATCCCTAGGGCTTAGCAGAGTGTATGCCACATAAGTAGATGCTTAATAAATGCTTTATCTACTGTATGCAACTTGTCCACTGCTAACATTTTACAGCCAGCTTACACCAACTGCAGGTCTTTCCATCTTCCTTTGAGTTATTTGTATTTTTTATATTCTTCTGACATCATGGTATTATACGATTCATAGTCTGGAGAATAATGTCTTAAAGATACCAACATTAATGAAATAAACCCTTCTATTTCCATAAAACTTTATAGTCACAAAGCATTTTAACATGAAGTAAGCAAGGCAGGTTATCTCCATTTTACCAATGGGGAAACTTAGGCCAAGAGGTTGAGACTTGGCCAAGCTTGCAAAGGGTGAAGCTGAGTCCTGAATCCATGTGTTCTGACCCCTACCTGGCCTTCATGACTCGTTATCACAGCTCTCATAGTTGGTGATATCAGACTGAAACTCCCCAGTGTTTTTTGTTTGTTTGTTTGGGTTTTTTTTCCCCAGTGTTTTTGAAGGAGCTAAAGGGCATTATTCCCCTACCCTCCCATCCCCAATCACTTCAAGAGAGCCACTCCAAAAATGTTTGAGAGGATCAGTAGTATGCTTGGACTTGATACAGGGGAAAGTCTGGCTGAGTCTTCCCTCTACTACTTATTAAGTGAATCACATAGAACAAGTTATTTAGCCTTTTAAAACCAGTTTCCTCATCTGCAAAATGAAGATTATAATATCTACCTCATAGAGTTGTGAGAAAAATTCGGCAAATAATGAGTTATGTTCCTACTAGGCACCGAAGCAGTTCTCAGAAAACTGGGCTGTTTTCTTCCTACTCACTCCACCATCTTGATGAGAGGTCAATCTACTTCTTGCAACTTCCTCCTATTGCTTCTGGTTCTGCCTCTGGAACCAGAGAAAACCCCTCTAAAAATACAAATAATTCTAAGAGTGAATTAGCTGAAGAACAAAATATGACTTTAGTCTACAATTGGAGAGACTGAGGCCAGAATCTAGACACAAGGCTTCTCTCCCTAGTGAGATTCTCAGAGATGTTTTTATACATTCTAAAGAGAACAAAGGCTATTAATTACCACTATGTCTAACAGCTTGAGAGAAAAAAAAGCTAACAAACTCAAGGGACTTCAAAGAAGATGCAGCACCTTTAACTTCTCTGATTTATATACTTGTTGATAATCAAGACACTGCATACTGTTAAAACAAAGTCATATTTCCAGTTTAAAATAACATTCCAAATTTTTGAAGTCACTCTGCTGCCTTTTCAAGGTAACACTTGCTGCTAGCCTTTAATGTCTTTATCATTCCCGAGTTTAAATTGCCTTCAAATATATGAAGACAATTATCATTCCTTCTTCCCAAAATCTCTTCTCCAGGATTGAAACAGCTGCAGTTCCTTCCATTGGACCTTGTATTACATTGAGTCTCCCCACTATCTTGGCTGTCCTCATCTCCAAGCTCTCTAGTTTATTAAAGTCCTTAAAATGTGGTGGCCAGAACTGAACACTTATCAGGTATGAGGAAAGACCAAGCTCTCTAGTTTACTAAAGTCCTTAAAATGTGGTGGCCAGAACTGAACACTTACCAGGTATGAGGAAAGAGTATGGGGAAACTACAGTATCATCTCCCTTATTTTGAGGGCTATGACCTTTTTAAAACAGGCTAAGATCGAAATTTGCTTTTATGAATGCCACATCACCATGGTGGCTTGTTATCTTGTATCTATTATCCACAATTATTATCTCTTGTATCTTTCATCCACAATCTCAGTTCTGACACTTTACCTGCTATATGGATTTCAGTAAATTACTTGATTTCTCTAGGCCTTTTCTCTCACCTATAAAATAAGGGGTTTGGACTGAAGACTTCTTAAGATTTCTTGCATCTCTAAATTCTAGGACTTTGGGGGGTGGGGGGGAATGAGAGTTAAGTGACTTGCCCAGGGTCACACAGCTAGTAAGTGTAAGTGTCTGAGGCTGGATTTGAACTCAGGTCTTCCTGAATCCAGGCCTGGTGCTTTATCCACTGCACCACCCAGCTGCCTCCAATCCTAGGATTTTTTTAGTGAATTTTATTGACATCATGACACTACAAATTTCTGATGTTGCAGTCTCGTTGCAAAGTTCCATAAAGCTTTGACTTCTCCAGAGACTGTGATTTTGAACCATAATTTGAAATTATGACAATTAATCCAATTCAATGAACATTTACTGTGTTTAGTATGCACAAGGAATACACCTGAAAATGTCATTTCTAATAACCACATTTCAGGTGCACTTGCTTTATTAGCTTCCAGTTTGCTGATCTCCTAATCCCCAACCTCAAAGGAACCAATGAGACCACTAAAATTAAATGCTTAGTGATATTCTCATCCATATTATACATTCAAATTAGTTGCTTAAAAGCCTAAATAAATTAAGCTGGGCCTAAAATCTCTTGAATTATAGGGATGAATTTTATTATAATTTAAAATTGTGACCCCATGAGGGTTCTATATTAGATTCTTTCATGTTCACTGTGAATAGATGTTATAATGATTTATTATGTGAGATATAGGAATATTTGGCAGACTGACAGAATAATTTGATGGGTAGAAAGGTTGGAAATCCTTTTGTGGATGAACTGGCTTCAAATAATCCTTAGGAATGCTGCAAGGCATTTTTTTAAATTAACACTATAAAAGGTACGGTTTCTTTTATGTAAATGGAATTGATAATTAGAGAGCCAAGACTTCTAGATATGTTCATATGTAGTCTGATTTTATTCAAGGAAATGAATGTTTGCCAGTTACAGCAAGTAGATAGCCTAGATTAGTGTTGAAAATAACCTATGTGCCATCCTGAACTCTTACTACTAGAGCTATACTGAAACTTCAACGGGTTTTTAATTCACTGGCTTGGGACTCTTGACAACCATTTGTAACATAATTTAAATGGAGAAATTTTCTGGCACTCAATAAAAAAGTAACAGGATGACTCAGAATACTTTCTACTCTCTTGTGGAAGTCAGCCCTCTACTGGCCAGTTAATCCATCTCATTCATATAAACTAAAGGTCATAAGTAAAATTGTGCTTATCTTTGTAAACATCATTTAAAACTATGCAGTTTTTACCATTCAAACTATAAACATTTTAGATATTAACTTTCTTTTAAAAGAAAAAGGGGTTTTTTTAACTATAAAGAACTAAAAATGTGCTACAGGCTCATTCTGTAAAACATCCCTAAAGAAGTTTATTTGTACCACTGCCCTTCTCCAGAAATACACAAATACAAAAGCCTGAAGAATAGATATATCTGAATATATAAAGATGTGTTACAAAAATAAAAGTTTTTCCTCACAGATTTAAATATGCAGCAATTTTTCTTTGTACATTGAAAATTAATTACATGCCAATAACACTAGTGTTACAGTGCATAAAAGACCCAGTAACAAACCAAACCAAACAAGCATTGAAACAACTTGATTAACAAATGAAAAAGCATTCATTAAGCACTTACAATAGTACTAAGCTCAGAGCTACAAAAAGAAAAACACAACAATCCAAGCTCTCAAGTTCACCTTCTAATATGGAAAGATGACACAAATAGGCTTTAGCAGTTCAGCTACAAGTCAGAGGGAAAGGTCCACTCGACAATTTAAATGTTTTAATCATCATCTCTGCCCTGCAAACACACACTCAATTTTATTTAAAAGAAAAACTATTTTACCTAACCAAACAGTGTTTTATTTAACACTTGTTACCACAACTCTGTCAGGCTGGTGACTGCTAATTCCACTTTACAAGAGAGAATACTTGGAGGTTAAAATTTAAGATAACAGACTCACTGGGCTTATTAAATTTGGGCAAAACTCCAAATGGTATGAATTTTGCAGTAAATGATTCCTATTTTTTCTACCAAGAATTTCTTTAGCAACTGAAAACACATTCATTCAACCGTTACAAGGTGTCACAAATCTTAACACTGCACTAAGACTTTTGGGACATCCAGTATTCAAATGTGTAACTTTCCATTACTAGTATTCTCCAAAGGAGTTGGATCAAGAAACAACAATCTTTACAGGTTTCTCTCTCCATTCTACTTCAGATTTCTGGCTTAAATTGAGTTTTGTGACCCAAAATGGGCATTTTGGGGAGTGATAAAAATGCTCAAAGCTTAAGTTATAACATTTTAAAAGCACTTTATGGCCCATATGATGGGCATAAATCATAGAAACCCCATGTCATCAATATTACCCATTACTGAGATTTGATTTTCTTACCCAACTTTCTCAACTGATAATGAGAAATAATCTGAACCAATATATAACAGTTAATAAAAAGAAAGAGCAAACCAGCTAACCAAATGAGCAAAAAAGTGTTTTTCCCTTGGAACTCAAGGAAGTAAGCAGGAGCCAGCCATAATGCCTGTCCCATAAACCACAGTCCAAGGAGGAGTACAGCTCTCTCCCAGGACATCCTTATTTGTGGCATCACAAGAGGTAGCAGACAGAGGTACCATAAAAAATACTGGGAAGTGCAAACCTTATTAAAACTCACAAAAATGGCAGTGTGGAGAAAACAACAAAAAGCCAGGTCCCTATAATAAGCAAACGACACAACTACAAGTAACAACAACTGCGGCAGAAACGCTACCAGTCCGAGTGAAAAACTCCATTTGCTCTCTGCTGTCAGATAGAGCATGTAGAAGTACGGGGAAAAATTGTGTCGGATGTCTCGCCTGGTTAAGTGATAGAGGTAAGTGTGTTCCAGAAATTCCCAGCCGTATTTGTAATAAAACCCTAAGCCCAAGGCAGAAAACGTGAGTCCAGCAACGACCCCGAAAAGCAGCACATCCCGATTCCACAGCCCCTGAGCCAGTGCCCAGACCCGAGCCAGGCGGCATTTCTTGAAGCTGTGCCCCTCCGCCTCGCCGTGGGAGGTCTGCAAAGAGAGGACTATGGGAAGGCCGTAGGTCACCGGGTACACCTTCATGTGCACCACCAGGCCGTAGACCACCGCGGCCGTAGCCACGTGTTTCCTCTCGAGAAGGTACAAGGTGGTCAGGACCAGGGAGGCGATGACCGACTCGGCGTTGCCCCGGCTGGACACCACCAAGGGCAGCGGGTTGAGCAGCCACCAGGCGCAGGAGGCGCAGGCCTGGTGGGGACTCAAGCCGGACAGGAGCAGCAGGCGGAGCATGAGGAAGCCCACGAGCAGGTCGCAGGTGACGAAGAGAAACTTGCCGAAGAGCTCGGAGAGGTAGACGTTGGGCGTGAGGAGCCAGGCCAGCAGCGGCGTGTAGCGGTACGTGGCTCTCTGGTAGGGGGAGCGGCCCTCCGTCACCAGGCGCGCCGCGTCCGTGAACACCCGGTAGTCGATGTCCGTGAACTTCACCACCAGCGTCCGGTCCTGGTAGAGGCCGTAGAAGACCAGGGCGACACGGGCCGCCAGGGCGACGCCGAATATGGCGGCGGGCCCGTGCCAGGGCCCAGATAAGCGCTTCGCCTTCATCCTCGGCAGCCCCTCATCCGACCGTCGAAGTGGTGCCCGCCCCGGCGCCGGCCCAGTTCCACGGACATAGCTCTCCGTGTGGGTTAGCACGGAGGAGCAGAGCACCCACAACAGCCATTTCCGGAAAGGTAGTCCCGCCCCTAGAACTTACTTCCGGCATCGGCCTAGCGCTGTTGATTGGTTCATATACCTCTCGCGTTCGTCCTCCTTCCAGGGAAAGGGCAGGACTTCCTGTCTCGTGGGTGTGTCGGATGTGTTTTCCCCGGAGCCGGGTGGGAAGCCCTCCCTCCTGCTCTCAGAAACCAGAAGGGGCGTGGCCTACGTGTGGGCGTGGCGAGGGCAAAATGATGCTTGAATTCCCCGTGCTGTTAGACCCGGGTTAGAACCTCCCGCGCGTGAGATTGGTGAGCCTGTGACTTTGAAAGATGGTGGAAAACAGGATTGGAGGAAGGCTGAAGTTGTCATGATTAAAAAAAAAAACAAAACAGGAGAGTCTACTCTGCAAACCAAAGGCTAGTGAACTTTACTTCTAGACTGAATTATAAAAAGGATGGTTACTGAACATCAGAAAAGGAGCTGTCATCCCCAAGATCCAGCATGGCTTCATCAGGAACAGACCGTACAGCACTAACCTCATTTCTCACTTGAAAGAAATAACGAATAATAGCTAGCATTTAAGTGGCATTTTAAAGCTTACAAAGCGATTTACAAATATCCCACTCCATCCTCACGTGTTAAGCTTATTTCTAAAGCGGAAAAATAGGGGAACATTGCAGTTAACGGATTAGCTGCTGTTAGAGATCTCGAGGACTTTTTTTTTTTAACTTCAGGGATTCTTATCCTTTTTTGTGTCATAGTTGCCTTTGGCAGTCTGATGAAGCCTATAGACCCCTTCTCAGAATGTTTTTAAATACACAAAATAAAATAAAGAGAATTACAAAGAAAACATTATATTGAATAATGATTAAAATACATTTTTTTAAACTTCATGGACTCCAGGTTAAGAACCCCTGAAAATCCAGCTCCCACTCCCCCCCCCCTTTTTTTTACAGGTAAGGAAACTGAAGCTCAAAAGTTAAACGACTTGCCAGGGTCTCACATGGAGAACACATAGGAAACAGAATTCGAACCCAGACCCTCTGGCTCTGAATCCAGTGCACTTTCTACTATTAGCAGCTAGCTGTATTTAGCAAGTCACTGAATAAAAAATCTCATGCTATTTTTTTGTGCATAAAAATGGAAAAAAGTGGGTTAAATGTTAATACAATTGGGTAACTTCTGAAGTGCTTGAATGACTGTACCCAAACAGTAGCCGATGATTACAGATCAACTTTCAAGGTCTCCAGAGTAGTAGCTCTTGGGATCTGTGCTTGACCCTGTGACTTTTAACATTTTTATCAACTACATGGAAAAAAAAATACATAACATACTTGTCATGGGACAGCTAGGTAGCATAGTAAAATCAGAGCTGGAGAGACCCTGGACAAGTCACTTAACCTGTTTGCCTCAATTTCCTTAAATGCAAAAACGGAGATAATAATAGCCTCCACCTTACAGGGTTGTTGTGAGGATCAAATGAGATACTATTTGTAAAGCACCTGGCACATAGTAAGTATATAAATGTTAGCTATTATTATCAGATTTATATATGGCTAATATTCCTATGGTGTCACCTATGGGCCAGGCACTATGCTAAATAATAATGACCAGAAAGAGGAAGGTGATGTTTTCACTGTGCTCAAGCTTGTTCAGATACATGTAAAGTGGATGAATGGTGATGAATGATAAAAACATTCAGTAAGTGATTTGTAAGCACCTACTATGTGCTAGGCACTGTCCCAATTGGCTGGAGCCAGTTCTAACCAGTTTGCAAGAGCCCATTGTTAAATTTTTAGTGTGAGCAGTAACACCTCAGAAATTGTCAGTTGCTACAAAGCAGGTTTTAATTTATTGTTGTGTTGATTTCTAGATTTAAGAAAGTGATGGGGGGAAATGATAATAATACAGATTAAAGTAAAAATGTATATGCATGCTCTCCCCCCCCCCCCAAAGAGTCTGACTGTTAAACAGTTACCAGCACATGGCCGTATTGCTCTATAAATATTGCTTGAGCTCAAGAGAAGTGCAGTAGAAGCTCAGGGAATGATGTCAGGTGACTGTAAGTTAATAATAATAACAGATGGCATTTATAAAGTGCTCTAAGGTTTGCAAAGTATTTTACATCCCTTATCTCATTTGAGCCTTGGAACACCCCCAAAATGCATGACATTACATCTCCTACCTCCATGTTTTTTCACAGGCTGTCCCCTGTATCCTCAATACTTTCCCTCCCCACTTCCAACTCCAGGAATCCTGAGTTTCCACCAAGGTTCAGCTCAGGTGCCATCTGGTACAAGAAGCATTTCATGATTTTTCAAGATCCTAGCACCTCCTCTTCCCTCCTTGGAATGACTTTGTATTTATTTCTCTATCATCTCATGGCATACTCATTTAACCTGCAGTCAATTTGGGTTTGGTTCCCCCTAAAACAGCCACCACTTTGGGTTGTAGATTATCCTGTAGATACTCATTTCTAAAACTATAAATCGTAAGTCACCACTTGGTTCCCATGAACAATCAGCCAGTATAAGTTGTTGGTTCTTAGCAAAGACATTTATTTACTAACACTGAATAGTATCAAGAATGGCTACAAAACATTCTCCCCCATATCCCCGAGAAACATATTCTCCCAAGAATACGCACTGTGTATGGGAAAGAGTGGGCATGAACAGAGTACACAGGTAATGTGCCAAATGCGTATTGAACATGTGGCCAGAGCAATTAACACCTCCAGAACAGCAAGACCTGAAAGTCTTTTCTCTCCCATGGAGTCTTCACAGAGGTCCCCTGGATGCTACGTGTCTGCTGGTTGAAGAATTTAGTTGTGCTTCCAGGGTCTGCTTTTCTCCCCATATCAACTCTCAAATTCTTGACTCCATAGCTGCTCCTCTTTTCTGCCACCTGGGGTCCTCAATCCTGCTACCTGCCTTAGTGTACTGACTCTCAGGATCTGTTTCTGTCTGGAGTGTGTGGCACTGTGCACTGAATTTTCCTGAACTAATTCTCCTTCTGCATTATGGGATGAATCTTTTTGTACAAGAACTCTGAGGCTATACTGCTTAGCCAATAAAGTGGGGTGGGATGGAAAGAGAAGTCTTCTCCACGTAGAGGTCTCCTCCATAAGTAACTAGTCTGCATTCAACCAAACAAACTGGTCAACTCTTTTAGCTATTTAAAACCCCCAGGGATGTGGCTCATTTTTAGCTCTAAAAATCACATTGCCTCTTCTGATTGACTCAGAAAAGGATGCTCACATTTTCAAAGGGTCTCTGGGGGTCAATGGGTTAAATCATCTTTATACCTGTTATCCTCCTTGTTTTCTGAGATTGCATCAGCTAGGGGAATGGAGAGGAAGAACCAAATATATCCCCCTTACATTTGAGTTATAGTTTATATTTATTTGTCCTTGTATATTTATTTTCCCAATTGAATTTTAAGCTCCATAAAGACAGAGATTCTTTCTTTCTTTCTTCCTTCCTTCCTTCCTTTCTTTCTGTACTGTGGCTGACACATAAGAGGTTCTTTTTTTTTTTTTTTGGTGGGGCAATGGGGGTTAAATGACTTGCCCAGGGTCACACAACTAGTAAGTGTCAAGTGTTTGAGGCTGGATTTGAACTCAGGTCCTCCTGAATCCAAGGCCAGTGCTTTATCCACTGTACCACCTAGCTGCCCCCCACATAATAGGTTCTTTTGGGGGGGGGCAATGAGGGTTAAGTGATTTGCCCAGGGTCACACAGCTAGTGTCAAGTGTCTGAGGCTGGATTTGAACTCAGGTCCTCCTGAATCTGAAGCCAGTCTTTATCCACTGCGCCATCTAGCTGCCCCACACATAATAGATTCTTAACACAGGTCTTCTCATGTCACCACCACTACCCCTCAGTAAACTCAAGTGGCTTCCTATTGCCTCCAAGATCAAATACAAGATGCTCTGTTTGACATTCAAAGCCCTTAATAGCCTAACCCCCTCCTGCCTCTCCAGTCTTCTTAAACCTTGCTCCCCACTCAGTGACACCAGCCTTCTTAGTGTTGCATGAATAAGACACTCTATCTTTCCACACATTTTTTTCCAGCTGTCCCCCATTCCTGGAATCTTCTCTCTCCACCCCTCTGACTACTGACCTCCTTGGCTTCTTTTAAATCCCAACTAAAATTCTACTTTCCACAGGAAGCCTTCCCTAACCCCTCTTAATTCCAGTACCTTCCCTCTTTTAATTATTCCTATTTATCCTTTATATAGCTTGCTTTCTCTGGGGTTCCCTAGCTCCTGTTAGCAACGTATAAGTAAAGCCTTTTGAGTCTTTAATGTCTCAAAATCCATCTCTTATTTTTGTGGAGAATCCTAGCTCTGGGCATTGGGTCTTGGGCCCTTGCTGAACCCATTCAGCTATCAGGATCCAAGGAATCTTTGCCTTTAGCTCCAGCACTCTCATCTTTTTACTACTATCTGGGCCTTCTCTGATCCCTGAACCCACATGGAACATAGCATCTCCTGCCTGCGCATCTTTGGCCTGGCTTCAGTGCTATGACTCAAACCCTAGTTTCCTTGTCCTGCTTCCACTGTTAACACCTTATGTATCTTAGTGCTCAGTTCTAGGACCCACTTCCCACTTTCCCTTCTGCCCCCTTTCTCTACAGGCCATGTGAGGCCCACAGCACTCTGGAGTGTGCAACCAGATTAAAATATAATTGTGAAATATTTAACAAAATAAATTAAAATATAATAAAATATAAATAACATTAATATGTGGTTTTCTAAATCAACATGTGGCCTGCAGGGATCCTTATTATGGTTTAGTGACCCCCCCCCATTTCTATGTGAGTTTGACACCAGTGCTATAGACAATAAGAGTATGTTTTCTAAGGTTTGCTTACAAGGGAAAGATCCCTACTACCACAGATTGTGCAGCAGGGCTAAGCCTAGCCAGAAAGCAGTGCACGAGCCTCACTCTAGGAAATCCACCCCTCTGATCATGGTGTTTCCCCAACCTGTTAAGTCTTTTTCTGATACCTCTTGTCATAGAGGTGACCCTGGATTCTTGGAAGCTATGCCAGTGGCCCAGTGATGGACTATGTACCTGTTGTAAAAGAACAGCCTGGTTAACTTTGTGGGACTCATCACCAGGATGGCAGCAAGGTGATGGATTTTTTAATCCCAAGAACTCTCAAAGATAGCCAACCAAGCTGAAGAGGAATTGGGTCCTGCAAGAGTAGAGAGAGAATTTTTATGAACAAAACCATATATACATGTATGTATATATACATGTATGTATATATATGTATGTGTGTGTATTCAAAAAGAATATGCTAGAGTGAATTAGCATAGAGTGTAAATAAAAAGATAAATATATCTGGTTTCAGACTTGGAGGCCCCTCTTAAACTAATACATTGAGCTAGGGTTCTCTTTGTTGTTGCAGCTCTATGTGAACCCTTTTGGGGCAGCTAGGTGGTACAGTGGTTAGAGCACCAAGCCTGGAGTCAAGACGTTATTGTTCAGTTGTTTCCGCTGCGTCTGATTCTTTGTGACCCTACTCAGTGTTTTCTTGGCAAAGCTAGGTCGTGCATTGGATAGAGTTCTGGGAAGAATCACGATTGAACCACAAAAATGGCAAAGTTACTAGATTGGTTTGCTATTTCCTTCTCTAGCTCATTTGGCAGATGAGGAACCTGAGGTAAACAGAGTTAAATGACTTTCCAAGGGTCATACAGTAAATGTCTAAGACCAGATTTGAACTCCGGAAGGTGAGTCTTGCTGACTCCATGCCTGGCACTTTATCCACTGTGCCACCTAGCTGCCCACTCCTAAATATTCCTTGCAAAATTTTGTCCTCTGGGCTTTGCTCATGCTATTTTCCCATCCCTATTCCCTTCCACTTATCTAACATCTATCCATATTTCAAAGGCCTGCTCAGGTATCACCTGCTTTATGAAGCCTTTTAAAAAATAATACCCCTAAAATTTTTTTAAAGGTTTTTTTAAATAAAAATTTTTAAAATAACATCCCTGCCCTTGGAACTTCCTAAGTATATTTATCTATCCATAGAAAGAACAAAGACTTGGAGTCAGAAGACTTGGGGCTGAGTCTCAGCTCCAAAATTTCTTAGCTTGATGACCCTGGGCAAATCACTTACCATTTCTGATCCTGTTTTCCCATCTGCAAAATAGTGATAATAGATACTTGCTCTCCGTACCTCACAAGGTTGTCGTGAGCAAAATGTTTCATAAACCTTAAAGCACAATAGAAATGGGGGGAATTATTAGCTTAGCACTTCATCTTTACTATCTATCATTTTACCTATATCTCCCTTCCTCCTCTCCCCCTACCCCAAACTACTTTATAAGTACCTTGAGGGTAGAAACTGGGTTTTATATATCATTTTAACTCCAGTGCTTTACACAGTCATAATAAATATGTCAATCAATGTTTATCGTTATTGTTAAATGTTTATTTATGAGACTCCATTTTCACTTTCTTCCTTCCCTACCTGTTGTTTGGAACAGGCTTTTGAATTTATTTCCTCTCTTGGTAAAAGGGACCCTGTTTGACTGGATGGGAATACACAGGTCTGTCTCAGAACTTCAATAATGAAAAGCAGAAGAGAGATCAATTTCTCTGAGATCTGATGCAGATCGCTAGCCTAAGCCAGGGAAATAGGACCGTGGACCTTTGATGTCCTTTCCAACTCTGATTCTGTGAAGATTCATCCACAAATACAGGCAACAGGCCAACTGATTGGTTTAGAAGAGAGGGGAAAAAATGGTTTTGTGCTCATTGGTTGATGGAAAGAGTGTCCAGTATCAAAGGTGAAGTGGCCTTTGGGAGCATGATGTCAGATAGGACTTCAAAGGGAGTGGGTAATACTTCTTTTATCTTTTATAGAAAACCAGTGACCTCCCCTTTTCACCACTCCAGTCATATGGGGCATCTGGAGAGGTTGTTGAAGAGGCTAAAAGTAGGAGGAGTGGGTAGAAGGATGAGTAGCCTTAGCTGAAAAGGCTTAGGGGAGATAAAGTGAGGGGGTCAGACCAAGAAACTAGAAAACCACTAGTATTATTCAAACCTAACTAACCCCCAGGCCTCTCTATACCCTACTCCACTCCCCAACTCCGCCCATTGAGGATGTTTTATTATTGCTAGGAGGCTTATTTTCTTTTCCAAGAACAGCCTGGAAACAAATCATGGTGATGAAATATTTTATTTAGTAGCTTATTCTGTACAGGAAAAAAAAAATACTCAAGCATCTTTTTATTGGATAAATCTGACTTGGTTTAGTTTTTAGCACAATGAATGGAAACACCTTTTCCTAGACACTCCTGGTTCAGTAGAATGGGCCATTACTGGGCCCAAGGCCCAAGCTAGCTCTACAGTGAAGGCAACAGTATGTTACTTTGAAAATAAACTAGATAAGCCAAGTGAGGGTGAAGGACTAGGATAGCAGCCTGGGGAGGGGAATGGTTAATTTCTGCCATGTGGGGTGGGGGTGTTGTAGATAACTTCTTCCTTTCCTTCAGGCCACATATGAAATCCTCAGGTAGTCTCATTAGATTTGGGAGACGCTGAGGAACTAATTGTAGTGTGAAAGCTACCACCAGCTGTCCCCCAGAGCAATCCTACCCTCTTCTCCTATCTGCACAGAAACAACCCATTGTCACTCATGACAGCACCAGGGTCTGCCTGCCCTTGGAGGCATTCTCCTCCTAAGTGCTGCTTTTAGCCAGTATTTACACAGATACTTAAGTATCTATCTTAGGAGTAACATTGGAAGTAGCAGCCCAACAATCCTGCACCGGAGGATAAGGGAGCCAGGAGGGTGAGATAGAATCCTCCCACTCCAGTTCCCCTGCACCCACCCCCAGCTTTTATGATAGGGAGGCCAAGATGGAATCTGGGTGTTAAGGCTCCCAAATATGATAGTCATTATCTCTAAGGGCTCAGGCTATCGCTGCTATCACCCCTGTGAATAGAATAAGAGGGACAAGTTGGATTGGACTGGACTTTAAAAACAATGGATATGCAGGCTAGGATCCAACTGCTAGGATTCAGAAACAGAGCTAAGAAGTTTTCCACCAGACTTAGCCTCTACACTGAGTTAGAACCCGAAAAAACCTCCTCCCTAAGGGCCCTCTTAATTTCTCTGCTGCTTCTCCTACTCACCAGCAGGCCCTCTTCAGGCCCTGACAGCAACACTGGGCTGTGGGGAATGATTTGTTTTCTGAGTATCACAAGCTCACAATAGATGCCTTATTTCCAGCAAGATCAGCATGTTCTATCCTTTCTCAGTTTCCAAGGACCTCGAGCCAATCCCCCAACTCTAGACTGTGACCAGAACCAGTGACCATCATGAGACAGGGAGTCCGGGGCATCCCACCCATCCCTCTCCCTGACCCACCCTTCATTAGGGCAAGGTGTCCTGCCCCTCACTGTAAGCTCCCTGTGCACTTTTCTGTACATATATTTACACATACATAGATGTATATATATTATATATATATATATTATTTTTTCTATCTCTCTTCCATAGGTAAACCTTCTATACATGTCATGTGACCTCCCCCAAACCCTGCCTAGACTTTTTTCTCTTATCTAAGGTGTCTAGTGATGTAAAGAGGTGGATGGTAAGGCATAAAAGTTTGGTGGATTTCGGTGGGTTCCCTCAATACCACCACCTTCTTCTGTCTTCTCACCCCATCTCTTCCAGAGGTTATCAGACCATCCTCTGACACATCCTCACTCAGCACCCTTGACTCTCTCTTTCCCCTTTTCCCCACATTCCTAGATGATGGTTGGTGGAGATGTGATCCATTTCCTGTAAGAACTGTCCATATCTGGAGGCACATCTCACAGTTTAGAAGAGAAATAAGTCTGATCTGGGGACAGAGACTGCCCTCCAATGAACGCATTCAGGGTTGGGTAGGAGAATGGGATCCTTGGCATGTGAGTAGGGGGATAAGAGTGCCAGGCCAGACCAAAGGAGAACATGCCAAATAAAGTGCAATTTACAGGGAGGCCTGGAGTTGGGGACAAGACACGGGCAGGATCCTGGAGGTAAGACAGTGAATTGGGTTCCAGACAACTTCTCCAAGTTTGTTGACCGTCCAAAGAGCTGGGAAGGCTGAGAAATTAAGACTAAGGGAGTGGAGGGAGAGAGGAGGAATGACTCATGTAAGGGGGTGGCAGCTATGTGCAGAAGAAACCAGATGGATGGGGACTGATTAGGAATAAGATATAGGTGTGGACATTATATGTCAGTGTGTATGTGTCCTTATCTGTATATAGACACAGAAGAAAACAGGGAAGTCTGATTTCAAGAAGGGAAAATTCAGCGGATGGCCCTCTCCCTTCTGGTCCCTGTGGAAGGCTCTCAAGTATCTGCAAGCTTCAACTCTGTCTAAACTCCACCTAGGCCAGGAGCCTCTAAGGGGGATTATTATAGGCAGAGATTGATGGAGAGGTGGCAGCAGTCTCCACATAGCAGCTGGGATTAGCCAAGTCCAAAAAGCTCATCACGAGTGGAGCTTGTGCAAATGTGGTCAGTTTGTGATTCTGTGGTAAGCCTGGAGATATGGTGAGCCTGTCTACAAGACTACAGAATGAGAATACACATATAGGGACATCTGGAAACAGACACATTTTTTACCAAAACTGTAGGTTGGAATGTGATTAGCTGGGCATAGGCTTATATAAACCACCAGATGGTGACTTCTGCTATAGCCTCCTCTCTCCTGATGTAGAAACAGGGTCTTCTCTCAGCTACCTCATTTAATGACACTCCACAAGAACCCTGCAACAGTGTCCTCATTACCTGCCAATAGGGCTACCCTCCATAGATATGGAGGCTTTCTTCAGTCCAAAAGCCCCAGTGGCTCTCCAAACCTGTTCCTGTCAGGAAATGGATCATAGATTTAGAGCTAGAAAAGACCTTAGAGGTCAGTTAGCCCAGCTGATTTGTAGATGAAGAAACTGAGACCCAGAGAGTTTAAGTGATTTGCTCCAGGCCACATAGGTAGTAAGTAGCAAAACCAGGATTTGAACTCAGGTCCTCTGACTCCAAATCCAGTATTCTTTCTACTGCATCACACTGTCCTCCTTTGGTGGGCTGTAGTACAGTCCTGTTCCTTTGAGAATACTTGCCCACTAAGCATCTGAAACTGAGTTCTGGGGGAACAGGAGAGTTGGAATAAGGTGGATCCTCTTCATTTTCCTCTGGGGCCCAGGAATTCCATGTTCTTTCCGACAGCATTCAGGTATCCATCTAATGGCCTGTGAAGTAACTTGTACTTTTCAGAGGAGTCCAGGATGACTGGGAGTGCTAATAGTGATTTCCAAGCATAGATCTTGGTTTCTTGTCCAGTGCTCAACAGTATATAACCAGTCCCTTGAAGGCACACCCAAAAAGCTCTATCCAAAAGCCTGGCATATGGAAAACTTCTCACTTGGTGAGATTTGTCCACTTTCATTAGAGCTTTTGGGCCCTGAGATCTGGTCTTCAGTGGATGAAAAACTAAAGAAAAGTCCTCCCTCTCCACTTCCCATTCACCTTGGGAAACAGAATCGTTATGGGAAGGAAAAAGGGACACTGAACAAACCAGTTAGAAAAGAGGGTGCCCTAGGTACAGCTTCTGTCTGAAACATCATCTTAGACCCTTTTCTAAGGGTTCAGACACCTGAACCCTTCCTTGGGGAATGTGGCAGCTAGGGTCAGACCTCTCACAGGAGACCTTGAATAGCCTAGGGAGATAAGCACCTGGAATGTGGACAATATCTTTTCCAGTGATCCTCGATTCGAAGAATTTAAAACTCTATGAGTGTGTGATTGTGGTATGACTATATGTTGTGGTCATTTGTTATGATCAATTCTAATGTCTGGGGACAAAGGCATCAAAGGAGGGACAAGTCAGATCTGGGACATAGGAAGAAGATCCCCTTGGGGAATTGTGAAGGAGAAAATGGTAGTGATCAAGCCCATAGGTTTGGGCCAGAAGGGGAATCAGTCTCATCAGAAGAGGAAGTAGGGTTCTCTGTTGGGGTATAGCAGGGATACTATGATAGCTTGATACTTTATCCACTGCCTGGTCCCCACATTAGGCATATCTAAGAGTATAGTCCCCAGAGTGACCAGCAGAGGGAGCCTGGGCTCAGGGAACCAGCTAGATGGGAAGGTGGGAAAGGAAAGTCCTCCATCCTCAAGGCACCAAGCTTTATAAATGGAGCAGAGTCCATCCACCCAACTGTACAGTTCTCTTATCAAGTCTCCAGTAATGACTGAGATTTCCTAATCCTCCTCAGCCCAATCTACTCTGTCCCAAACACCCCAAACCTGGGCTTGGAGGTGGGGCTCAGTCTCCAAAGGGGGACTGTTCCCTCAGGCTGGCCTAGGCAAATGACAGGCCACTGGAGGGGGGGGGGAGGGAGATGGGATTAGGAGAAGGGTGGTCCTAGGGCTCTCTCCAGTGAGCCTGGGTAGGACACCCCACCCGGGAGTGGAGAGAGAGAGCAGGCACGAGATGGGGTAGGGTAGAACCAGAGAACATCTCCTCTGGCCCGAAGGGGTGAGGGAAGTGGGAGTCAAAGCTGTCAGACATTGCTGATTCGGACACTGAGGGCACTGCCCTCTTTCCCTTCCTGTTCCCGGAATGACTCCTCTAGCTTGAGCTTTTCGGGGTCCCCATAACGGACAGTGGTGTCTCGGAGGCAGCCGGGAGGGGTCACTTTCACAACCTGGTCAAACAGGCTGAAGTCAGCCACGTACTTGCCACTAGCGGAGAGCGAGATGGCAGGTGTGAATTCATAACCCCAGAGGATCTCCTCTGGCAAGTAGGAAGTGCGCACTTGGCAGGTGGCACTGGTGGATTCCACTGTCCCACTGAGGATCAGAACCAGCTCAAAGTCCCCCTCTCCACTTCGCAGGGGCAGGTCACGTAGAGGGCTGGATTCATCCACCACATGGTAGAAGGTAAGGGGTAGGATGAGGAATGGGCTGTCAGAGGCTGTATCCACCTGGAAGGCCACATTGACTTGATTGAGCCGGATGCTCTCCCCCTCCTTGGTTAAATGGGTCTGGAGCAGCTTACCTGTCACCTGGCAGCCAATGAGGAGGCTTTTGCGCATGTTGGCAACACGGATCATGAGGCAGGGTTTACCATCGTGGGTGGCCACCACAGCATGCTGGCTGAAGCGGATGGTCTCAGCCCTCTTCTTGGGCCGGGCAATTTTGGCCAGGAAGGTGCCTGTGATAAAGATCTCCAGAATGGTAGTGAGCACCAGCTGGGCAATGAGGAGGACGATGGCCAGTGGACACTCTTCACTAATATAGCGGAACCCGTAGCCAATGGTGGTCTGTGACTCAAGGGAGAAGAGGAAGGCACCTGTGAGCGTGTGCACTTGCACCACGCAGGGCGTGTGGTTGGCCGGAGGCCCTAGCTCCAGCAGGTCTCCATGGGCCACAGCCACCAGGTACCACACCACACCAAATAGAAACCAGGTGCCTGCAAAGGTGGCCGAGAACAGTAACAGCTTGTAGCGCCACTGCATGTCAATGAAGGTGGTCCATAGGTCCTTGAGGTAGAGGAAGCGCTTGTCAGCAATGTGTTCCATGCGGATGTTACTGCGGCCATCCTTGGTCAGTACCCGCCGGCGACGCAGCCCGGGGCCCATCAGGGGCCGGCTCTCTGTCTGGGTGGTCTGGCTGTAGTATACCTTTGCAACCGAAGTCATCTGGAGAGGAAGACAGCATGGTAGAGGTTTATATGAGACCCTGGCCATCCTCTGGCAGCCACTCCAGAGGGGCTCGGGAAATTCTGTACTTTCTGAGGGCGAAGCTACTGCCAGCATGGCCTCAGATTTGACCACAGTATCATCCCACGATTCCCTGAGATTGGGGTGAGGAGAGACTGAAATGGGACCCACTGCTCCTAAAGAGCCCTAACCTCCATTAGAGCCCGGAATGAATTCTCTGGAGCCTTTTGATTCTAAGGTAGGATTCTGCCTTTGTATCTCCAGGCCAGCCCACTGTCCCAGTTAGGGCAGCTAGGTGGTGCAGTGGATAGAGCAGTGGCCCTGAAATTGGTAGGATCTGAGTTCAAATCTCACCCCAAACACTAGCTGTGTGACCCTGGGCAAGTCACTTAACCTCAACTTCCTTAAACATCAAGGGCCTTCTCCAGTCACACTGATGTCTATCTTGCCATTGGACCCAGATGGTTCTGGAGAAGAGAGTGAGGTTGGTGACTTTGCACAGCCCTCCTTCATTTAAATCCAATTAAGCACAAGTCATGACATCACCCCAGTGTCAAGGTCCTCTTTGCGAACAAAGGACAAACAACAACAACAACTACTACTACTACCACCACTACTACCACTACTACTACTACCACTACTACTACTACTACCACTACTACCACTACTACCACTACTACTACTACTACTACTACTACTACTACCACCACCACCACCACCACCACCACCACCACCACCACTACTACTACCATCACCACCACCACCACCACCACTACTACTACTACCACCACCACCACCACCACCACCACCACCACTACTACTACTACTACTACTACTACTACTACTACTACTACTACTACTACTACTACTACTACTACTACTCCCGTGTAAAGAACATTGATTTTGTATCAGAGCACCTGGACTTGAACTGTGCCTCTGCCCCCACTGGCATGACTTAGAATAAGCCATTACCTCTCTGGGCCTTAGTCTCCTCACCTGTCAAATGGCCGTGTCTCTAAGATCCCTTCCAGCTCTCAATCTATGACTATGATTGTCCCCATTCCTAAAACCCAGCAAAGACACAGAGATATTTAGCTGTCTCAAAAATAATAATTGCTAACTTTTATATAGTGCTCTAACACATGCTGGATTAGTGATCCTTGGCAAGTCACTTAACTTCTCAGGGCTGTAGGCAGTTTTTTGTTTGTTTGTTTGTTTTGTTTTGTTTTGTTTTTGCAGGGCAATGAGGGTTAAGTGACTTGCCCAAGGACACACAGCTAGTAAGTGTCAAGTGTCTGAGGTCAAATTTGAACTCAGGTCCTCCTGAATCCAGGGCCAGTGCTTTATCCACTGTACCCCCTAGCTGTGCCCCCCCTTTTTTCTCGAATTAAGATTTATTGATTTCCACTGTATTCACTTTAAATATGTTTTGAAGCTGACTGAAGGGAAGGGATTTTGCAGTTTTAAGTTAAAAGTAAACTAATGGTGAAAGTACATGACCTCTGGCTTCAGTCAATATCTCCTCAGATTTGAATTAATAAAAGTTCCAGAACCATGAAATCCAAGCATGTTGCAGGCCTCTCCCAGCAATGTCCTTCACTTTGGGTCAGTCTCCTGTGCCAGAGGTGAAAGTGCTTCCAAAAATACTGCCATTTTCCCAGCACAGTGTCTTTGATTGCATCTACATACTGAGTTGGAATGTAGGCAGTTTTAAGAGACTATAAATTGCAAAGAAAGTGCTGACATGGATTGGTATATGGAGTTTTTTCATCCAGAAGTTTCCTATATAGCAGTGCAATCACAGGCCCTATCCCTATCCCTTTTTGTATATTATGTTACTTGATCTTTACAAAATCCCCATGAGCTCGGTAATGCAGATTTTATTTGGCAGTTGAGGAAACTGAGTCTCAGAGGTGACATTTAAGCCCAAGTCTCTCCTAACTTAAAGTCCAGCACTCAGTCTGCCACACCACAATATCTCAGAAGCTGGTCTCCCTCTCCTCTCCTTGTCCCCCAAACAATGCTTGGTGGTTAATTTCATGTCTAAGGGATGCTCTGTGTCACAGGGAAAGGAACAGACAGGGCTCATCCATGTAGATAAGACAAAGGAAGCAACAGTGGAGGAAGGAACTCTCCTGAAGGTGTTGGGGCATTTTCTTGAAGGGCCCCTAGAGAAGACTGGCAGATTTCAAATTGGGAAATTGTTCTGACCCAGGGAGCTAGGTAGAAGGTGAATGAGTGCTAATCACTGACGATGTCTGACCGGGCTTAAATTCAGGACTGCTGTGCATCCTGCCAGGAAAAAAGCAAGCAAAGCATTGAAATAGGAGACAGTCTCCTCCAGACTGGACATCTGGCACCCCTGCCTGCCTGCCTGTGGGGTAACTTGTACTTTTCCAGGGGTAAAGAAGTACCAGTGAACAGAGCTTCTCCATTCTGCCTTGACCTGCCCTGGGGAGGTCATTTCAATCTTGAGGAGCAGAGGTTAGGTCAGCTCCAGGAAGGCAGGCCACTGAGATCTTCAGAGTATCCAGGGGTCTAGACTGCTGCTACTTTTGCCTTCCCTTGCTGTTTGAAAATAATTTTAAAGAGAGAATAGGAGTGATTCCCTCTGGGACATAATCATAGTAATAACAATTATGCCAGAATTTCTGGAGGGGGTCGTTCTCATTGGTCTCGAGATTTCAAGAGGAAATATCTCTGCTGCATTTGTAATGACCTTAGAAAAAGCCGGGGCAGACACAGCCTCAATAGCCCATCTCACTCAGCTCCATCTTCTTGGGCACTGGGGCCTTTGGCTTCTAGCTGGCCTGTTTGCCACCTCCGCTTGTTGTGTCTGCCACCTCCAGTTGTTGTATCTGCTGGTGCCAGCTGTTTTATCTGCCTCCTTCATCTGTTATCTGATGCCCCCAGCTGTTGTGTCTGCTACCTCCCACACCCAAGTGACTTGGCTCCTCATGGAGAGCCGGGGCCAGGAGTGGCTGAGAAGGGATCTCCCTCTCATCCCCTCCACCTCCCAACTGGGCCCAGACATGTGGGAAGGCAGGCAGGCCAAAGTTCCAACCAAAATGAGGCTGCATCCTCACGTTACCCCCACTTCTACCACCAGAGGGTGATGTTGTCCTACTCTCCAGGACTCCAACCAAAGTTAAGCCCAGAGGCCAAGAGAGATGGAGATCAGAATCGCAGGATTTTCGACCTGGGAAGGGACCACGAAGATCACAGGGTCATAGATTTAGAGCTGAAAGGGTTTTCAGATATCATACATTCTGACTCCCCTTGTTTTACAGATGAGGACATTGAAGCCCAGGAAGATGAAAGAACTAGCCCAAGGTCACACAGCTAGTAAGTGAAAGAGCTGGGATTTGGTCGTAGGGCAATTGACTCTTGTCCCCAGTACAGTGGGTGGTCAGAACCAGATTCCTCACAGGTGCTTCTCACTACTCCTTGTCCCCTTTCCTTCATGTGAGGTGGCATGAAACATCCATTCTTAACCGAAACACTCACCCCCAAATTACCCAGATATCTTCATCTGTAATGCTCTGGTTCATGATGGTAAAGTGATTGTTCCCCCTTTGGTCATTCAACTAGTAAGTTTTCAAATCCATTTCTGTCTCTATTTTTACAGAAGAGGAAATGGAGGGTCAGAGGGGTAAAATAACTTTATTGTTGTCACACAGCTATTCAAGTCAATGCAACAAACATGTCTTAAGTTTCTTTTGGCAAAGACAACAATCAAATTATTCCCAGCCTTCCAGAAACTGATCTACTGGGGAGCATAAGCTTTGAAACCATGATTTGCACCTAGTTTTCCTGACTCTTTTTCACTAAACCATGGGGCCTCTAAAAGTGATTGGGCAGGATTAAGGAAACAACCTGTACCTGTGAACCCATTCCATATACCTCCACACCCTCCGCTAATTCACAGGGGAATCAAACACAAGATCAAGAATGTATAACTTGGGGGCTCTAACCACCTAAGTGAGCCAGCCACAGCATGCATTTATCACAGTTTTATTTTCCAGCAATGGATTTACTTTCTTAAAGCTATTTTGTTGAAGCTCCTATTAAAATTGGGTTGCCTCCTCTTCCCACCCTGACTGACAACCAGGGGAGGTCATGATCAAAACATGCTGGAAGGCTGGTGGGAGCCAGGTTGGTAGAAAGACTGTACTCAGGGATGATGCTCTGGATGAATGACATAAGGGTAATTAGAGTTGACAACATTCTTTTTTGTTTCCTCTGCTCACTGTTTTCAAGCTTTCTTCTACTGGTTTTTCAGACTTCTTTATTCTTCCCACTTTTCTTCTACAGATCCACTGCTCCACCCCCCCCCCTATTTTCTGATTTTTGTGCTGTGTCCTTTGTTTCTTCAATCCTGTAATCTCCTTGGGCCTGTTTTCTAGTTTTTTGTTCTTCTTTGTGTCTCTCCTCTATCTCTGTCTTCTTCTCCCAGTTTCTTGAGTTGGATTTGGAGTCAGGAACACCTGAATTAAAATCTCACCTCAGTTCAATTCAACAAGCATTTATTAAGTGCCTACTATGTGCCAGGAATATGTTAGGCATGGGGGAAACAATAGTAAAAACAAAATGGTCCCTGCCCTAAAGGAGCTTATATTATAACTCTCTCTCTCTCTCTCTCTCTCTCTCTCTCTCTCACACACACACACACACACACACACTCATACTCTTTCCTCTCTCTTCCTCTCTCATATATGTATGTATGAATGTATGTATGTATTTTGTGGTTGTTGTGAGGATGACAGGAGGTAACTTATGTAAAGATCTTTGCAAATCTTAATGCACTACATAGATGTCAGCTAATAATAATATTTTTTGTTAATCTGCAATATCTTTAGTGGAGGGGATTCATTAACTAACTCTCTCTAGCAATGCAGATTGTCAGTTGTTCAGTACTTAGGGTTTTAGAAAATTCACTGGGCACCAAGAGATTAAATGACCTGCCCAGAGTCACATAGTCAGTAGGTGTCAGAAGTTGTACCTGAACTTGGGTCGTCCTGACTTTGAGACCAGCCCTTCGGTCCACCAATCCTACGATGTCTTTATAGGAAAGATATCATTTCAGAAAACTTTGGAAAAACTGAATGGCAGTGCCCATTCCACTTTTGGAAATATCTAATTATAAAAGTTTTCCCCTATTTTGAGCTAAAATCTGCCTCTCTTCAACTTTTACCCTTTCCTCTGGGGCCGATCTGAACAAATCTGTCCTCTCCCCTATGCAACAGTGCATCAAATATTTGAAAACAACTAGATTATTTCTCCCCCTCATCCCTTGTCTTCTCCAGGCTAGGCACCCTGAGTTTCTTCAGTAGAGCTTAGAAATGGTGTGTTCTCCAGTCTTCCCACCATCCTAGCCCCCATTGCTCTGGGGGTGGGCTGAACAGACCAGAGGTCAGGGAGGTTATCCTGTCTGGTGCAATTTTAGGCTATTCCCACTTGTTTTTGCCATTCATGGAAATGGGAAATCATTCTGTAATCTCCTCTTGCCAGGCTTGGCTTTATATCTTTAATGGATTACCAATTCCAATTCAAACATCAAAGTAGATTAAGAACTATGGAGCAGGATTTTGCTAATACAGCCAAGTTTGGGAAGGGGAGAGAGAGGAGAGAGAGAGAGAGAGAGAGAGAGAGAGAGAGAGAGAGAGAGAGAGAGAGAGAGAGAGAGAATTGTGTGAAAACTCAGGACAAAGAAAAAAAGCATTGTGGGTTAGTCAGCCTTTAAGGAAGAATGGGGTTGGATTTGTGGTTTATTCTCTTGAAGCAGCTTCATTTCTCATTAATTAATAGAAAGATCAAAAAGTAAAAATGGAATCGTATGAACAACAAAACTTGGAGTGGGGGGTGGAGGAGGCAGGATGAGGGCTATGTGTATGTGTGTGTTTATGCTCATTTCTGGCTGAGTCATCATTGCCTCTATCCCCATCCTCTGCCCTTCTTCCTTTTCCCTCCCATCCCTTGGCCCCAGCCTGGCACACAGGCCCTGGGCCCATGGTAGAAGAATAGGCTTTTCTTCCCTTGTGTCAATGTTTGGAAAGTTTTCATTGCCCAAACAAAAAAGAGAGAAAAGGCTTCAAAGTGTTTCCTGGGAGCCAGAGACCTCTGCCTGGCCCCTTCGGTTCCCCCTTGTGCTTTCCGGTTAGGGGAAGGAGGGAAGGAGAGATGGGACCATGTTAGAAGCCCTTCTCTAACCATCCAGCTCCTCTGTCTGATGGGCTGATCTTGGCCGCTCCCTCTTTTCCCCCTCTCCACTCCCCCCAAGCCCAGTAATTCCCAATTTTTAGGCCATGCCCTCTGTCCTCTGGAAAGAGGGCACAATGTTCCTGCAGAGAGTTGCCCGGAGGTTGGCACTCCAGGGCTTCCCTCTTCCAGTTTGTCAATTGAGGGCACCAGGAGGGCAGGCTCCCCGGGGCACTTGGCGGACAGATCCTGGTTCTATGCACCCCCTCCCGACTCTCCAGGATTACCAGGCCACGGCGGGGACCACACCAAGGAATCTGTCCTATACTAGGGCTGGCAGTGCTAGGTGCCCTGGCAACCGCTGAGGTTCTTTTTGTGGAACTGGGCTTGCAGGGCGACTAAGGACTCAGCTATAGTTGCCCAGGAGGAAGAGTTGGAAACAAAAACTTCTCAACCTTGCACCCCATCAGTCATTCTCATCAAAGAAAGGGCTGAAGTCAAGTGCAACCCAGAGGATGGTATTCCATTGCATCCCACCTCCCACCTTCTCACCCCACCTCCACTGAGGAGTCAGGAAATGAGATTAATCCAAAACAGAAGAGACGGAAGTTAGTCACTGGGAATAGCTACATAACAGACAGTGCAAAGGACCCAAGAGAAGTGGGTACTTAAGTGCTTGTTGAACTGAATTGAACTGAATTGGATAAAGGGAGATTATAGAGTCCTTCTCCTGGAGGAATCTGGGCTGGGGGAGGCCGAGGCAAGCAGTGACCTCTTCTCTCTCTCAGCCTTACAAATCTTCCCTATGCTTCAGCATGTCTCTCTCTCTGTCTCAGCGATTCTCCATAGGGAGAACCAGATGAACTAACCTATAAGAGAAAGGGTCAGAGAGCACCGATCACAAGAGAAGACTTCCTACACTGTAGTAACTAGCACTGAAATGGCGCTTTAGAAATATCTCCACAACAACCCTAGGGAGGGCGGTACTATTATTATCTCCATTTTACAGATGAGGAAACTAAGGCATCCAGAGTGTAAGAGGTTTGCCCAGATTTTCTCCCATAGCTAGGAAATGTCTGAGGCCAAATCTGAATTCAGGTCTTCCTGATTCCAGGTGCAGCCCTCCACTTCACAGCCTTATCTAATGACTTTGTTTGCAAGCTCCCTTGCAGGGAATTGCTCCCAACCTCAGTCTCCCCAGATCTGAGAGTCCAGACTGGAAGATGGAGCAGAAGGAGGAAGACACCTTAATCTGGATACCCTTGAAGTCCTTGCAGGAGAATCAGTGTCCCACCACCAGAGGGCAGGGCTCTCTGGCTCTTGGGGCTCGGCCGAATTGTCATTTGCCCCAAGCACAGTTTATTCTGCTTTCCTGAAACCTCCCCAAAACAGTGGCTGATGTGATTTCCAGATCCTCCCAAGAAACTCGGGGCTACACTAATGCCTTATTTCTTTGTCCTCTACTCACCAAATCTCCAAGCCCAAGAAGGGGCCAGTGGGCAGGGAGACTGGGGTACATTGTTCTCTTAGATGACCAAAGATTGACGAGGTCAGGCATCTCCAATCTACTTTTACCTCTCCCTTCTTTCCCTGGGTGCCTCCTCCCATCTAACTCCCCAGGCTAGAGGGGGACCTGCAAACTGTCATGAGGGTCATTGGAGAGGTATATCTTATAGTTATTAGGATGCTGGGTAGAGCTGAACTTCCCAATTTTTGTCACCACCACCACCCTCAGTCAGGGCATGTACCCTTCCCCTTCCCCAGGCTCACAGCTCCAAGAATCTGGCAGGCCCTGAATGCTGGTCTGTGGCATGG
This sequence comes from Dromiciops gliroides, assembly GCF_019393635.1. Classification (NCBI taxonomy): domain Eukaryota; kingdom Metazoa; phylum Chordata; class Mammalia; order Microbiotheria; family Microbiotheriidae; genus Dromiciops; species Dromiciops gliroides. The sequence continues at coordinate 153,961,599 of NC_057864.1, read as the reverse complement.
AGATGGCCAGGCCCCAGGAGATAAGGCCTCAGGGAGTGGAGGCCAAAGCACTATTGAGCTGTCACCAGATCTGCCACCAGCATCTTGGGCCATGGCCTGTGGAGGAGCCAGGAAACCGGAGAGGGCCCTGAGCTTGTCGGACCGGCTCCTCAGGGGTTCCTGGCCCCCTGGGCCCAGAATGAGGCCATACTGTCCTCCAGCAGGGAGGAGGGAAGAAGGGCAGGGGCAGCAGCCTGTGTCTCATCCCAGTTTTCCTGATTCTGGGCCTCAGTTTAACTCCCCTCCAGGGTATGAGGAAGGAGTCAGAGGAAAGTGCTTTGGAAATCCCTGGTGGGAAGTTTTAGAGGAGAAATAGAAGACTGATAGAAAATCCTAAGCAATGGAGTGTTTCTAGGTGGCAGAGGGGGCAGACAGGATCACACCCCAGGAGAAGTACACCTAGGATCGGTTCCTTTATTTTAATAGGCTTCTTAGAACTGGCTGAGACCTTGAGGTCATTTCATTCATCCTCCTGCCTCACCTCTTTCAAACAAGAAAATCTTTATTAAAAGAAGCCAGGAGAGAACAATGGATTTCCTATATCCTCCTCCTCCATATTCAATCACCCCTTCTAGGATTAGATACTGCCCATTGTCTGTAAATTCTTCCTTCTGTAAATTGACCTCAATCCCCCTAAGTGCAGCTTTGGCTGGACCTTTCGAGGATTTGGGGATTCTACCTTAGTCCCTCCTCACTCTCTCTTTCCTCCAGATTGAATTAACACTTGCTCCTAGGAGCTCTCTCTATCCTCCGGGCTCTCTCCTCTCCTCTGTATCTGTTCTTAGCAACCCTCTCCAACACAACTGTGAGCTCTCCTTTGTTGGGGAGCCCAGGTTTCTGAAGGAGTCACAGTCCTAGAAGGGAAACTGAAGAACAGAAAGTCACAAAGCTGAAGTCAAGAGGTCTGGGTTCCTCAGACACGACTTTGGGGAATGAGCAGATTTCAGGACCTGGAGGTCAAAGCCAGACAGCTCAGAACCTGAAAGATGTCCTCCAGACCCAGCAGGTATCCCTGGGAAGCACTCTCGGGCCCCCCTTGCTGCCCACAGTCCCATGATACAGATTCCTGGCTATAGCTGAGGGGCAGTAAAGGTCCAGGTTCAGCCAGCCTCTGCCATTTATGTACTCATGTGACCTCAGGCGAGTCTCTTAACCTCTAAACCCCAGTTTCCTGATCTGTAAAATGAGCGAGTTGGACTAAATCCTAGCTTCTTAAACTTCGGGTCAAAACCCCAGATGGGATCATGTAACCGAATGTGGGGATGACAAAAAAATTGGCAACAGTAAAAGGTTATGTATACCTACTTTATATACCTCCATACCCAGGGTTGTGTAAAAATTTATTGGGTAAAAAGGAGTCACAAATCGAAAAAATTTTAAGAAGCCCTGGCCCAGGTAATCTCTAAGGATTCTTTCAATTCTAAATATGTGATCCTAGCCTTCTGTCAGTAGAAAGGGAAACTGAGGCCCAGGGAGAAAGATTGGAAAGGTGAGAGAGGGAGAAGGGCCAACCCTTAGCTCCCTGGGAGCTGCAAAGTTTGGACATTGTTTTTTTCCCTCCAGATGTATACATAAGCAGACCTTGAAGGATGGGTAAAAATGGGGGAGAGAAGGGAAAATAAGTCAGAGGCAACAGCTTGATTCATTGTGGAAAAGCACAAGATAGAGAACAGTGAATTGTCCGACTTGGCTGGATTGTTCAGGTCAAAAAACTGGGTCAGAAAGAGCCTGTCTAAAAACTCCAAAGTGGAATTCTGTGACTATTTTTCCTAGAATGGTTCAACCTAATGTAACAACCCAATAAATGACCACTTTTCAACTCATTTGCTTCATTTTAACATAAAAATCACAGGAATGCTCCTGCCCTTTTCCCCAAAGCTGCCACTTCTCTCTTCCTTTCCACAGGCCTCTGTCCCTGGGGATGCTTCCAAGTCCCCCAGGGTCCAGTTGTGCTGTCCCAGACTGTAAAAACATCTGGTTGGGTTCATCTTATGCTCTTTCTCTACCACATCTCAGCTAAGTGGGAGAAGAGAAAGAGTTAAGAATTTCTTTGATTGGGACCAACGCTATGGAGGATGAAAACAGATGGAGCTGGGGGGAGGGGCGGTGTCGAAGAGGGTAGGCAAGGACAATTACAACTCTCCCCTGGATTGAATAAGAGGGGAAATCCAATATTTCCACCCTTCCATTTCAACATAAATTTGATCTTTTGAGGGGACAGAGTGAATGGCAGGGGTGAGGGGAATGGGGCAAAATGATCTCAAAGTGTGACATACTGAAAATGTGTCAGAAAATTCAGAAAGTTTCAGAAAATTCCACAGCCAACAGGTCCCTAGAGAGCTTATCTTAGCTTCCAGACACAATTGTCCCTAGCTAAGTATTATCCTATATGGGTATCTGGTCTTCACTAACATTTTCAAAGAAAGATAGAATAATTCTCATCTCCTCCATGCTTCGGTGACCTCTGACCATTGGGAAGGTGGTGTTTTTTTCTTTGAGTCTTAACCTAAATCCCATGTACTGCTATCTAAGCAGATTCTTCCTTTACCCTTGGCAGAAATAGAGATCAAGGGTAACCTTGAAATGTCCCTTCTCCCCCTCATCCAGTACACAAATCTGGAATCATACCTCCATCTCTATCTCAGGTTGCAGACCCCTTCAAAAAGAAAACCCATTCCTCAAGCCACTTTGATAGTTTCCACCTAACCTCTTCCTCCACATTCCTCATTTGGGGATGTTGATATTGAGAGTGTCAGAAAGAACAAACTGAAATACAGAGGCAGAACCCTGGAATAGAGAAGTAAGGGAGACTTTTGCCTAGAAAGCTGTGGAAGCAAGAGCACCACCAGCTTCTCACTATCCCCAGTGGGTTTGGACTAGAGGAATGAGGAGATTTTGGGGGGAAAGATCCATCCTGAGAGATGACAATAGGAGAAGGCAGGGAGGGACAAAGGGACTGAGGCTAGGGGGTCAATGAGGGTGAGATAAGGGTTTGGGGCCTACTGGGGAAGGTGCTGGGCCTAGGAGCTTTCATCTTCATTTTGTCACACAGGGATGGTGTATCAAATGTGCAAACAAGCAAATGAACTCCAGTTCAAGTGTTACTGTCATTGGTGTTTTAGAACAAAGCTGCTTAAACTGAATGTGGAGGTCCCGAAAAATTTGGCAACAGGAAAAGGTTATCTGTACCTATTTTATATACCTTTATACCTGGGGTTACATAAAAATTTCTGAGGCAAAAAAGAGTCATGAGTAGAAAAAGCTTAAGAAGCCCTGGTTTGGGCAGCTAGATGGCGCAGTGGATAGAGCACCGGCCCTGGAGTCAGGAGTACCTGAGTTCAAATCCGGCCTCAGACACTTAACACTTACTAGCTGTGTGACCCTGGGCAAGTCACTTAACCCCAATTGCCTCACTAAAAAAAAAAAAAAAAAAAAAGAAGCCCTGGTTTGGAGAGTATCACCCCAAGCCAGAATCCCTTCCCTGACATCTCAGTCCAATTCCTAGGACTCTCATCTTGTGGTGGGAATGCTCCTATGATTTCCCTCCCTGCACTTCTAGGGGGTGCATTACCAGAACCTTGCTACCAAGAGGTGCTTCATCCTTGAGGGGTTGTGACGCCTAGCCCTGTGTGTACATCTGTGAGCTCCATCCAGCATCAAAAAGGATTGAGATAGGATAAGAGAGAAGACTTCCTAGCATAAAAGCATCGGGGATAGTGGCATGGGCAACCTGGGGGTTTTTAGAGCCTCTCCATCTATCCACGAAGAAGAATGATGATATGACTTTTCCAGGGTTTTCTACTACATCTTCCTCCATCATCTCTTCCTTCTCACATCTTCCTTGCTTGCCGGAGCATGTAAGGGAGAGAGGCATTCTCACCCCAAACAGCTTTGGGGACTGAAACAATGACCACACAGCCACAGTGGGAAGTTGGCTTGCTCTCTTCAGGGGTTGAGGGAGGCCAGCACCCTTTCTGGGGGTGGGGGGAGAAGGAGCCTGGAAGAGGCTGCTGTGCCTCGCTCAGGAGCCGCAGGGAGTGTGCTCTGGTTAAAGTTTAAGCCTCTGCTGGAGTAGTGGGACATTCCCAGCCCCAGGGCCACATTCTCGAGGTCACAACAAGTGCAAACTTGTTACAACCTGTGTCAGAGCAGCAGGGGGCGGCAAGGGCATGAGGTGGGGGGGGGTTGGGGGGGTGGGAGCTGAGGTGCCCGGGAGGGGAAAGGGGGTGCTAAGGCCTCCAAACCCAAGAGCATGGTTGGGATGGGGGGCATCGTATATGTGTGCATATTTGAGTGGGTCCCAGAGTATATGTGCAGGGGTGTTTGTGTGTGGCCATCAATGATGGCAAGATCTGACTGATCTGAATATCAGTATGTCTGTCGATGGAGTCATATGTGTACCTACAGATGTATATGTAGCCATGAGCAGGCACATATAATAACAACTCAATTTCTATAGTGCTGTGAGATTTACAAAATAATTCCCTCACAACAAACCCAAGAGGTGAGGAGTGCAAATATCATTATTCCCATTTGGCATATGGGGAAACTGAGGCTCAGAAAGGTTAAGTGACACAGCTAAGATGTTTCAAAACTAGGATTTATGCCTAGGTCTTCTGACTTCACATTCAGGGATCTTTACACTACACCACGCTGTGTCTCAACAAGCATGTCTGTGTGTGTGTCTGCATATATGAGAGTGTCTATGTGTATGTGGGGATATGTGTGTGCATGTATGAGTGTACGCCAATGTGTGTGTATGCATATATAAGTGTCTGAGTGTAAGTGGGGAAGAGGAGGTGTGTGTCTCCATCCTATCTCAGGGGTTTGGGAGAATAGAGGAATGATAGTTATGAGATTACACTGGGTATTTGTGGCCATGGAGGTGGGTACCTCTGGAAGTGTCTCCTTCCTCCAGCCTCATAGAACCCACATTCCAAGCAAGAGTGGCCGCCCCCCAATCCAACTCCCACTGGGAATTCAGTGCTCTGTCTGCATCTGTGCCCAGTGAAATCTGGCCCTGCCAACTGCCCATCTTTCATGCCTGACCCAGGGGTAGCAGTGCCCCCTGCCCATTCTCCCCCACCCCCAAAGCCCTTGGCCCATAGCCCACTCCCCCACTCTCCCCAGCCCCTCCGGACACTGTTGGGGGGGGGAGGAGAAGCTCTGAAAGCAGGTGACTGTTTGGGGGGAACTCAGGGACAGAGCCCCCATTGTGCCTGCCTCAGAGCCGCCTCAATGGAGAGCTGGGGCACAAAGCGGCTTTGACAATGGGCCCTGCATTAGTATGCAGGGCTGGCCCCTCCTCTGGCTCCCTGTCCCACAGTCTGGGAGGGTATGTGTGTGTGTATGGTTGTGGGGGAGTTGGGGGGGAGGAGGATGCAGGGCCTTGGTGGGGGAGGACTGGGCCAGAGCTAAGGACAGAGATGGGGAGCCTTGCACCCTTGTGAGCTCCCCAAAAGGAACTGAACAGGAAAGAGAAAGAGGAAAGGGTTGAACCCCTTGAGAGAGTGCCATTCACACTCCAGACCCAAAACCCCCAAGAAAGGATTTTCCAAATGAAAAAAAGCCACAGAAACCCCTTAAGGATGGGGTGGGAGAGAAGTGAGAATGGGCTTGGAAATATGGTGTCCGGGAATGCCTCTGGAATGGGGGAGGGGAGGGGCCAGGCCCACCCACTCTCTGCCTTAGTTTCCCAGACAGCTTTTAAGGGGGTTGTGGGAGCTGGAGAAGCAGAGCTCTCTAGAGGAAGCTAAAAATGCCAGAGCCAGATCCCCAAGCGGGATCCTGAAGGAGGGACTGGGTAGCTGAAGCCACAGAAGTCTCCCTTCCCACAAGTCCCACCCCAATAGACCCTTCTCACATGCTTCATGGGGCAGACCAGGATAGATAAAGCACCTGAGCCCAGCTTTAAGTCAGGAGCATCTGGCTTCAAGAACCACCTATTTGTGCTCAGGCTCTTGTGTCTGTCTCTCTTTTTCTGTCTCCATCACAACCACCCTGTGTGAGCAGCAAGCACTGTCAGTGTCCAGGCCTGACCCATTCATCCATTCGACAAGCCCCTTCATCCCCAACCCCGCCTCCAGCTCCAACGCCGACCCCAGGCCTCAGGACACAAAGCAGGGAGGGAACCCAGGGGGTAGTCGCTGGGGACAGCTGGCATGGGGCAGGGCACAGTAAGGGGTGAGACTGCTCGAAGGCCAGGAATGGAATTGAGGAAAACTATCTGAGAAGAGGGGACAGGCAGGGGGCCAAGAAATGGTACCGAGTCATAGAAACAGGATGGACAAGAGGGTGGGCAGTTGTGTTGCTAGAAACACAAACTCCTTCCCATCACCCCCAGCCCCAGGGCAGCACCCAGACCATGAGCTCAAGAAAGGTTATGGGCTTTGAAAGCTAATAGAAGATCAGCTGGGGGACAGATCAGCCAGGGACATAAGGTTAGCTTTTTTCAGGTCAGTTTGGAAAGAACAGTAGAATGGGAAACAAAAGACTTGAACCCACTTGATTTCCAGTTCTGCTCCTTAGTACGTGGTCTTTGGCAAGTTATTTAACTTGTCTGAGCCTCAGTTTACTATGCTTTTAACTGAGAATGATAACACTTGGGCTACAAACCTCACAGGGCTACTTTGAGCATTAAGTAAGGTCATATACACAGGGATACTTTGCACACTGCCAAGCACTAGAGAAATGTAAGTTATTATTACTTTCCAAATTGTCATCCTGAGGTGCTCCTGGAAAGCCTCATTATCATCCTGTGACTTCACGCAAACCACTTCATAACTCTAGGTCCCCAAGGCGACCTATCCCAAAGTGACCCCACTTCAGTTCCCCACCATCCCTCCTGAACAACAAGGTCAGGCTAGAACCAGACCAGTCTCGGGCGAGGACGTTTAGCATTTTGATCCAACATGACAAAAGCACCAGGGTCCCCATTTCAGAGCCCCACACTGAAACAGGTGGGCATGTGGGGAGGGGAGAGGAAAGAAGTGCACTCACGAGGTTCTGAGGGGTAGCTTCTTCCCTGATGGAAGACCCATTCAGATATCCAGGAACCTCAATCCTACTTTCTGGGATTAGCCAAAAATAATTCTTCCCTCAATTTGGATTTGGAATCAGTTCAGATCTTTAGTCCATTACTAGCCGTGTGACCTTGGACAAATCACTTTTGTCCCCATGACCTCTCTAGGCCTTAGTGTCTTTACCTATGAAATGAAAAGGTTGGACTAAATGACCTCTGAAGTACCTCCCAAATCTAAATCCGTAACTTGGTTGTACTTTCTACTCCTTGCATTTAGAAATAAAGGCACCTTAGAGATTATCTAGTCTAACCTCTCAAGATAATAGCAATAGTGAACATTTACATAGAACTTTAAGGCTTAAAACACTTTAACCTGTGTTATTTCATTTGATCTTCACAACAACCTGAAGAGGTAAGTGCCATTATTCCCATTTTACAGATGCCACGAACTTGCCCAAGATCATATAGCTAATGTCTGAGGCAGGATTGAAACTCTAGTATTCCTGATTTGAGGTCCAGCACTTTTCCCATGCATTATCTACTTTCCTCTCATGGGGAACCTGAGGCACAGAGAGGGCAAAGTGATTTATCCAAGGATATAGAAATAGTAAGTTGCAGAGCTGGGATTCAAACCCAATTTTTCATGCATATACAATAGCTTCTTCTTCCACTACTAAATTACAAGCTCCTTGAGGGTAGAGACCACCCTTTATGGAGTTTGCACCTTCCCCAGGGCTTTGTATAATGTCTTGCAGAATAAGATGCTTAATTAATATTTGTTCAATGAATGAATGATGAACAGTGAAAATGATCCCGAAATTCAACCTTTCTCCACATTATAACCTATGTTGTTCATTCATGTCCAACTCTTCATGACCTCGTTTGGGGTTTTCTTGGCAAAGATACTGGAGTGGTTTGACATTTCCTACTCCAGCTCTTATGACAGATGAGGACACTGAAGCAAACAGGGTTAAATGACTTGCCCAAGGTCGTACAAATAGTAAGTGTCTGGGGCTTCATTTGAACTCGGGTCTTCCTGACTTCAGGCCAGCTCCCAGCTGCAACCTATAGTTTCTGCTTATCTACTCTGTCTGAGCTGGGTACTTGGAGATTATCTAAGGTAAGAAGAAGTTATACTCAGCTAACTCCATATCTGAGGGGAAAAAAATGGGACACATACCCATTATAAATATTTTTAAATATTAACACTATCATTAACGCATTATGACATCCTGAACAATAGCTGGGCCTGAGCATGAAGAGGAATGCTGCAGAGACTCACATGCTTGGATGGAAACAGTCCAGGAAGGCTTTCCTACATAAGGTGAATCGGAAACCACTTGGGAGGAAATAGAAGGTCAGAAGTCAGCTGAGTGAAGGAGAAGCCGGGTCCTAACCTAGAAAGGGTGGGAGAGTGGTGATGGAATCTGTGTCAAGGCTTAGGGGTGGAAGAAGATGAGGCATGAATGAACAATGGAAAGGTCTGGTTTGTTTGCCTAGAAAAGTCTCTAAATGGCATAAATCCTAGTAGATCAGGGCAGACCCACATACACAGCAACAGCTTCCATTCGTTTAGTATTCCCTTACAACTTACAAAGCTCTTCCATGTACATTATTACATGGGATTCTCACACGAACTCTGTGACATAGTTGGGGGCAGATATTACAAAATGGGGCTTCATTTTATAGATCAGGAAATGGTGGCTCAAAGAAAAGGGAATTATACTAATGCTCAGTAAAGTCCCTTCAGCTCTAAAATTCTGTGATTGTAAAACCTAGACCAGACCAGCGTGGGATATGAATATTGGGTCTGAAAAATCAGATGGACTTGGTTCAAATCCCAGCTTGGCACTTGATACCTGCATGACTTTGGGCAAGTCATTTAACTTCTCTGATTTTCAGTTTATTCATCTGTGAAAGGAGGAGGCTGACCTTCAAGGACCTTCCCAGCCCTATATAACCCTTCTTGGCTCCAAATGTAATGGTTGTTTCCCCTTCGGTACATCATGATGCCTTCAATGGGAAACCTATGATTAGCACGTTTTCACTGGGTATAAGACGCCATCGTAGGATCTAAATAGGAAAGGACCCGGATCCAAACAAGGAATAAGGAGCGTGTTCTCTGTGTGGGGTGTGAAGTAGATACGAACAGAGACTGGGTGATGGCTGTGCCCAATGTCCAAGCAGAATGGGATGTGGGTCTAGATGAGAATGGAAAGGTATAGAAGGGCAAAAAGGACCTGTTCAGGAAGAGCAGAATGACTGACAAGTTTTGGGAAGGGCAGGAGAAGGAGGACACAAAAGTTCCATGTTAAGAAATGTAGAGAAATGAACTGAGGAGACCTGGGTTTGAATCTTGAATCTGCAACTTATTAAAAAAGCGATTGATCCACTATCTCATCTGTCAAATCAGGAGGTTGAACTAGATGATTACTAAAGTCTTTTCAAGTGGTCTCTTCCAGCACTAAAATCCTACAGTGAGCCCAGGATTGATGTCATTGGCAAAAATATAGAAGATGGAATAAGGGAGTTCAGCAGTGGTGATGGGGAATTGAAGAGCTTAGTTGTGGACATATGGCATTGCCCTGTGGGCGAGAGGAGATTTGGAACCAGAGATGAGGAAAGGGTAGTGAATGGAGCTGTTGAATTGAGGAATGAGACCTCTTTGCATGTCAGAAATACACTGAGCATACAGGAGGTGTTCACTGAATAGTTGATTGAATTAAACAAAGTTAATTATCTTCCCACTGGGTGCAAGGCATTGTTCTCCCTGAGAGAAGGCTCTGAGAAGTAAGTCTAGGGTAAAACCCACTTCAAGAGGTCAGGAAGAGGAGATAGAGGAACAGCTAGATAGATTGGGGAGAACCTGGTGAAGTCTGGGGCCCCTAAAAGCCAAGGGAGAAAGCGTACCTAGGACACCACTGTGGAACTTCAGCCTCTAAGATAATTCTAGACTTGCTGGTCCTCCATGGTCACATCTATCCCTTTGTCTCTGAGACAGTGCCCAGTGATATGAGTTCTCCCCTAGGAGGTCATAGCTTCTGTCTCCTTTTTTCTTCTCTATTCTCTATAATTCAGATACCCTTCCCTTATGCTCCACCCTCATATCTGCTCTACTGCTCTGAGTGAAGAAATACACATGCATATGTATGTATATGTATATACACACAGCAACCTTGAAGAGCTTTGAACACCCCAATTCAGCCTTCCTGCCCCCCTCCAGGTTCTCCAACCTTCTACTTTCCAGACTGAGCAGCCCCATAACTTCTTATTTCCCACTCAGTAGAGAAGAATTTAAAGAAATCACTTTACCTCTCTGGACCTCAGTCTCCCCAGCTGTAAAATATCGGCCTTATGCTAAATTATCTCTAAGGCCTTTTCTGGATAGGATATTCCATCATTTGCTTCCTTTTCCCAACCACCTGCAATTCCCAGCCTGGGTTCTGGATTTGATATGAATAGGAAGGAAGGAAGGAAGGAAGGAAGGAAGGAAGGAAGGAAGGAAGGAAGGAAGGAAGAAAGGAAGGAAGGAAGGGAGGGAGGGAGAAGGGAAGAGGGAAGGGAGGGAAGGAAGGAAGGAAGGAAAGAAGGAAGGAAAGGTAAAGGAGGAAGGAGGGAAGGGAGGGAGAAAGGAAGGAAGCATTTATTGAGCATTTGTTCTGTGCCATGCATAGTGCTAAGCACTGGGGATACAAATACAAGGGAGAAGAGAGAGCCCTTGCTCCTGAGAAACTTCTATTCTAAAGGGTAAGATGACACCAAAGGGAGGTGAACAGCAGGATTGGGTGGGGAGAGAGGATGGTTTTGAAATCCAGAGACAGTCAAAAGCAGGACCAGGAGGGGAATGAATGCACACTGGCCTGAATCCCTCCAGAAAATGGAGGCTCCTGGAAGAATTCACTGATAGAAATAGGTTTTTCACGGTGTTTTCCTCTGTGACTTTTAAAGAAGATTCTAGGCGGGGACTAGGAAGGGGAAGGCATCCTAGGTCAGACACACTTTGGGGGGAAGGGGAGTTGGTTAAAAGTAAAGGGAGGGGAGCTTCAATCTGGACAACATGATAAGTCCAGCAACAGTTGTTATCTCCAGCATGTAGGAACCCCCCATGATCCCCCAATCTGTGCTAGCTAGGAAAGGGGCTGTAGAGTTGGTCCAGAGAGAGGGGAATGGACAAGATGATATTAAGAGAACCTAGTCAACTCTAGTTCCAAACTTATCACCACTACTGGGGGCTTGGATCCCCTTCCTCAACCTTCCTGTGGTCCCATCTCAGCTCTGTGTCTTGGTTTATCACACTCACTTTCCTCTATACAGGGCCTCAGACCTCACTCAGCCATCCCAACCACTTGCCCTTGTCTTGGTGGGACTACGGACCAATCAGGCCGAAGGAGAATTTAGGTGGTCAGGGGACGAGTGGGTTCTGAATGCTGGTTTTTTCCATCTGTCCTGGATAACCTTTGGCAATAGGCTTTGGAGGTTCTACTAGCCAGTTCTGTCCTCTCCAGCCTCACAGCCAATGCCAAAGGGTCACTGCCCTGCTTCTCCTTGTGTCTAAGATCCAGGCATCTTCCCAACCTGATTCTGGAGGGTCCCTCAATGGTGAGGTCACTCTGCATTACCTTATCCCGCCCCAAGATCACCAAACTCAGGACTGCACAGAGTTGAAAGAGGTTGGGAGAGAGACCCCATGTAACCCTGACCCTCAGATCTTAGACTCTTTGAGCCCAGGGAACAAGCAGAAAAGAGCCAGTAATCCAGGACAGCTAAATAAATTTACCAACCTCTCTCTCTCTCTCTCTCTCTCTCTCTCTCTCTCTCTCTCTCTCTCTGTCAAGCTCTTAAACTTAAGTTGATGATAAAACTGGCTTCGTGAGCAGAAGGTGATGCAAGAGGGTATATGGTAATTGGAGGGGGAGCAGAGGAGGGTAAATATCCCTCTCCGCACCAGATATACACCCCCATGTAGAGCGGTGCAGGTGGGGTCATATCACAGCAAGAGACAGACAGGATTCAGAAGAAGGGAGACAGAGCAGGATATAAATGGCAAAACAGTCGTGGCTTTTGCTCAGGATGAGGAGTGGGGGGTCAGGCTTTGTGCCAAAGCTACTATAAGGAATCTGGACCATTCCCTCCCCTCCCCATTAGTGGAGTCATTGCCATTTGATACCCACAGAGACGAGCTGGCTGCTCAGGCGGGGGATGGGGGGGGGTGGGGGGTGGGAGGAGGGATGACTCTGAAAACAGCAGCTCCTTTCAGGGCCCAGGTTGGCAGGGGCTTCTGGAGGCCAGACTGGCCTGGAGCCCCCCCCCCCTACCCTGGCCACCAAAGGGACTGGGGAGAGGACATGGGAGAAGCAAAACTGACATCACTACTACCTCTGCAGACCATCCCTGGCCCCTCTTCCCTTCATGCCATCCCACCACCACCACTATTCTGAAAAATGTGCTGGGAGCCAAGACACCTGTTTTCTCTCAGGTCCTCTGAGCTTCAGCCCCATCCAAGCCCCAGCCTAAATCCAGAAATCATCAGTGCTGGTATCAGTACGGTGACCACAGTTAGGCTGGGAATAAATGTGCTTAGAGTCCTTTAACCAGCTGCTTTTGCTGGACCATCCAGAATACCAAGGTCCTAGGGTTGAAATTTTTGTGGTTAATCCTGGTCTTGCTTGGATCTGGAGCCCACCCTTTGAAACAATCTCCCTTCAGCCCCTCCTGGAGTAATTTCCTCGTCTCTGACTTCCTCGGAGAACACCTTCCCAGAGAAGAAGGGTGATGTGGGAAAAGACATTGAATCTGAGCTCAGGAAAACTGGTATCCAAAAGCTGGCTCCGTTATTAACTACCTGGGGTGAAGTTTCCTTGTCTGTACAATAAGGCTAAGGATCCATAAAGTCCCTTCTGGTTCCTCATCTATGATGCTATGATGAGCCCTCTCTCCTCTCCCTAGCCTACACCTGGACTGAAATCTCAACTAAGGAAAGGCTAGGAACGATCTTATTCACTTCCCCTACTCCAGCCTGGAAGCTCTGATCTTCATCAATCACTGAGGCATTATCCAAGGAGTCTTTGATCAGTCCCTGGCAAGGGGTGGGTGTGAGGAAAGAGGAGTATAATGGGGAAGGGGAGGAAATTCCCTTGTCTCTCTCAGCGGGCCATTTCTCCCCGCTTGTTTTTGAAGTCTTCAGTGGTCCCACTGCTCCCCTCACACAGACAGCTGCCTGCAGTCGCGGGTTGGGGGTGGGGAGCTCAGTCCTAAGCAGCTGGGGCGGGGGTGGGGGTTTGAGGGGGGGGGTGAAGTAAAGGAGGTCACAGGGGAGTGGGTGCACATGCTAGGGGAAAGCCCCCAAGCTGGGAACGGGCAATGGGACTACGCAAAGATGTTCATCATTTTAACTCATGGCCTAACAAGAGAGCCGTGTTTCTCCTAGTGTGTGGTCCAGCGCGAGTGCATGTCACTATTCGAGTTTTACTTTGTGGGGAGCGGGACGGGGTCTTCTAAGTGTTTCTGGGAGGAGGGAGGCGCTGCCTTTGTCATTCGGGCAGCATGTATGTGAGGGCTACATGTGGGGGTCACTGTGGAACGGACTGAGGAGCTGTGTCGTCAGTTTGTGACCTCCTGGAGCTCCTGCGGAGGTGGTGGGGTGGGGAGGAAGGAGACAAGGGTCCAGAGATCCTCCCACATCAGCTTTAGGTGGTGGGGGAGCCAGTCGGCCTCAAGCATTTCTCAGGGGTCCCCGCCGGGACTTCTATAAGAGAGCAAAGCTGAGGAACGGGACGCCGAGGTTCGCGGAGGGCTGGATGATAAAGGCTCTGGGGTCCGGGTGGGCAGCCCTCCACGATTTCATGTTGGAAACACCAGCTTCTGTTCGTCACCCCCGATCCCCCAGGGACCGCATCCCTTACCTTGGGTCCTGGGCAGGGAAGCACCTCGGACCGGGTGGCCGAGAGAACGCACTGAAGGCTTCACTGACGGGGCGGGCTGGAGGGTGAGGAGAGGAGCGGAGCTGTGTGACGGGCGGGGCCCGGCTCTTAAACTAGACGAGTCGATCAGATAAGGGCTGGGCCGGGGCCGGGGCCGGGGCCAGGGCCGGGCCGGGCCGGGGGCAGAGCTGGGCCGGGCCGGGCCGCCCCCTCCCTCCTCAGTGATGGAGCCAAACTTTGTGTGAATGGAGGGGCCACGGGGTGGGGGTGGGGGGGCTGTTGAGGGATGAGGGGGAGAATGGGCGGAGGCGGGGAGGGGGGGGGTTCCCCAGTGACCAATAGGAAATTCGAGCGCTGAGGACCTGTTGCCGGGATTGGAGGGGGATGAGCCGGGGGTGGGGTGAATGGCCAAGAGTGGGAGAAACAGACCAGGAGAGACACAGACAGGGACAGGGAGACAAGAGAAGGGAGAGGGAGATGAACACAGACAGGAGGAGGACGCAGACAGACGGCCAGACACAGTCAGGGAAATACACAGGGAGAAAGAGGTGGAAAGATGAAGAGAATGAAAGAGGTAGAGAGAAGCAAAGTAAAGAGGAAGAGGAAGCAAGAATAACAGGAGGGAGTGAAGCCCGAGCTGGCCCCTGGTGGGGGGAATGTGGGTGGGGAGGAGTGGAATTGAGGTAGAGTTAATGAGGTGGAAATAAATTCAGGAAGGGCCCAAGTTATGCTGAAGGCTGCACTGAGGACAGCTCTTGGAAGTGAAGCTGGGCTTGGGCTCCTGCCTTAGGGATATGACAGAATGGTCTGCATTCCTTCATTCATCGAGCACCTACTATGTGCTTGGCTCTGTGAGGACTAAAAAAATTAATGTGGCAGGACCCCTGACCTGGTGGGGTTTAGGCCACTAGTGGGGGATGTTGTTAAGCAGCTAAGCAGTGTTGTCATCCACTAGGCAGGGAGTTCTACCAGCTGATGTTTAAGGTGCCTTCCAACTTTAGGATTCTGTGATTCATTCTAATAGGGAAGACAAGACACTGACACAAATAAATACAGTCCAGGAAGCATATAATAAATGCTAAAAAAAAATTGATGTAAACTAAGATGTGTTTTTGTTATTCCTCCATTCAAAAATCTTCACTGGCTTCTGATCACCTTGCTCCTTCAAACTCAAATTTAATTCAAAAATTTTGCCTGGCATTCAAGGCCCTCCACAAGCTGGTGGCAGCCTAGTTTCCCAACCTTTATCCCATAATTCCTCCATACCATTCACTCCAGCCAAACTGTAGTCCTAGGCCCAGGCCCTCTCACAGCCTGAAATGCACACTGAGCTCTTCCAGCCTGTATCTTGCTCACAACACTTCATAAGCCTAGAATGTCCTCCCTTCCTCCTTTTCACTTGCTGAACTCTTACTCATTCTTTAAAGCCAAACTCAAATACCACCTTTTCCTCATAGTCTTCATTACATGTTATAGAGACCTTCCCCTCCACCTTACAAAGTCTTTTGTTTTGCACCTCTCTGTGACATACATTCTGTAATACCATTGGTATCTCATCCCTCTTCTACACTTAAAAGTCCACTAGCAAAGAGTAGTAATAAGAGTTCCAGAATTGGAATTGACTTGAATTCTGGCTGTTACTCACTACCTATGGGATTTTGTACATTTTGCTTCTCTTCTTAGTTTTATTCTCTGTAAGCAATATTTTTGTGATTGCATTTCTCTAAAGTACCTTCTACTTCAAAATCTATAATACTGAATCACTAAATGTTGTTTCTCCTTCATACCAGCAGCACTTAATGTTTCTTGAATGAGTAATAATCAATCAATCAGTGATGGAAAGGGAGGGAATACTTGTGGCTGGATGATAGGGAAAATATCCAGGAGAAAGTAGAATTCAAGCTGGATCTTGAAGGATGGGTAGGCTTTCCACAAGCAAAAATGAGGGAGAGGGGGGAAAAGTCGGGGGGTGGTAACAGGTGGCAGAAAAGTATGAAATGATCAGAGGAAAGCAAATTGTCCCACTTGGCTGGACTGTCCATGTTGGGAAGCTGGAAAGTATTGTGAGATAAAGCTGGAAAGGAAGGTTGAAGCCAGCCCTTGAATGCCATGTTAGGGAGTTTGGACTTTATTTTGGAGAGTCATTGCTAATTTTTTAGTGGAAGTATGACAAGGTCATAGTGAAAATCCTGAGGTATAGTAGTCCTGAGGGGCTGGAGGCATAGAAAACAGGAAGCTATTGAAATAAATAGTCTAGCATAAAGGTAATGAAGATCTGAACTAAGTTAATGGGAATAAAGAGAATAAAGGCAAGAGTCAGAAGACATGGAAGGAAAAATCAAGAGTTAACGTTGGGATGGAGGAGGGAAGAATAAAAAGTCACAGCATCTCCCAAGTCATAGAATGTCAGAACTGCTTGGAGACTAGCCCAAACCTCTGGGATTTGCCCAAGGTCATACAACTACCTAGTCAGTGGCAGAGCCAGGGTTAGTACCCTGCTCTGGGGACTGCTAATATCGTGCTGTTTCTCCTACACCTTCGATGACTGGGGAAATAGTGGTTCTACTAACATCTGACAGTCTCTTATCTTACAAGCATGATGGGATCTGGATGACAGTGGATACTGAGCTGGTAGTACTAAATCAGTGAATCCATGTCAAAGTCTGGTGGGATGTCTCTATTGGAAGAACACAGGGATCTATCTTAGCCCTATTCTGTTTGATATTTTTTATCATTAAATTAGCTGGAAGCCTAGATGACATACTTATTGAATTTTTGGAAAAAGAAAGTTGTGATAGATAAATAGAATATTAGGTGGCAGAATAAGGATTTTAAAAGCATAGGATAAATCTAATATAAAATATATTAGACAATGGCGAAGATTATTTCTCACCTTTTAGTAGAGAAGTGATATGCTGTAGATACAGAAGGAAACTTACATTTCCAGTTACAACCTTATAATATAAATTGATTTTTACTGGACTGTATGTTTGTTCTAAGGGAGGGCTTTAATTTAGAAGAGGTGGTGGGGAAGTGGTAGATACAAAAACCAAAGTAAAGAGAAGAAAGAAAAGAGCATTAATGAAAACTTTTTAAAATAAAAAGAAAAGAACAGAGAGGGGCTCAGATAAGGGCCCAGATGAGCATGGCAATGTTGGTACAACCACACTAAAGTCGATGTAATAAAAAGAACAATCTCTATATCATGGATTCAAGATTTCAAGTATAATCCCCATTTTCTGGGCTTCTTGGCATGTAAAAATGTTCATGGTTGTTGACAATTTTTTAGCATATTGTAAAACAAACTTTGAAATGATAATGTAAAAATATATTAGACAGACATAAATTCAACTATCTCTACCTATAGAGTAATAAAATTAGGCCAAACCAAAAAAAAAAAAAAGTGAAGTAATTTACAAAAGGTTACATAGTCAGTAGAAGAGCAGGGATTTGAATCTCTGGTTTCAAATCCAGTAGGTGGCACAGTGGATAGAGCAATGGGCTTAGAAGCAGAGTCATCTGACTGGGTAAGTCACAGTTTCCTCATCTGTCAAATGAGCTAGAGAAGGAAATGACAAACCATTCCAGTATTTTTACCAAGAAAACCCCAAAATGGGGTCATGAAAAGTTAAACACAATTGAAATGACTGAACAACAATAACAAAACTGCTATAATGGAAGTTTAAAAAAAAATCTGCCACATAGTATAAGATGTTAAAAGCATGGATAGAAAACAGTTCATGTGAAAAAAGAAAAAAAAATCAATCTATCAATAGGCATTTATATGTCCATACTATGTCAGGCACTCCTACAAGGAACTGGAGTTTCGCAAAGAAAAGCAAAATCCCTGCTCTCAGGCACTTTACATGTTCAGGAAAATAACCATGTACACACACAGGTATAAAATAAAAGCAAGATGATTTTGGGTTGGGGAGGCATTAGAAACTGAGGGTATCAGAAAAAGCTTCATATATCAGATATCACTTGAAATAAATCTGACAGGAAACTAGGGATTCTAAGAGGCCAAGGTGAGGAGGGAGTGGATTCCAGGCATAGAGAACAGCAATGCAAAGACATGGAGATGGGAGAAGAAATGTATGAAAAATATAAAAATGCCAGTTTGGCTAGACTATGGAGGCTTACAGAGGAGTAATGTTAATTAAGCCTGGAAGGCTAGAGTGGTTCCAGCTTAAACAAGGCTTTCAATAACAAACAGAAAAGTTTGCATTTTATCCTAGAAGAAACAGGGTGTCAATGGTGCTTAATGAGTGGGGAAGTGACATGATCAGAGTTTGGCAGCAGTTAGGAAGATGAATTGAAGTGGGGAGAAACTTGAAGTAAGGGAACGGATTAGAAAACTATTGTAGTAGGTGAGATATGATGAAATCCTGAAATAGAGTGGTGGTTGTATGGGTAGAGAGGAGATGATGGATTTGAGAAATGTTGGAGAGATCAAAATGACAAGATTTGACACCAAAATGGATGTATGGAGTCAATGAAAGTGAGGAGTAGAGAATGACACTGAGGATGAGAACCTGGATGACTGGAAGGATGGTCATGCTCTCAACAGAAATAAGAAAGTCTGAAAGAGGGATGGATGTGAGGAGGAAAGATAAGGAGTGCTGTTTTTGGATGTGTTGCATTTGAGATGATTATGGCACATCCAATTTGAAGTGTTTGATAGGCAGTTGGTGATGTAGGAATGGATCTAGGGATAAACATTAGAATGGGCTATATAGGTCTGGGAGTCATGTGCACAGAAATGAAAATGAAATCCACAAAATCTGATGAAGTCACCAAGAGAGAATGTAGAGAGAAGAAAAGAGGTCCCAGGACAGAGTCTTAGGAAGACACTCATCGTTGATGCCTATGATGTAGATGATAAACCAGTAAAGGTACCTGGGAAGAAGTGGTGAGACAGGAAAGAAGACGAGGAGACAGAGACAGAGACAGAGACAGAGAGAGACAAAGACAGAGGTGTTATTAAAAAAAAAAACAGAAAGGAGAAGTATCCAGGGGAAGAGGGTGATCAGCACTGTAAAAGGCTCCAAGGAGGTCAAGATAGATGAAAATTGAGGAAAGATTATCAGATCTAGTAATTTAGAGATCAATGGTAATTTTGGGAAGAGCAGTTTCAATTGAGTAATGAAGTCTGAAGCCAAATTACAAAAAGTTGAGAATCAGGAGAGAGGAGAGGAAGTGGAGGCGATGAGTAGATTGTTTTTTCTAGGAATTTGGCTGTGAAAGGTTGGAGAGAGAGAAGATTTTAGCTCAAAAGGATGACAGTTAAATGAGATAATATTTGGAAAGCACTTAGTAGAGTGCCTGGTTCATAGCAGACACTTAAAAATGTTCTTTTCTCCCTTGTGGTTTAGTAAGGTTTTGTACAGAATGAGGGTGACTTAGGTGTGTTTGTCAGCACCAGGAATTGAACAAACATATAGGGAGAGGATGAAGATTAGAAAGAGAAGGGATGATTGAGAGAGAGGGCAAATTGTTGGAAAAGGCAGGACTGGATGGTATACAAAGGTACAAGAAAAGGGGTTGGTCTTGGTGAAGAGAATTACCACCTCTTCTTCAGAAACTAGAATAAAAGAAGAGACAAGAGTGGTTGGTATCAAGAGGTTGTGAGGTGTAGAGGAAGAAAGATGAAATTGCAGAGAATGGCCTACATTTTCTCATTAAAATATGAGAAGTCATTGGCTGAGAGGGTTGGAGGAGGAGGAGGTGGTTCGTGAGTCTTGAGGAGAGAAGAGAAGGTTTGAAATAATTGATACGGAGCTTAGGATAGAGAATCATTCCCATGATCTAAAAAAAATAAATAAACCTAGGAGTTTTAATAAGATAGCATGATATGTTGGACAGAGTCTTGGAGTCTTGGAGAACTGGGATCAAAACCTTGATTTAACACTCACTAGCTTATTAAATCTCTCTGAACTTGTTTCTTTACCTGTAAAATGGAGATATTAATACACATACTTCCTATCTTATGAGGTTGTTGTGACAAAACTATGTATTCTTTAAACCTTAAAGCGTGATATGTGATCTACTATTATAATAATAGCTAGCCTGTATATAGCACTTCAAAGTTTGCAAAACACTTTACATGTTTATATCACTTAATCATCACAACAAACCTGTGGAGTAGGTGCTCTTATCCTCATTTTATAGATGAGATAGAGCAAGGTTAGGAGACTTGCTTAATATCATAAATCTAAGTGTCTTAGGAAGGATTTGAACTCAGATCTTCCTGACTCTGAGTCTAGCTCTTTATCCACTGGACCATCTAGCTGCCAAGCTCATTGTGAATTAACAGTGTGACATGGTAGCCAAAAATCTTAATGTGATCCTGAGCTGCATTGAAAGTTATACTTCGGAGAACAAGGCTATCTTTCCCTCATCTGACCACTTCTGAGATATTTTGTTTAGTTCTGAGTGATGGTCCCCCAGCTACTTATTTCCCTGGTCAGACCACCTCTAGAATATTTAGAATGTTATTGACAAACTAGAGTTTAGCCAAAGGAGATTGACCAGGATAGCGAGGTGACAAGACTATTTCACCATAAAAGTCTCAGTTGAAGGAACTGAGGATGGTTAACCTGAGTAATAAATAACTTGTGGTTAAGGGGGGGGGGCACATTAGCAGATGTCTTTGGGCATTTGGTGGTGTTTCACCTTCAAGACACATTCAATTTACTCTGCTTGGCCCCAGAGGACAGAAGCCAAAGCAATATATTGAAGTTGCAAAGGGGCAGATTTCTGCTTCCTATGCTACAAAATTTCCTAATAACTTTTCATTTCTAAAAATGGAATGGGCTGCTTTAGGAGGCAACAAGTTTCACAAAACAGAAGATCTTTAAGAAGAGAATGGGGGGCGGCTAGGTGGCACAGTGGATAAAGCACCGGCCCTGGATTCAGGAGTACCTGAGTTCAAATCCGACCTCAGACACTTGACACTTACCAGCTGTGTGACCCTGGGCAAGTCGCTTAACCCCCATTGCCCCGCAAAACAAACAAAAAAACAAAGAAGAGAATGAATAATTATTTCTTAGGTTCACTGTTGAGGAAGATTCTTGTTTCAGGATAGATTGAAACGGACGATCTCTGAGGTCTCATGCAGTTCTAAGGTTCTGTAATATATTTTAGAATTAGAAGCCCAATTGAGATCTAGAAAAGGGGACAAGAAAAAGCAGTGTCCTGGAAGACAAGGAAGAGAAATGAAAGTGATCAAAAAATAATAAAGCTATTGTTGGTCATTAGGAGATCTTTAGTGATCTTTGGGTGGCTAGGTGAACAGCTGGGTGGCACAGTGGATAGAGCACTGATCCTGGAGGCATGAAGACCTGCATTCAAATTCATCCTCAAACACTACTTCGCTGTGTGACCCTGGGAAAGTCATTTAACCCTGTTTGCCTCAACTGTCAAATGAGCTGGAGAAAGAAATGGTAAACCACTCCAGTATCTTTGCCAAGAAAACTCCAAATGGGGTCACGAAGAATTAGACACCATTGAAATTACTGAACATCAACAACAACAAAGTGATGTTTGAGAGATCAGTTTCAACAGAGGGGCAGCTAAGTGGTGAAGTGGATAAAGCACTGGCCCTGGAGTCAGGAAGGTGTGAGTTTAAATCTCACCTCAGATACTTACTAGCTGTGTGATACTGGACAAGTCACTTAACCCCAATTGCCTTAAACGTCTGGGGCCATCATCTGGTCATCCTGATGTATATCTAGCCACTGGACCTAGATGGCTCTGGAGGAAAGAGTGAGGTTGGTGACATTGCACAGCCCTCCCTCACTTAAATCCAATTCAGCACAAGTCATGACATAACCTCCTGATGTTATGGTACTCTTCAAGAATGAAGGACAAACAATAACAATTTCAACAGGGTTCTATAAGCAGACTCCAAATTGCAAGGGGTTGAGGATTAATTGAATGAGTGATGATGCAATGGAGTCAATGAAGGTAAACTACTCTCATATGAAGTTTGATAAAAATAGGGAAATCAAAAAGAAGAGAGGTTATGAAAGGAGAAGTAGCACAGTAGTTTTAAAGGTTAGGAAGGGAAAAAAAGGTTTATTGTTGGTTTGGGGGGATTCTTTTGTTATTAGGATAGAGAAAACATGAATATTCATAGGAAGAGGGAACAGAGTAAGGAGAGCTTGGAAGAGAGGGAGAGAGAGAGAGAGAGAGAGAGATGATTGTCAGAGTGTGGTCCTGAGGAAGTGGGAATAAGGACATCAGGTGGAGGGATTGATGCAAAGGAAAGGAATCGAGGAATGGTAAAGCTATAGATATGATTTGTCGATTGATTGAATGTAGGGAACAGTTAGTTAAAGAGTGAAGAGTTGAGAATATGGTTCTGAGCCTGGATAACTGGGAGAATGGTGGTGTTGGCAATCTCAAAAAATCAGAAAGACAGACAGAGAGGCAGAGAGGCAGATTTTGAAGGGAAGATAATGAATTCACTTTAGGACATGTTAATTTGGGCCCAGTATCAAATTTAAAGAGGCCTGGTCTCTTTTGAGAAACTACATAGCATTTTTTTAAATCATAAAAGTATTTTGTTATTTTCCAGGAATCCTTGAAGGAAGCTAAGGATTCTTAGAGGATTTGGTAAGGCCAGATTTGTAGTGTTTGCTGATTTTTGAGGCATGAATGCTCACACTAAAAATTTAACAATCAGCTTTCTCTCTCTTTGGAGCTGGCTCCAACCCACCCATGACAGAGACTTATCTGGTATGCTTGGCACCTAGCATTGTGCCTGGCACATGGTAGGTGTTTAATAAATATTTATTGAATTGAATTGGAGGCCACTAGGTGGAACAGTGGATAAAACACTGGCCCTGGATTCAGGAGGACCTGAGTTCAAATCCAACCTCAGATACGTGTCACTTACCAGCTGTGTGACCCTGGGCAAGTCACTTAACCCTCATTGCCCCACCAAAAAAAAAAAAGTTGAATTGGTTTGAATTAAATTACAGGTAGCTCAAAGGCAACTGGGAGGCCCTCATGGGCCTAAACAAGGTGCAACATATTACCAAAACTGCAAAAAGTGGTGCAGAAGATAGAATTCAGGAAAAAGGAAAGGATACTAGATGGACAGCCTTAGGGCTGCACTGATGCCCAACAAATGTTAAAAGACCTGGATGAAAGCTTCCCGCACTTTGGGGTAGCTATACTTCTCTAGTCTCTGAACTTTGCTTCCCATCTCCTGCCTCTGTGCTTTTGTACAGGCTGTTAACATTTAAAGAAATGATGGAGAAAATGTTAATAGTGTAAATTAAACTAAAAAATGTGTCATGTATACATTTCCTCCCTGGTAAGGAGCTTATGTTCTACTAGGGGAGACAACATACCAAACATTCTGAGCAGGGAGAAAGCATTAACAATAAGGGGATGGAGGAAAAAGGGAAGTGGCCCTGGATTCAGGAGGACCTGAGTTCAAATTTGGCCTCAGACACTTGACACTTACTAGCTGTGTGACCCTGGGCAAGTCACTTAACCCTCATTGCCCCACTAAAAAAAAAAGAGTTGAATTGGTTTGAATTATATAGGTAGAGAAATATTCCAGTTTATGAAATCAAATATCTGTTGACATATTGAAGTAGGAATTTGTTCCATTGGTAGTAGAACCAACTAGAGATGGTCAACAGGTCCTAGAGAAGCAAATCTAGTTAGCACTTGAGGGGGATGAGGAGACTGGGGATAGAAATATAGATCTAAGATTCATCTCTACTGATATGAATCAGTAGAGGTGAAAATTGGATCCACAGGAGTAGATCAGATCACCAAGGAAGAGAGAATGAGAGAGTTGGTCTAAAGGCAAATAAGGGAAGTTCATACTTAGGGGGCAAAAGCAAGAATAGGAAGAACAAAGTGCACTGAGGAGAAGGAGTCAGAGAGGTAGAAAGAGAAGCAGGAGAACCCAGGAGCCAAGGGAGGGGAGTTACCTAAAAGGAGGAGGTAGGCGATAATGACAAGTGAAGTCGAGGGGGACAGGGACTGAAGAAGGCCCTTGGATTGGGTCAGTAATGGCCTTTGAGAGAAGTTGCCAGAGAGTTGTGGGGAAAGAAGCCAGAGGCTGAGGAGAGAGTTCATCATGACGTGGAAGTTGAGGAACAAGAGGATTGAAGTGGACTTTGGAAAGTGATATGAAGAAACGGAGAGGATGGTATGAGTATATATTGGAAAGTGAGTGAAGTTGGTGGTTCTATAATACAGAAGTGTCATTAGCCAGCAAGGAGCGTGTGTTAAACCCCTGCTCCACCCCAATGATAAAGGCTAAAAGATAAAAAGGTGAATGTAGAAATCAGAAAAGTACATTGCAATAGCTTAATGGTGGGTCTGCCTGTCACGAGTCTCCCCCAACTCTACTCTATCTTCCATACAGCCTTCAGAGTGATTCTCTAAAGCATCGCTCTGACCATGTCACTCCTCTACTCACTGTCCTGTGGCCCCTTATCACCTCCAGGACCCAATACAAAATTCTGTGGCATCTTATGTGTACATCTGATATGCACACAGGCACTGTTCGGTCAAATGACACTGGCATCCCAGCTGTTGCCTGAACAAGACACTCCATTCCTCTGCTCTGGGCACTTTCTCCCCATGCCTACAATGCTCTCCTTCTTCACCTCTGCCTTCTGGCTTCCTGTCTATTTTCAAGTCTTAGCTAAAATCCTACCTGCTAAAGGAAGCCTTTCCCAATTCCTCTCAGTTCTGGTGCTTTCCCTCTCTTATTTCTTGTTTGTCCTGTATCTATCTTGTTTGCACAAGCTCCTTTTGCATGCTGTCTCCCCCATTAGATTGAGAGTTCCTTGAGGGTAGGGAGGTCTTGCCTTTTTTGTATCCCCAGTGATTAGCCCAGCGCCTGGCACATAGTAGGCATTTAATAAAAGCTTATTTACCGATTGACTGACAATAGCAGTATCTAATGAAAGCCAGGTTTCTATTCCAGGAAAATCTGTACTATGATCACTTTGCCACCTTGAGCAAAGCACTTTCCTCTCTCTGGGCCTCAGTTTCCCCCAACTGTGAAATGAGAAGGTTGGCCTGAATGAAGGGTGCATAGTCTCTGTTGTTTCATAGACCCTTTTGGCAGTCTAATGAAATCTATGGATCCCTTCTCATTTAAATTCCTGGAACAAAATACACTGAGAGAACTCTAGAAAATCAACTAAAAAACCAGCTGAAACAGTTAACAACTTCCAGATGAATTTTGTTATTATTTTTCTAGCTCTTTAAAAAAATTCTTTGGTAGTTTGATTAATATGGCACATAATAAGTTAATTAACTTCAGTAATATTGTTATTTTTATTATATTGACTACCCATGTGCAATTAGTATTTCTCCAATTGTTTAGATCTGTCTTTATTTGTGTGAAAAGCATTTTGTAGCTGTGTTCATATGATCCCTGGGTTTGTCTTGGCAGGTAGACTCCCAAGTACTTTATATTGTCTGCAGTTATTTTAAATGGAATTGCTCCTTAAATGTTTGGTAGAATACAATTGTAAACCCATCTGGTCCTGGATATTTTATCTTAGGGAGCTCATTGATGGCTTGTTCAATTTATTTTTTCTAAAATAGGGTTATTTAAGGATTCTATTTTCTCTTCTGTTAGTTTGATCAGTTTATATTTTTATAAATCTATTTCCCTTAGAGTGTCAGTATTACTAGCATATAATTGGGCAAAATAACTCCTAATAATTGTTTTAATTTCATCTTCATTGGTGGCATATTCATCCTATTCATTTTTGATACTACTAATTTCATTTTCTTTTTTTCTTTTTTTAATCAAATTAACCTAAAGAAGTGTGTGTGTGGGGGGGAGGGAGTAAAACTGAGCTATGGAAGAGAAGGGAACTATTGAGAAGGGCCATCAGCTCTACAGGCATATTAGAGCATAAGGCCCAGGTTGCTGCCCTTAAAGCACTCACATACCGTCAGGGAAGATCTGAGCAAAGGCTTGCTCTTTCTCCAACTCTCGCTACAGGTGCCTATCTATCCACTGACACACAATATAATCTACTGTTTTGTTTCCAGTAACCAGAATTTTACTTCAAACAAAAAGAGGCCAGGGGTTAACTAGGGAAAGATATAAACGTAAACCTAGGCAGGGAGTCCACCTTCTGCCTAAACCAGGAGTTCTTAACTTTTTTTGAGTGATGGACCCCTTTGGAAGTCTGATGAAATCTATGGACTCCTTCTCAAAATGTTTAAAAAACACACACAAAAAAAAACAACCAAACAAACAAACAAAGACACATATAGTTTAAGAAACTGCTTAGTTTCAGCTAAAGGTTAGTAAAAATAAAGTTGTAATTTTTCTTCTATCCTAGTTTATAGACCCTCTCCAGTCCCGTCCCCACCCCACCCCCCAAAATCTATGCATTTTAGATCCCAAACTAAGTACTCTTTGCCTAAATATTAGAAATTTTTGCTAACCGGGAGCTCTGATTGATTGTTACTGAATTCAGCTTTTTGTCTAAAAAACTCCATAAAGCAGCAGAGGAGGGAATAATATGTACCTTAGAGGCTATTAAATATTGTAGATAGGCTTAAAATGAGCTAATTCTTATAACCAGGTATTATATTAATGGCAGCTAGGTGGTTCAGTGGATAGAGTTCTGGGCCTGAAGTCAAGAAGACCTGAGTTCACTTACCAGCTGTGTGACCCTGGACAAGTCACTTAACCCTGTTTGCCTCAACTGTCAAATGAATTGGAGAAGGAAATGGCAAACCACTTCAATATCTTTGCCAAGAAAACCCCAAATGAGGTCATGAAGAGTTGGACACAACTGAACAACAAATTACATTAACACATTTTATAAAATGATTGAATCTTTAAAAAAATTTTTTTTTGTAATCTCAGAACTTTACTATAGTGCCCTGCACTTAGGAACTAGGGCTTGATAAATGGTTGTTGAATTGAAAACTGTATTGAATTGAGGTCAAACGAGATAGTGGAAAGAACAATGGACTCAAAGACAGCAGATCTGAATGCTTGTTTTGGGTCTGTCATTAACTAGTTGTGTGACTTTGCAGTATTCACTTCACCTTCCTAGTCCTTAGTTTCCCTGTCCGTAATGTGAGGGACTTGGATTTGATAATCACTAAGGTTCCTTCCCTCTCTAAAAACTCTATGACAGACCCCCATACACATGTTCACTACTTTAGATAAAATAAATGTTAAGATGTGGACTTTCAATCAAATAAATTAGAGGGTGATTCTTCAGTTTTCAAAAAGATTTGCCAAAGAGCTTCTTTAAATGATGTACAATTTAAAAAATATAATGTGGTATATGTAGTATGGTGGTATCAAACTCAAACAGAAACAGAGATCCCTACACTATCCATTAGGATCCCTACTTTGAAAACCCCTTATTAACATTATCTATATTTTATTTATTTTGTTAACTATTTCCCAATTTTGTTTTATTCTGGTTCTAGCCATACTCAGGGAGTATAGGCAAATGTTAGATATCTCTGGTGTGGTGGAAAGAAGGCTCGTGTGAAACTTACAAGGTCTGGGCTCCAATCCAGGCTCCACAGTTTACTACCCCCTTTCCCTCTCAGGGTCTCATCTTCTCATATTAATGGAGTGGTCCTTGAAAGCCCAGGATCTAATCACCAAAAAGGAGCCAATAAAGAGCAGTTCGGCTAACTGTAAAAGACGCAGGTGGTTTCTTTATGAGATGCAAATTATTCTCTTGAATGAATCAGAAAGAAAACAATAGAATGAGAACTAGAATAAGAAGCCTCAGGACTGTTTTTGAAAGTCAATTCTGGGGCAGCTAGGTGGCTCAGCACTCAGCTGATAGAGTACTGACTGTGGAGTCAGAAGGACCTGAGTTCAAATCCGCCTTAGACACTTGACACTTACTAGCTGTGTGAGCCTGGGCAAGTCACTTAACCCTGATTGCCTCATTCCCTCCCCCCAAAAAAAGTCAGTTCACCGAGTGAACCATAGGCCAGCCCAACTCAAAGAGAAGCCCCAATGCTGACTGACTGGAGGAGCAAAAGAAGCATGAATCTGGAGGTGATGTTCTAAAAAGCCATGTGAGACATCAGAAGTGCAGGATGGGGCACCAAAAAAAAAAAAAAAGGAGGTGGAGAGAAGCTGTTTGGGCTACTGGGGTTAAAGTACATTGGAAAAGAAGCTCTACTGTTGAAATCCCCACTACAGACCCCCAAGGCTATAGTACTGGACCTCTTGTTTTTCCTTGACTCCCATCTGGGGAGCCTGAAGCCTTTCCCTCCAGGTGTGGGCTTGGGAAGGATTTTTTTCTTGCTTCCTTTTAAATGTCTATTTCTTCTTTATAAACAGTGGCAACCACCAGAAATTACTCACTGGAAATTGCTAGTACTTACTGTGATTAGAGTTGGGAAGAAGCAACTAGAAAACAACCCCAAAGAAGAGATATAGATTTAACACAGATGTTTTGCCAGAAACACTTTCTCTGCTGGGGGTTCAAAACTAACAAAAAAGATAAAGAGACTTGTAGAAAGAGGATTTACATCCAAAATAAAGAACAAAAAGAGTGGCTAAGCCACCCTCATCACCATAAAAACACATATATAAACTCTCAGTCCCTTCAACCTCCAAATGTATAATCCTAGTTTTCTACTACTAATTTAATCTTTAGTAAGTCAATTCATCTTTGTGACTCAGGCTCCCCATCTATAAAACTTAGCTGAACTTGATGATCTATTCCTGTTCAAATTTCTAAAGGTCCTGTGTTATTCTTTTTTTTTTTTTTAAGTGAGGCAATTGGGGTTAAGTGACTTGCCCAGGGTCACACAGCTAGTAAGTGTTAAGTGTCTGAGGCCGGATTTGAACTCAGGTACTCCTGACTCCAGGGCCAGTGCTCTATCCACTGCTCACCCAGCTGCCCCCTGTGTTATTCTTTACAGGAATATATTTGTACATACCTGTAGAAAAAGTGTTCTTCATTGTCTTTATTGAGAATGGAGGCAGGACAGTGATGTCCACAAACCCTTGGAGTCCCTCTGTGTTCTTTCAGTCCCAGACTTCAACCCATTTCATGCTTCTTTCTTCATCTATACCTATAGGCTCTCCCCACATAGCCCTCTGATTCTCCCCACTTCAGAGCACTCTGAAGGAAAGAATAGTATTTTTCCATACCTGCTTCTTCAACCATATCTTACATCCCAGGGCCCCATTAGCCCTGAATTTCATTTAGATTGTCACCATCACTGTCAGTTTCTCCACTCTGCTCCAATTTACTCTTGTCTAGCCCTATCTCCCTCCCACTACACAGTATAGTCAGACCTTTGTTCTTACCATCATTCACAAAATGTTTTACTTCCTTGATCAAAGTGATTCCTTATCTGTTCATAACTACCTATCTTTAATCTGTTTATGTGCCTTATTTCTTTTTTTTTCCTTTTTTTTTTTTTGGCTGGGCAATGGGGGTTAAGTGACTTGCCCAGGGTCACACAGCTAGTAAGTGTCAAGTGTCTGAGGCTGGATTTGAACTCAGGTCCTCCTGAATCCAGGGCTGGTGCTTTATCCACTGTGCCACCTAGCTGCCCCCATGTGCCTTATTTCTGCTGAACCTCTTTTCATCTTCACCATGTCCTCTATCTCTACTATCCCTCAGTGTTTTTCCAGACCATCACCCCTGCTGCCCTGGCACATAGTAGGCACCAAATGAATTCTTATTTCTTTCCTCTTTCCTTCTTCTAGGACCTCGAATGAGAAAGACAGGAGTGAGATGTAGAACGATTGCTTTGGTGGATTGTATGGCCCAGTGATTGTAGGAGCTATACGCAGAAGGAGATGGGAGGGGATGGGTTAGAGGTTATAAGTGGAGGAACTGACCTTGGTGAAAAGTGCCACCTCTTCATTAGAGATTGGAGTAAAGGAGAAGAGAATGGAGGATGATATGAAAGGGTTTGGGGAAACAGAGTAGGGAAAAGAGGATACAATTTTCCCTTCTCAATCAACCTTAGTGTCAACAATTCAACTTTATCCTATCTTCTACTCTTAAATCCCTTGTCCCTTAGTCTCACCCATGCTTTTGCCTTGCCAGATCTCAACAATGAGGTTACTCATTGTCTTTTTCTGCACCTACTTGCATTCAGCTGAATAGTGCTGGAAGAAGTGAAACAATTGTGCTTACTAGGTCCACTAAAATTTTATATTATAAAATGGCAATGAGGAAAGGCAGGGTTGGGTAATGAGTGGAGATCCAGTCTTGGAGTTGAGAGAGAGAGAGAGAGAGAGAGAGAGAGAGAGAGAGAGAGAGAGAGGAGGGGGGAGAGAGAGAGAGAGGAGGGGAGAGAGAGAGAGAGGAGGGGAGAGAGAGAGAGAGAGAGAGAGAGAGAGAGAGAGAGAGAGAGAGAGAGAGAGAGAGAGAGGTATATGCCAGGCAAGTGACCTCAGTGCTCCCAGGAAACTTTCCAAAACTACAAGTTGCAGAGCAAGAGTTGATCCAAATTGGTAGAGGGAATTTCCTCACCTGGAGCCTCCTATTAATGAAATCAGACACCCAGTACAAAATGTCAACTGGATATTTTCACAAGGAAATCCTTTGACTCTTCCCTAATTGACTTCTTATTGCATTCTCTGCAGCAGTTGTCCTGAACTTTCTTTTTTCTCTTGCTGTTCAGTTGTTTCAATTGCGTCTGACTTTGTGGCCTTATTTGGGGTTTTCTTGGCAAAGATATTGGAGTGGTTTGCCATTTCCTTCTCCAGTTCATTTTACAGATGAGGAAACTGAGGCAAACAGGGTTAAGTGACTTGCCCAGGGTCACACAGCTAATAAGTGTCTAAGGTTGGATTTGAACTCATAAAGATGAAGATTTATCTCTTCAGACTTACCTAACTACACTCCATTCTCCTCCCTCTCAACAGATCAGTCTCACGTTTTCCTAAGAAAATAAAGACTATTATTCCCTATTACCTTCCACTCTGCCTTGCTCTGTATCTCAGAACTCCTTGACATCATCCTCCATTCTTTCTTCCTTTACTCCAGTCTCTGATTAAGAGGTGACATTTTTCACCAAGGTCAGTTCCTCTATATGTGCACTCTAACCCATTCCCTCCAATGTCCTCCAGCTTATAGCTCCTGTTACAATCACTGAACCATACAATTCCCGGAAGCAATCATGCTACATCTCTCTCCTGCCTTTCTCAGTCAAGCTCCTAAAAGGGGGGAAAGGAAGGGGAATAAGCATTTATATCATGCCTACTATATGTTAGCATGCAGCCACCACTGTCATTTATGCCCTTGTCATCTGTCTCCTGGATTATTGCAATAACCTCCAAATGTTCTCCTTGCTTCCTGTCATATCCCACCCCATCCATCCTCCACACAACAACAACATGACTACATCATTCCTATGCTCAGAAAGTAACAATGATTTCCTATTGCCTCTACAATCAAATATAAATTCCTTCGTTGGACATTTAAGCCTTTCACAATCTGACCGGCCTACTTTTGCAGGTTTGTTGAAAACTGTTATCTCTCATACACTCCATGTTGCAGCCAAATCAGCTTCCTTGTCTCCTATAAATGACATTGCATCTCTAACCTCCACACACTTGTACAGTCTATCCCTAGAATGTGCTCACTTCTACCTCTTACAATCCTTCACCTTTTTCAAAATTCAGCTCAAGGACTGCTTCTTCCTTGAGGCCTTTCCTGACCCACCATGGACTGGTGCCCTTATGCCCAAATGATTTTGTATGTAATCTGTATTTACTTATATAACAAAGACCTGGAGCATGCTCAGATTTACCCTTATTTGTGAGTTACACTGAGCAGGCACCAAAATTCCCTGCCTTTTAGGAAAGGCCTAGTGTAGGAGGTAGCATTTGAGCTAAGCTTTGAAGAAGGCACAGTGAATTTTGGGGCCTGCCCTTCAGTAGTATGTGCTTGATGGGCTTGTTCTTTGTGATGAGCAAAAGGCCTCTAATTAACTCAGGGCTTAGGAGGAACTTTGTGGATCTGAAAAAGGGTGGCCTGACTCTAGGCCCCCTTCTGTCCAGCACTAAGAATGGCTAGACTACCTCAGGCTGCCTCCCAGGACAGGTGGGGGGAAGGGAAGCTGTCCTGTGGCTCTTTCCTACCAGCTGTGGTGGCTGTCAATATATGAACGCCTCTGTCTTTTTGTATTTGGTTTTTCCAAATCATAAGTGAATGAGTATCCAGAAAGGAATTGTCAGTGATAACATTGTAAAGATCCTCTTTTTCTTTTAATGTTTTTTGATCCATACTTGTGATCTTTTAAAATTTTTATTTTGTTTTTATTCTGAATCTAGACACAATAAAATGGGTATTTTTATTTACATTGTATAATAGTAATGATAACTATCATTTACATAGCACTTTCTATGTGCCAAATATTTTATAATTATGATCTCATTTGATCCTCACAACAACCCTGAGAAATAGGTGATATTATCCCTACTTTACTGATAATAAACTGAAACAAACAAGGATTAGAAGTCTGAGGTTGAATTTGAACTCAGGTCTTCCTGATTCTAATGCTGGTACTCTACCCATTATGCCACCTAGATGCCCAGTATAACAGAAGAAGAGAATCATACAGGAAACTATAGGTCTCTATAATGTACAACTTGTCTTTCTCTTTCTTTCTTTCTGTATAACTATACATATACACATATGTGTAATATATGCATAATATATGTGTAATAACTTATGTACATATAATAAACTCAATATGTAACTTTAAAAATTGATCTACTTGTATTTGTTTATAATATCTAAGTAATGTAGCTGTGATTTATTCGTGGCCCTCTTTATGCTCTCTTCCGTGCATTATTTTTGTTTGTTTGTTTGGCGGGGCAATGAGGGTTAGGTGACTTGCCCAGGGTCACATACTTAGTAAGGGTCAAGTGTCTGAGGCCAGATTTGAACTCAGATCCTCCTGAATTCAGGGTCAGTGCTTCATCTACTGCATCACCTAGCTGCCCTCTTCCGTGCATTTTTTTTTGGTGGGGCAATGAGGGTTAAGTGACTTGCCCAAGGTCACACAGCTAGTAAGTATCAAATGTCTGAGGTCAGATTTGAACTCAGGTCCTCCTGAATCCAGGGTCAGTGCTTTATCCACTGTGCCACCTAGCTGTCCCTGTGCATTACTTTTAAAAGATGCTTCAATGACCTTCCTTTCTTTCTTTTCTTTTCTTTTTGTTCTCCTATCCCAGTCCCTCCATCTCATCCTCACCCCCCACACACATACACATTTCCATTAAGAAAAAGATAAACAAAAATAAAGCCCTTGTGACAAATATAGATAGTCAAACAAAACAAATCCCCACATTAGCTGAATCCAAAATTCTTTGTCTCATTCTACATCTTGGTTCCAAACCTCTCTTTGCAAGTGGATAACAAGCCTCGGCATTAATCCTCTTGAATAGTGAATTGTTGCACTGAGGAGTTCTTAGGTTCTTCAGAATTGTTTTTCTTTATAATGTCATTGTATGAATTGTTTTTCTGGTTCTGCTCATTTTGCTCTGCATTAACTCATAATGTTCCTCTCAGGTTTCTCTGAAACTTTCCCTTTTAAAATTTCTTACAGTGCAATAATATTCCGTTATATTCATAGATGATAATTTGTTTTAGTTATTATCTAATTGTTTTAGTTATTTGTTACAACAAAGAGCTAATATTAATATTTTTGTACATATGGATCCATTTACTTTTTTATCTCTTAGAGAGCATAGGCTTAGAAATGGTATCTCTGGGTGAAATGATACATATTTTGTATTTTTGACATTTGGAGAGTGGATCCAAATTTCTTTCTTTTATTTTTTTATTTTTATTTTTTTGGTTTTTGGTGAGGCAATTGGGGTTAAGTGACTTGCCCAGGGTCATACAACTAGTAAGTGTGTAAAGTGTCTGAGGCCAGATTTGAACTCAGGTCCTCCTGAATCCAGGGCTGGTGCTCTATCCATTGCGCCACCCAGCTGCCCCCCAAATTGATTTCCAGATCAGCTGCACCAATTCACAGTTCCATCAATAGTACATTAACATGTCTCTTTTTCCCATAACCCCTCCAACATTTGTCATTTTCCAATTTTGTCATCTTTGCCAATCTGACAGGTATGAGGTAAAAAGCTTAGAGTTGCTTTAATTTGCATATCTTATTATTAGTGATTTGGAGCATTTTAAAAAATATGGTTGTTGATAGCTTGTATTTCTTCCTTTGAAAACAAATTATTCAGGAGCAGCTAGGTGGTACAATGGATAAAGCACCAGCCCTGGATTCAGGAGGACCTGAGTTCAAATCTGGCCTTAGACACTTGACACTTACTAACTGTGTGACCTTGGGCAAGTCACTTAACCCTCACTGCCCCGCAAAAAAAAAAATACCCAAACTCAATTATTCATATTCTTTTACCCTATTGGGGAATGACTCTTGTTTTCATAACTTTGAATTTCTACCTTATATAACTCTAATATGAGGATTTTTTCAGAGAAACTTGCGGTGAAGATTTTCCCCCACTTAACTTGTTTCTTCTCATTTTAGCTGCATTGATTTTGTTTGTGCAACAACTTTTTAATTTTATGTGATCAAAACTGTCCTTTTGGGGGCAACTAGGTGGCGCAGTGGATAGAGCACCAGCCCTGGATTCAGGAGCTCCTGAGTTCAAATCCGGCCTCAGACACTTGACACTTACTAGCTGTGTGACCCTGGGCAAGTCACTTGACCCCCATTGCCCCGCAAAAAAAAACCTGTCCTTTTACTTTCTGTGATCCTCTTTATCCCTTGTTTGGTGATAAAACTCTTCCCCTGTCCATAGATCTAAAAGATAATTTTGTCCTTGCTCCTTGAATTTGTTTATATCACTCTATTTCTATATCATATACCAATTTGAAGTTTAATACTTAATTTCTGCCAGACTACTTTCCAGTTTTCCCAGGAGTTTTTGTTGAATAGAGTCCTTAACCCACTCATTATAGTCTTTGAGTTTATTGAACACTATGCTACTGTGTTATTTGCTTTTGAATGTTGTATACCTAATCTGTGCTATTGAATGGTCTCTCTATTTTTTAAGATAGTACCAAATAGTTTTAATGATTACCCTTTTGTATCATAGTTTGGTTTCTGCTACTGCTAAATATCCCTCCTTTCACACAATTTTTTCCATCATTTCTCTTGAGATTTTTGGTTTTTTGTTCCTCCAGGTCAATTTTGTTATTTTTTTTTCTAGTTCTACAAAATAATCCTTTGAAAGGAAGGAAGAAGACATTTGCTAAAATGCCTACTACATTCCAGGTACTTTACAAATATTATCTCATTTTATCTTTGCAACAACCATGGAATGTAGATACTATTATTATCCTCACTTTACAGATGAGGAAACTGAGGCAGCCAGAGATTAAGTGACTTGCCAGGGTCACAGAACTAGTAAGTGTATGAGGTCAGATTGGAACTCAGGTCTTCCAGATTCCAAGTCCAGCACTCAATCCACTGTGCCACCTGGCAACCTCTAGATAGTTTGATTAGCATGGTACAAAATAAGCTAATTAATTTAATTTAATTTAATTGATTTTCAGGTAGTTCAGTGATTCTAAGATTAAATCTCTTTGACCTGTTTTCTAGATCAGTTGTTTTTTGATAGCATATACCTTATATTTTCTTCTTTTCTTTGGCCTTTTGATTTTGTTTTTCTGTTTCTCATTATCTCATGGAGTCATTCCTTTCTGTTCTAACCATTCTAAATTGCAGAAAAGGTAAATTCTTGTGTAACGTTCTAAGCTATTAATTTTCCTTACCATTTTTTCCTTCATGGCTCTTATTTTCTTTAATATTTCACTTTTTACTTCTTCTTTCATCTCTTCCAGTCACCCTTGCACTTCTCATGGCCTGCTCATTCTTTTCTCTGACACTTTATTTAGACTTGTTGTGGAGTTATTTTTCTCTTCTGTAATTATTTCTTGGACTTTTCTAATTCAAGATAGTTTTTCATTGTGTTAAGCACTTTTTTCTTCTTTACTTATGTCTCTAGCCTCAGTTTCTCGAGCTTTGTGTTTGGGTCAGACTCTGCTCCCTTTCATGCTCTTAGATGGTGCAGACAAGTCCTATTTAGTCCTAAATGTGGTACATAAAATTAAGCCCCATCCCCTTCAGGAATTACTGGGTTTGGTTTCAGTCTCCTGGGGACTCACAGTGGTTCCTTCTTTGTTTCCCTCTTATATAGTTTGAAGCTGAATTTGGTTCTGTCCCTTGCTGTGAACCTAACATGTTGTTGGTGCTGATACTCCTGGGAGACCCTAGGTGCTGTGCTTCCCACACACACACAGCTTTGGCTCTTTCTCCTGCTGTAGCTCAAGAATGGGCTGCCTGAGAACTGAGATGCCTGTGTGCTAACTTGTCCCTATTCTTACTGTGGCTTGGGCAGAGCTGCCCAAGTACTGAGGTTCTTGAGCCTCAAACTTCCAGTATGTTGTGAACTGTGCTGCCCGGGCAAGCACCCTTTGTGCCTCCCCTGGGGCCATCTGCTTACTGAGAGCTGGGCCACCTGGGTGCTCTGCACTGTGCTGCCTTCTTTAAGACCTACTGGCCACTGGGTGCTGAGCTTCCTGGGCACAGTGCCTGGGCACCAATCTGGCCTCATCTCCTGCTATTCCTCTGGCAGAGGGCCTGCGTGCTGAGCTGTTTGGGACCTGACCTCTTCTTATTTTTTGGTCTGGGTGCTTGCTTTGGTTTAGGATTGCCCAGGCCTGTTTCTGCTCTGAGGCTCTATAGGATTGACCAGACATTTTTGTGATTGTTGCTGTTTTGCTATGTTTTGTTTTTGCTGCAGTCCTGGACTACATGGAGGAACTTACAAATGGAAGTGCCTATGTCAGGAGAGGGTTAATATACTGAGGACAGACAGATGTGTATTTCGCCCAAACATGACAGCAGCTTCAGGGAAGAAGACTCCTGATGGAGGAGAGAAGCTCCAGCTATGGACTGAAGAATCCAAGAATCCTGGGAACCCAGCTGAGAAGCCCATCTAGCAAAGAATTGGGAACTTCCTAAAGATTTA
Organism: Dromiciops gliroides; assembly: GCF_019393635.1. NCBI lineage: Eukaryota > Metazoa > Chordata > Mammalia > Microbiotheria > Microbiotheriidae > Dromiciops > Dromiciops gliroides. The sequence goes on along the minus strand of NC_057864.1, from coordinate 153,924,584 downwards.
ATGAAGGGATACAAGGACTTCTAAGACCAGGATCTGGGAGGTATTCTAGTGTACAGAATCTGTTCTTGAGCATGCGGCTCATTAACATTATATTTAAAGTCTAAGGCCACTCTCCTCCTGGATGTTGTATTTGTGGGAGAGTGGTGCCCCAGGTTTGGGGGGAAATGTTTTATATGAAGTATTCTTATGGTACCATCTCAGCAAATGCTGTTTCTAAAAGTTAGTGGAGACGATTGGCTGATTATTAATGGAGAACACTTTGGTTGAGGTTTAAAAGCTACAGGGCAAGAAGCAGAACCCCTCAGGATTTCCCTTAGAACCCTGAGACAAAGAGTGATAATAGTCACTCATTTCCCCTTGGGACCCAACTTCCCAATGAGAGTTCCATTCTGGGTTAGCCCAGAGAGGGTCTTTCATCTAAAGTGTACCTGCCTTCTCAACCTCACCCCCAGAAATGGTTAAGCTTCTGAATACAGGAAGTTTTTTCTTGTTATGTTTTGTATCCCCAGTGTTTATAGGTGATTAATAAAAGCTTGTCGGCTGACTTATTGGTGGATTAACTACCTTCCACACCAATCTCACTGGGTTGAGACAAAAGCATTTTTAACTCTTTTTTTTTCTTTTTCTCTTTTTTTGCAGGGCAATGGGGGTTAAGTGACTTGCCCAGGGTCACACAGCTAATGTCAAGTGTCCGGGGCTGGATTTGAACTCAGGTACTCCTGAATCCAGGGCCGGTGCTTTATCACTGCACCACCTAGCTGCCCCCATTTTTTAACTCTTAAAGCACTATATAAAGGAGATTTACATTCTGTTTTTTACAACTGTAGCTTAAGGCTTCCTCCTTCAGGGAGTCTTCCTACATTGCTATCTCTGATCTTGTCCCACTTGTCCCCCAAACCATTCTTACCACAACTATTTTTATCTATTTCTATTGATGTTCTAAATATTATCTTTTCTCCCTCATTAAATCTCCCTAAAGGCCAAGAACCATCCCCATCTTGACCCTGCATCTGTGCATAGGATGTTATTATGTTCCCTGTGACCATTCAATAAAAATTTGATGATTATTAGACAAAGTGAGGTTAGACTACAGGAAGGACTTCCTAACCATCACTAGGGACACTAGAATGGGGGGATTAAGCAAGTAGCAGTCTCTACTTTCCTCGAGAGCTCTAAGAGCAGGAGAGACCTTCCTCAATAAATGAATTGAATATGACATCTCAAAAACACAGCCAACCTTAGGAGCCTGTTTTTCTCTCTGCTAGGAAATGGGGACAGGTCCATGCAAATGTGGCCTTGTGAGGAGTTTGATTTCCTCTCCCCAAGCCCCTGGCACAGTGATGCCAACTTGAGCTGCCCCTTGGCAAGACAGATAGGGGCAGGCGAGCAGCTCCAGGCTCAGATGACAGGGCTGTGGCCAGGAGGCATGGATGATGAGGAGGGCTTTAATAGCCTCCCTGATGCCAATCTTGGGCTGAAAACCCGATATTTCCACTTAGAACAACAAGAAACATGAAGAAGGTGGGGCACTGGTTTGGGGAATGGGGTGGGGAGGGGATGTATCTGGAGTGCCCCCTACAGATCACATCCATCTGCCCTGGAGGCAGATGTCAATTCATTCAAATACTTATTAAATGCCTACTCTATGAAAGGCCTTGGTCAGGTACTGGGGATGGATTTACCCTACCCTCAAGGATCTTATAATTGCCTTGACAGAATTGGTTATAATACAGAATAGAATATACTAGGTATATAACCCAGTAGAAATCATGTATCATGGGAGACAACAGGAGCAAGGATTGGGCAATCTTGTCTAAATCCTCATTTGACATTTGAGGTTGTTGTTATCATTGTTTAACCTTCGTTCTTGAAGAGGTCCGTGACATCAGGAGGCGGTCATAACTTGCACTAAATTGGATTTAAGTGAGGGAGGACTGTGCAAGGTCACCAACCTCGCTCTCTTCTCCAGAGCCATCTGGGTCCAGTGGCAAGATACACGGCAAGACGACTGGAGATGGCCCCAGAGGTTTAAGGCAATTTGGATTAAATGACTTGCCCAGGGTCACACAGCTAGTTAGTGTCTGAGTTGAGATTTGAACTCAGGTCTTCCTGACTCCAGGGCCAGGGCTCTATCGACTGTGCCACCTACCTGCCCCAACAGATGAGGAAATAAAGGACCAATGACTTACGCAAAGGCAAAGAGCTAGTAAGTAAGTAGCTGAGTTGGGATTTGAACCTAAGCCCTCTGATTCTCAATCCTACCCTCAATTCTCCTCTTCAGAAAAGGAAATTCTGACCATTTCCATGGTTCAGCCTCAGAGGCCCTATACAATGACTAAAATGCTTCAAGGACCTCTTATGTCATTGGTGTGGCTATTCTCTGCATCGATACAGATTTTAATCCTTCCATAACTTGGTGAATAGTCTTCAAGACATTGTTGAAAATTTTAAGGCAGATAGGGGAAGGGGAAAAGAATAAGGATTTACATAGTGCTTACTCCCTGTCAGGCACTCTAATAAGTACATTACAAATATTATCTCATTTGATCATCACAACTCTTCAAGATAGATGCTTTTATACCCGTTTTACAATTGAGGAAACGCAGGTAAGCAGAGGTTAAGTGGCTTTCTCTGAGTCACAAAGCTAGTAAGCATCTAAGGCCAGATTTGAACTCAAGTATTCTTGACTCCAGGCCCGGCTCTCTATCTCCTATACCACCCAGCTATTGGATGGTATGCAGGATTTGGACTCAGGAAGACATGAATTCAAATCAGGCCTCTCACACTTACTAGCCATGTGACCCTGAGCAAGTCATTTAACCACTTTGTGCCTCAATTTCCCCACCTGAAACATTAGGATAATAATATCTACCTTATAGGATCAAGTGAGTTAATATGTGTAAAAGGGTTTTTCGAATCTTAAAGCACTCTGTAAATACTGTTGTTAATGTTGATGATGATGAACAATCTCCCAGAATATAGTTAAGAAGCTCGTTGGGTAACAGAAATTCAGCTCATTAATAGGCCATAGGATAGGACCTGCCACCTCTGACATTCTGCTAATGTAGCCCTTAAGAAGGCAGGGTTAGATCATCCATGCTACCATGAGGAATCAAAGAAATCAACATTACCAGAGAAACCATGACAGTGAATAACAACAATATTCTTAATGGCATCTTCTATTGGCGCAGCGTCATACACTGAAAAGCTCTTCTGATTCTTCACTTCAGTGTGGCTGAGAAGCTAGTTATGGAGAATGCAAGCTCTGCCATGCCCTACCAAACTGGAAAGGCACCCTGAGTATGGGTGCTGTGAGATTTCCCCTTCACCATCAAAGGAGGGAAAGGGGGAAGGAAACAAACATTTATTAAGCACTTACTGAGTGCCATGCATAGTGCTAAGTGCTTAAGAAATATTATCTCATGGGGGGCAGCTAGGTGGCACAGTGGATAAAGAACTGGCCCTGGATTCAGGAAGACCTGAGTTCAAATCTGGCCTCAGACACTTGACACTTAACTAGCTGTGTGATGCTGGGCAAGTCACTTAACCCTCATTGCCACACCAAAAAGAAAGAAAGAAAGGAAGGAAGGAAGGAAGGAAGGAAGGAAGGAAGGAAGGAAGGAAGGAAGGAAGGAAGGAAGGAAGGAAGGAAGGAAGAAAGAAAGAAAGAAAGAAAGAAAGAAAGAAAGAAAGAAAGAAAGAAAGAAAGAAAGAAAGAAAGAAAGAAAGAAAGAAAGAAAGAAAGAAAGAAAGAAAGAAAGAAAGAAAGAAAGAAAGATTATTTCATTTGAGCCTCACAATCCTTGGAGGTAGGTGCTATTACCCCCATTTTACAGATGAGGAAACTAAGACAAACGGAAGTTAAGTGATTTGCCCAAGGTCACAAAACTAGTAGGTATCTGAGGTCGGATTTGAACTCAACTGTTTTCTGACTTCAAGGCCAGTACCCTATCCCTTCTACCACCTCCGCCTCTGTGAATAAGTGAAGGCACTGCCCACACAGATGCAATCATGGTTTGTTTTTTTTTAAAGTACTGCAGTGAATATTTCTACAGCATTATGTATGTCTAAAATGATTTCACATTATTTTGAGATAATACAATTGTCCAGTGAATTAGGTAGTGTCTTCATCTGGCAAAGAAACTGAGGCAAAATGAATTTAAGCTTATGTATGTGACTCACTCTAGATCTCACAGCTAATTAATAAAGAAGCTAAGGTCCCTAACTTTCTGCCTGCCAATACTTCCCCAGTGCCCATCCCACTCCTCTCAGTCACCCCCAGGTTCCCCCTCTCAATCTCCCCTGAACACTCTTCAGGGTTAAACTTGGACTACTACAACCTGAAGAATCTCAGTCAGGGAATAGCTGATTTCATGTGTATCCTTGTCAAGTAAGATACCTCACCTTCCCCTGATGAGGGATATCTCTGGTATCCTTAGAAAGCCCAGCCCTGCCCCTATCTCCAAACCTATTAGATCCCTCAATTTCACAAAAGGAAAAGGAATTTCTGTAGAATGAGCTGACTTCCTTGGTGGTAGAGGGGGGAGGTCTGGCGCAAGGAGTGGAGAGGAGGGTGGTAAATATTAGCTAAAAATAACCATAGCGTGTTGATCAGCCTCTAGTGGTACCCAGGATTGGGGGAGAGTAGGGGGAGGGCGGGAGCCGTCGCCTAGGAGGCCACCAGACTGGTTACCGTGGAAACAGGCAGGAGCAGGGGAGCCTGGGAAGTTAGGATGACACAGATAGCAAGTCCTGGTCGGAGCTGCCGCTAAATTTAGGAAAAACAGTGGTGTCCTCGACTTCCAATCTCCTGGGGGGGCAGCCCTGGGGGGGAGGTGTCAGGGGCATGGACGCCACCCCCCGGGGGGCCCTGCTGCTATCTCCTCTGCTCCCCATGCACTGTGAGTTGAGTTGTGGAGGGGGGATTCAGGGTCTGGGGATCCCAATTTCTGTGGCAATAGGGAGGATGGGATGAGGGATGGGGGGGTGTGGATCCCTCAAATTCTCTTCAGACCACCTTGTGGATGGTTGCTTCCCCAATCCTCTTATATACTTCACTCCCTGTGGTGTATGTTTTGGGAGGGGGAAGTGATACCAAGGAGGACTGAAAGACTGGGGACCTTTGGGAATGGGGAAGAAGAGAACCCACAGAAGATAAGGTAGGGGGTGGGGAGGAATGCAGAGAGAGACCGGGCAGGTCCTGGGATGGAAAGTGTCATTTGGGATCTTTCCACCCCCGACAAGGGAAAGGGCAGCCCCTCTTCACCCTAACTGGAAGGAAAGGGGTCAGGATGGGGTAAGAATGGAAGGAGGGTCAGCCCTAGTTCTGGAATAATGGGTGAGGAGAGAAGGTTACTAAAGAGGGAGCTTAATGCTTGGATCTCCTTCGTAGTGCAGACAGGATGAGAGAAAGGACACCTGGGACTCTAGTGAGGCTGGAGCACTTTGAGAGGGGCCAGGGGCTTGTGGGACAGCTGGGTTGTTTTTTGAGTGACCTAGGGCCTCTGAGTTGGCAAATGCTTAAAAATCACTCCAGGAGGACAACTCCAGCCGCAGTGGAAGAAAAAGGAGGTCAGTGATGGGAGGAGGGATGAGAGGGAAGGAATTGTTTGTTACTATCCTGTTCAAAGTTGGGGTAATACTACACTCTGTGATTAGAATGGTGTTCTCTGAGCCTTCCTGGAGAATGTCTGGGGATGGTCTGGCCCCTAAGCCCTGAAGCCTTTTCCAGGTTCTCCTCCTATAGAGAATATGGCTGCAGGACCTCTAGGGCCTGGAGTTACAAATCCAGGCAATTTTTCTGCGGGTCCTGGCCAGACTCTTCCCCGAACTCCTCATTCTACTCCACAATATCCCTCTTTTCTCTTATGCCACTTTTTTTTTTCATTCTGCTCCCTATATTCTCCAATTATTAACTAAAGCTGGGGACTCTGGATTGATTTAGGGATGAAGTCCAGGCAAATTTCAGGTGCTGATCGCTGAGAGAGGTCTTTTATGATAGAGGAAAGAAAAGGAGGGGGTAGCAAGACTAATAAGGGTGAGATTCCTGGTAAAGGCCAAATTTAGGGAAGAAAAATGAGTGGGTCAGTCAATGTGAGGAGGTTATATCAAGAGCCAGGAGAGATGAGGAAGAAGGAACTGAATGGTTTGGGGTGTGGACTAGAGCTTCATTTAATCTCATCTAATACATTTTTTTCTAATGGAGAAATTGAGGCACATGGGGAGACAGACCCCACTACCAATTCTCCTGAAGGTACAAGTCCAGCCATCCCTACCTCGGTTCTGTTGCCTCTGCCTCCTTTTTTCCTGGGACCCTCCTGGCCTGAGGGTGGGCACTTCTCTATTCCTTGCCTTTCAATGATTTCTGAGAACAGGACCAAGAGGAAATTGGGCTGACCTTGCAACAGAGGGAATGGTGGTTAGACCTCAGTTAGAATTTCTGGGGGTGGAGGTGGGTGGGTGGGACTTCCTAACAGAGAAAAACCTCCATTCATTTTCCAAACCCAGAGTTCCTTTTTTGCCTCCCTGGAGGCAAAAAGTAGTATTAGTGGAAAGAGAACTGGATTTAAAGTCAGAAGATGAGATTGAGCCTGAACTAGGTATGACTTTGGAGGAGTCACCTCACCTCTCTGACCTTCAGTCCCCTTATCTGTAAAAGAAGGATAAAAAATTTGCACCACCTTCCCTGCAGGCTTATTGTAAGGAAAGAACTGTGTAAACCATAAAAGTGCCAAATAAATAAGAGCTATTATTATCTCCTTGTGGGGGTAGAGAAGAATGGGAGAAGTGAGGTGAGCACGATAGAAGGGGGGAAAGACTCATTTTTAGTTATTTCCAGAGTAAAAGGAAAGGAGAGCTGGGAAGGCAGCTATGGGGGTGGGGGTGGGGGTGGGGGCAGGAGTGGCCTTAAACGATTGCTAGAGGAGAATGTTATGGGTTCTGGACAGGTTAAGTGGTAGTCCAGTAATTCATAGCAGAGGGAGAATAGGGACTATTTGTAAAGTGAAATGCATAGAGGTCAGGGTTAGGAGGCAAGTGCTCTGAGTTCCCATGAGGCTAAAGAATGTTCAAATAAATTTAATTCAAACCCACAAGCATTTATTTTAAAGAGTAGTAACTGACATGTATATAGCACTTTTGGGTTCACAAAATGCTTTGCACATGTCTTTCTCCTTCTGAGAGGTAGGCAGCACTGGTACCCCATCCTCGGTTTATCTGCTATGTGCAGGACACTATTCGAGGTGTTGGGAATACAAAGACAAAAAATGATCAGTCTTTGTCCTCAAGGATCCCACTCTTAGAGCTGGAAGGGACTTTGAAGATCATCTTAGTCAAACCCACCGTTTGACAGCTGAGGAGCCTGAGGCCCAGAGAGGTGAAGCCAGTGTCACCTTGCCCAAGGTGACAGAGGTAATAGTGGGCAGGGCTGGGATTGGAAGCCGGTTCCTCTCATTCTAAGTCCACGTTCATTCGGTCTTTCCGGGCGCCTTCCAGCCATGGCCACTGGGGAGGTGAAGGTGAAGTGACAGGGGAGGTGGAGGTGGAAGGGGGCTCTCCCGGTTTTATTCTCCCAGGACGTTGCTCTAACCCCGCACTGTCCCTTCCATCCCCGCAGCCTCCGAGGGGCGTCGCTGCTGACATGGCCCAGGAAAACTCGGCCTTCTCCCCTGGGCCCGAGGAGCCCCCCGCGGGTCTCCCCCGCGCCCTGGCGGCGCGCGCCGAGCCCCGCGAGCCCCCGGAGCGGCCGCCCCGACGGGGCCGCCAGCGCTACGTGGAGAAGGACGGCAAGTGCAACGTGCAGCAGGGCAACGTGCGGGAGACGTACCGCTACCTGACGGACATCTTCACCACGCTGGTGGACCTGCAGTGGCGGCTCAGTCTGCTCTTTTTCGTGCTCGCCTACGCGCTCACCTGGCTCTTTTTCGGCGCCATCTGGTGGCTAATCGCCTACGGCCGAGGGGACCTGGAGCATCTGGAAGACACGACGTGGACGCCGTGCGTGAACAACCTCAACGGCTTCGTGGCCGCCTTCCTCTTCTCCATCGAAACCGAGACCACCATCGGCTACGGGCACCGCGTCATCACGGACCAGTGCCCCGAGGGCATCGCGCTGCTGCTGCTGCAGGCCATCCTGGGTTCCATGGTCAACGCCTTCATGGTGGGCTGCATGTTCGTCAAGATCTCGCAGCCCAACAAGCGCGCCGCCACGCTCGTCTTCTCCTCGCACGCCGTGGTGTCTCTGCGCGACGGGCGCCTGTGCCTCATGTTCCGCGTGGGCGATCTGCGCTCGTCTCACATCGTGGAAGCCTCCATCCGCGCCAAGCTCATCCGCTCGCGCCAGACGCTCGAGGGCGAGTTCATCCCCCTGCATCAGACCGACCTCAGCGTGGGCTTTGACACGGGCGACGACCGCCTCTTTCTCGTCTCGCCACTGGTCATCAGCCACGAGATAGACGCCTCCAGCCCCTTCTGGGAGGCGTCACGCCGCGCCCTCGAGAGGGACGACTTCGAGATCGTGGTGATCCTTGAGGGCATGGTGGAGGCCACTGGTGCGGGGACTGGGGCGTGGAAGAAGGGGTCGGGAGTGGGGTGGTGTGGGGGAGGCGAGGAGTGTCAGGGAGGACGGAGACAGGGAAAATGAGAAAGGGGGCAAGCACCCCTGGTGGGAGAGGAGAGGTCAACGTTAGACAGAGTGGATAATAGGCATTCTTATGGGTGCACCGAAAAGAAGGCACCTTGGACAGTCAAATCGAGGAGGGGGTAATGCCCTCTGGCAGAAGGGCAGGAGCCTGGAGCATGAGGAGGCAAGAGGCCTTAGAACCGAGGGATTAATGAAGAATTAATTGTTCATGGGTAGATAAAGAAATGGGGAGAGCTACCCTAGAGGCTGAGAAATAGAGTGAAAGATGAGCATCAGTGTAGCATTTGTGTGGGAGGCTTGAGGGATGGGGAGGGAGACACAAAATCTTAGAGCTGGATGGGATCTAAGAGGTTAGGTTATACCTGAACAATCAATCTCCTCTACAGCAAACCTAGTAGGGAAAAACAAACAAACAAACGTCACCACCTCCTGAGGCAGCCCATTTCACTCTTGGACAGCTCAAATTGTTGGGAAATTTTCCCTATTTGGACCTGAAATCTATCTCTTTGACCCTTTTACCTTTTGTTCCTAGTCTTGGCCTCTGGAATCAAGCAGAAAAGTCTAATCCTTCTCCTGTATAATCCCTCAGATGTTTGAAGAAAGCTATCACATCTTTCTAAGTCTTCTTTTCTCCAAGCTAAACATTTCCAGATACTAGGAAGACATAATCTTCCGGCCCTTTACCACACTTTAGACACTTTCAAGCTTATCAGTGTCCTTCCTAAATTATGGCACCCAAAATTAAACACAATATCCCAGCTGCAGTCTGACTAGGTCAGAGTACAGCAGAATTATCACCTTTGCTCAGGATTCTATGCCTCTCAATACAGCCCAAGAATGCATTCACTTTTTAGCTGCAGACAACAGACAGGTGTCTGAGAGATACAGGAAGTAAAGCTTAGGGGAATCGATGAACAAAATCACAGAACGGAAAAGAGGTATTGGGGATGCTAGAAAGTGGAGAATTTGGGGGGGGTGTGGAGAAATAAGGGTTAAGTGACTTGCCCAGGGTCATACAGTTAGTAAGTGTCAAGTGTCTGAGGCTGGATTTGAACTCAGGTACTCCTGACTCCAAGGCCGGTGCTCTATCCACTGCACCACCTAGCTGCCCCCTAGGTGGAGAATTTTAAGTTGGGTCACCCTAAGGTGGGGAGGTTCGAGGGGAATTGGAGCCAGGTGGTTGGTGAAGGAGAAAAAAGACTACCAAAGAGCTAGAATAGAAGAGCAGGGACTGAGGGGACAAATAAGTATAGGAATGGGAGAAGGGTAATTAAGTGACCTCAGTGGGGAGCAGTATAGGACAGGGATAAGGGAATAGGGGTTTGGGGGTGGGGGACATATGGGGTGGTTGTTGGAGCAAAGAAAGGTATTGTTTTTGTGTCAGTACTTTTAAATGGTGCTAACAGCCAGCCGTCTTCCCTCCAATTCTAACTCTCCTTCCCAGCCCCCCAGAGATTGGAGGCTGTTGGAAAAGAGCTTAAGGTCAGCAGAGAATGGTACTCAGTCATTCAAAAACCTGTAGGCTGAGACACCCACAAGACAGGGGACTCTGAAATCGCTGTTGAGTGGTCTCAGAGCTCCTGCTGCCCCCTGGTGGTCCCTCCCTGACAAATAGATGTCTAAGAATCAACCTCTTCAGCGCTGCAAGTTTTTAGACCCCTTTCTCCCAGTATTTCCAATAGCCCAAACCCTGTTGTTCCTTTACTATCTCCTCATCATCCCTAGTATTACTCTGTGTCACCACTCCAGGCTTCTCCCCTCTCTTCCTAGTGCTTCCTAAGCCACTGCTCTACCTGCCCTAATACCTATCCCTCTCCCCACACTGCTTTAAACCCATTCCAATAATATTTCACATTCTGTCATCCACCATGGGAAAAATAAAATCTTATACCCAAAGATATCTCTGGCTATAGGTTCACAGTGTTGAGAGGGAAACTGGTCTTCTGCGGCAGATCTATGGGGGGAAAAAAGGCCCTGCTTTCTCGACCTTATTAATACCAAGTATTGTGGTCATTTCCAGGTACCGTGCTTTAAAAAGGCGGTTGGCAAAGTAAAGTATGTCCAAAGAAGCATAATGAGGTTGATGAGTTTGTAAAGAATAATTGAAGAAACGGGGAGCATTTGATGTAAAAATAACTAAAGATGGGGCAGCTAGGTGGAGCAGTGGATAAAGCACTGGATTCAGGAGGACCCGAGTTCAAATCTGACCCCAGACACTTGACTAGCTGTTTGACCCTGGGCAAGTCACTTAACTGTCATGGCCCTGACCAGAAACAAAAACAAAAACAAAAAATAACTAAAGACATGTAAGAGCTGACTTCAAATCTATGCATGATTGCAGAAGAGAATAGACTTCTCTGCTGCCTAAGCCAGGGTAAACAGATAGGAAATACAGGGAAACACAGCTTGGCACAACAAAATGTGGCTTGATTAACAATTAGAGCTGTCCAACAACGGACCAGGTTGTTTCTCAAAGGATTGTAATCCTCATCATTGGTAATATTTAAGCAGAGATTAAATTTCCATTTTAGTGCTGAGGAAAACCTTGAAAATCTAATCACTGCATCACAGGAACTGAATGTTGTAAAGGATTTCAAAGGCTGTCTAGCCTAACCCATACGTGACCAAGAAATCCCTCATCAATATCATTTGCAAGTAGTTAGCTATTCAGTTTTTGTGAGACTTCCAGTAATGGAGAACCCAATTGGCCAATCAAAAAGCATTTTTTTGAAGCTTCTTTCTTTTTTTTTTTTAATAATTTTTTTTTTTTTTTGCGGGGCAATGGGGGTTAAGTGACTTGCCCAGGGTCACACAGCTAGTAATTGTCAAGTGTCTGAGTCTGGATTTGAACTCAGGTCCTCCTGACTCCAGGGCCGGTGCTTTATCCACTGCGCCAGCTAGCTGCCCCCCCAAAAAGCATTTATTAAACACTTACCATAAGAGAAGCCATGTAGCATAGTGGTTAGATAACAAGCCTCAGAGTCAGGTTTCAAGTCCTTTCTGATGTGCGACTGTGGTGCAGTGGATAGAGCACTGGCCCTGAAGTCAGTAGCACCTGAGTTCAAATCTCAGCTCAGATACTTACTAGCTGGGCAAGTCACTTAACCCTAATTACCTTAAACATCTGGGGCCATCTCCAGTCATCCTGATGTATATCTTGCCACTGGACCCAGATACTCTGGAGGAGAGAGTGAGGTTGGTGACCTTGCACAGCCCTCCCTCACTTAAACCAAATTCAGTGCAAGTCATGACATCACCTCCTGATGTCATGGTCCTCTTTGAGAAGGACAAACAACAACCGCTGTGTAATTATAGACAAGTCACTTAGATTTTCAATGTTCTAAGCAACTCTCTAAGCCTATAACTGCCCAATCACTTCCAAATCATGCTTCCTTTGTTCTGCCCAACTTCCTTATCCCCTTATTCACTCTGGCCCCACAGAGCAAAACTAGATCATTGGGTGAAAGTTACAAATAGGCAACTTTAGGTATGATATAAGGAGAAAGTTCCCAACAATTGGATCTATTAAAAATGGAATTGGGCTATTTCATTAGTTAGTGGAGTCCTCTTTATTTGAAATCTTAGAGCCAATGTTGGATGACCACTTGTGGTGCTATACATAATCCCTATTCAAGGATTAGTTGAACTAAATGGATGTGAGATTCCTTCCAACCCTGAAATTCTGTGATTATATTCTGAAGTTCATAATAAAGACAGACAGATTCAGGAACATGGAGGGAATGATGGAAAAACAGAAGAATAGGAACAGAAAAGGGAATTTCAGGGCTCAGGATGATAAAGGTTTTGAGTGATGGTGAATTTCGTGTATAACCACTACCACGAGTAGCTGAGGTAGACAAAAGATATAGTCCCTGGAAGCTGAGGGGGCTGATGAACTGGAGTCCAGACTGTTTAAGGAGGTAGCAACTTAAATATGGCAGCCCCCAAGTATGAGATTGGGAGTGAGGGAGAAGTGGAAAAGAATGCCTATAAACTATCCTTTTAGTAAAGTACTCTAGGATTTTGCCAGCAATAGAAGTCAAGTTTATTCATTTTACCTTTTTTGAAAATCAAGACTCTTGCTCTTCTCTAGCCCTGCAGCACCTCTCCCCTTCTCCAAGATCTTTCAAATGTTTTAGTGGCACAGCAGGCCCATCTGTCAGTTAGTACCCTGGATGTAAGGGCCAGGAGCCAAGTCATCAGGGTCTGTTGACTTGTTGTTATTTGTCCTTTCAAAGAGGACCATTGACATCATGGGGTGATGTCTTGACTTACACATGAATTGGATTTAAGTGAGGCAGAGTTGCACAAAGCTGACTTGAACTCATTGAGGGCAGCAGCCAAATATTGTATTGTCAACTCCTCAACTAGCTTGGCTTTCCATTTCCTGCTAACCGTTTTTATTCTCTCTTTTTTGGTCTGCGGATCCTTCTCTTTGGAAGATTAGATATTAACAATATGAATGGAGTAGTTTGGCCTTCTCACTATCATCAGTTCTAATACTTTCATCATCCAAAGCCACAGTTCCATCCTTTCTTTGATCTTCCTCGTGCAGCCCCTCCCCACAATTTAGAGAAAATAAAAATAAATGTAAAAGATCTTTGAAAGGCAGCATAAGATAGTAAATAGGGCATTGGATTTGGGGTGGAGTCTTCTGATTCTGCTTCCTTTACTCTGCAACATTTCATTTAAGTAATCCCAGGTTTCACTGAAACCATCCCTCTCCTTATTTCTTATGCCATAATATTATTCCAATTTGGTCAGCCATTCTCCAGTTGATGGGCATCTTCTTACCTTCCAGTTCTTTGTTTCTACAAAAAGAACTGCAATAAATATTTTCTGTGTATATGGATCCTTTTCCTCTTTCCTGATCTCTTTGAGGGGATAGATCCAGTAGTGGTATTGCCAGGTCAGAGAGTATGTACAGTTTAATGTCTTTGGGGGCATGGCTCCATATTGCTTTTCAGAATGATTAGACCAATTCACAGCTTCATCAATAGGGCATTAATGTGCCTGTTTTCCCACAGGCCCTCCAATATTTGTCAGTCTGACATGGGTGAGGTACAAGTTCAGCATTTCTTTAATTTGCATTTCCCTAATCATGATTTGAATTATGTTTCCATATGGCTGTTGATAGCTTGAATTTCTTCCCTTGAAAACTTCCTGTTCATATCCTTTAACCGTTTATCAATGGCAATACGTTTTCTATAATGTAATTTCCACTGATGAAATCATGTTTCTGATACTGAAACATTTCACAGTGCCGAGGGCTTTCTGATGAGAGCGTTCTCTTTCTCATTCTTCAGTAACTGTGTCTGTTAAGGGAGGCAGAGCTCCATCATCTACACAAGCAGTTATCATGATTCATCCCCACAGGGATTGCTTCCCAGGATGCAGGATGCTTCAGGAGGCAGGCTGGTGGTTCGGAAGGTGCTCTAACTACCCGGGCTCTTGGGCTCACCTTTTTGTCGTCGAGAGTTGGTCAGCAATTGATGAAGAAGGTGGGCCCCTGCTTCATAGTGATTGCTCCCCTCAGTGATGGTTATGAGGCCCTGGCTGGAAGCAAGGCCTGGGGTCCGGAGGCACTGCTGTTTCCAAGGCTCTTGGGGTTCAGGGGCTTGGGATATCTCCATCAGGGTTTGAGGAAAGTGATGGTTAGGGTGGTAACAGTGTTTTGACTTGCCTAGCATCTACTGCCTCCTATCTTTCCCTCAGGGTACCTTGCTGCTTCAGTAGGCTAGCTTGCCTGCCTTGTAGATGGCAGTTGAAAGGGATGGCTGTCCTCTTTTCCACAAGAGCTGGTTCCTCTTATAATAGCTTCAAGAGCTGGGCTGGAACAGAGCCATTGATCTGGGGCATGCTACTATTCCTAGAGCTCTTGGACCTACCTGCCCATGAGTGGCAGATGGTGTTGGTAGTGGTAAGGAAGTGATTGGTCCCCTCAATAACCAAAGCTCATAGGCTTTAAAAGCACTTTCCTCATAGCAACTCTGAGATGTAGGTAGTATAGGAATTATTATATACATTTTTTAACCTGACCTATATTTTCATCCTTTTATGGAGTTCCCACTGAGGAACCTCCTCTACTAATGGAGATTGCAATCTTATAGTCTTAGAAAGTTACCCAGAGGTACTAAGAGCATAAACCGCTTATCCAGAGTTATGCAGTCAGTACATTTGTAGAGATGGGTCTTGGAGAACAAGTCTGAGACTTAACTCCTCTATATTCTGCTGCTTCCCTATTCCCATTTTATAGATCAACAAACTGAAACTGAGCGGCAAAGTGACTTGTGGGACAATTAGTATCAAAGGTCTCCTGAATTGAGCCTCAGTGCCATTCCTCTACAAACAGGCAATGTGGTAGAGTGGAGGGAGTTCTGGGCTCAGAGACAAGAAAACCTATCTCTGAGTTCTACCTCAAACACTCACGACCTGAGTCACCCTGGGTGAACTCCTCGCCTTCATGCCTCTGAGCTTCAGTATTCTCATCTGTAAAATTGTCATAATAATAGCACCTAGTGCCCAGGGTTCTTGTGAGGATCAAACATTTGTAAGCTATTTTGTAAACCTTAGAGCATTATATTGGTGTTTTTTTGGTGAGGCAATTGGGGTTAATTGACTTGCCCAGGGTCACACAGCTAGTAAGTGTTAAGTGTCTGAGGCTGGATTTGAACTCAGGTCCTCCTGAATCCAGGGCCGGTGGGTGCTCTATCCACTACGCCACCTAGCTGTCACCCTTAGAGCATTATATTAACGTAAACTGTTATTACTATAATTACTGATGAGGTCTAATTTGCTTCCTTGAAATTAGTATCTCCAGCTGCCTCTGATTATTACCCATTCTTTGTATGTAGACAACTGAGACCATGAGTTTTAAGACTTTGTCTCTTTGAGGATACTCTCTCTATCAATCAGCAAGCATTTATGAAGTGACTGCGATGTGCCAGGTATTATGCTAGCACTCAGGATACAAGGATAATAATGAACACAGTTCTTGCCCTCAAGGAACTTACGTTCTAATGGGGAAGAGAACAGGTACATATATAAGTTTATACTAAATAAGTACAAAGTTATTGAGGGATGGGAAGGAGCTGTTATGATGAAGAAAGGCTTTAAGTAAAAGGTGGTTAGTACTTGATCTGAGCCTTGAAGGAAAACAGGAATTCTAAGAGTGAGGAGGGCATTCAAGGCAAGGAGGACAGCTACTGCAAAGACCTGGAAACAGGAGATGGAGAGTGGAGGGGGAGGAATAGCAAGAACTCCAGCTTGACTGGACTGCAGGGATAGTCTGGGAGGGCATCTAGGTGGCGCAGTGGATAAAGCACCAGCCCTGGATACAGGATGATCTGAGTTCAAATCCGGTCTCAGATACTTGACACTTACTAGCTATGTGACCCTGGACAAGTTATTTAACCCTCATTGCCCCCCCCCCAAAAAAAAGATAGTCTGGGGTCAGGTTGTGAAGGGCTTTAAATGCCTAACAGAAGGAAGGGAATGAGCATTTATTAAGTGCCTATCATGTGCCAGCCACTGTGCTAAGCATTTTACAATTATTATCTCATTTGATCTTACAACAAGCCTGGGAGATAGATATTATTGTTATCACATCTTGCAGTTGAGGAGACTGAGGCAAACAGAGGTCACACAGCTACTATAGCTATGCAATACAGCTGTGACTGCAGGCCCAATTTTCTATCCGCTGTGCTACTTAGCTACTTTGAGGTAGCAAAGAGAAAATTATACTTGATTCTAGAGGCAATAGAGAGCCAGTGAAGTTTCTTGAGTAGGAGAGTGACATTGTCAGATCTAAAGTCTAGGGCAGCTAGGTGGCACAATGGATAGAGTGCCAGACCCGGAATCAGGAACACCTGAGTTCAAATCTGACCTCAAGACACTTACTAACTGGGTGACCCTGGGCAAGTCTCTTAAGCCCAGTTTGTCTTAGTTTCTTCATCTGTAAAATGAGCTGGAGAAGGAAATGGCAAATCACTCCAGTATCTTTGCCAGAAAAACCTCAAATGGGGTCAGGAAGAGTCAGCCACAACTGAATAATAACAACAAAGCTTGAGGAAAAATAAAAAGGAAATCAATTAGGAGATAATCCAAATAGTCTGACTGAGAAGTGATACAATCCTGAACTAAAGTGGTGGCTATGTGAATGGAAGGAGGGGGACTGATGCAAGGAATATCGTAGCTTTGAGAGGATGTGAGCCTTTTTTTCCTTTTACTGTCTCTGTTACAGATATAGATACAACATATATATCTGTGATAACAGGTTCATAAAATTTTTGTGGACAGTTTTCTCCCTTTCCTTCCCTTTTTATTTTAAAACCCATTTGATCATGTTTCCAAGACTTGAGGCAAATGTTTTACAAGCCCTTGTCTGGTATATTCTATCCCTGCCCAAGAACCAAATATTCCTCTCTTCTTTTACAACTAAAAAAGCTGGGGCAATGAAAGGTTAAGTGACTTGACTGCAAAGGGTAAAACACAGACCTCTCATACCTGAAGTGAGATGCAGAATAGCAGATAAGATTGTTGTAGAAAAGATTCCTGCATTGGGAGAGGTCCTAGACTAGGTCAGGGCTTCTTAAACTTTTTCCACTCTCCACCACTTTTTTTTTGTTTTTGGTGGGGCAATTAGGGTTAAGTGACTTGCCCAGGGTCACACAGCTAGTAAGTGTTAAGTGTCTGAAGCTGGATTTGAACTCAGGTACTCCTGACTCCAGGGCTGGTGCTCTATCCACTGCGCCACCTAGCTGCCCTCTCCACCACTTTCTACCTGAGAAATTTTTACCTGACCTTGGGTATATTGGTATACAAAATAGGTATACATAACCTATTACTGTTGCCAAAATGTTTGCAACCCCCACATTCGGTTACCTGACCCTATGTGGGGTCCCACCCATAGTTTAAGAATTTAGGGACTAGGTAACTTAGAAGGCCTCTTCCATAGGATTTCAATAGCCAATGGACGTATCCCCAGACATCAATTCTAGAGAGATGGGAAGGTATAAAGAGGTATGGGGTGCTTAGAAAGGTTAGTTGCAGATGGATTTCTGGAGGATGGAAATGTGGATCAGAATTTTGACAAATCTAGAGGGTAGGAAAAGAATGGAAGAGGGTGTCCACAGTAAGGTGGGGAAGAAACGAGGATTAAGTTCACATGGCTAAAGTAAAGATTCTGAGTGCATGTGAAAGTGTCTCTAAGGTACACAAAACAGTAAGGCCAAAGGGGCCTTGAGATGAAAGAATGTGTTTGGAGATGATAGAGGGAAGTTTGGGGCAAGGGACCCCTTTCTTGACCCCTTCTGTTCTCCCCAATTCCCAGGGATGACATGCCAAGCTAGGAGCTCATATCTGGTGGATGAGGTGCTGTGGGGTCACCGCTTTATGTCCGTACTGAGCCTGGAGGACGGCTTCTATGAGGTGGACTATGCCAGTTTCCATGAGACCTTCGAGGTACCCACCCCTTCCTGCAGTGCCCGAGAGTTGGCTGAAGCTGCTGCCCGGCTTGATGCTCATCTCTACTGGTCCATCCCCAGCCGGCTGGATGAGAAGGTGGAGGAGGAAGGGGCGGGAGAGGGGCCGGGCTGGGGGAATGAAGGAGACAAGGAGAAGAATGGCCGCTTGCCCCCTCCAGAGAGTGAGTCCAAAGTGTAGCTATAGCCAGAGGAGGTAGGATACACCCCTCCCCCACTACCTCCCAATTCCCAGTGTCAGACAAATAGCCAGGATCAAGACAGACGGGAAGAATGGTCACAGAGAGGCCCAGGCATAAAAGAGAAAAAGACTTAAGTATCTAGAAAGGTGTTGAAATTCAGTGAGCCCCTTTAGAATTTCAAGTCTAAGATCCACTCTGGGGAGAGAGTGCTAGTGCAGGTGTTGGGGAGGGGGTGATTAAGAATGCATTTGCCATGGAGATAGAGTGAGTGGAATAGGGGTCATGGACCATTGCATTTATATTTCTAATTATCTGTTTAAAGATGGACACACATTTGAGTCACCGAGGGTCAGATCAGTATTTGGGTGAGAGGGCAGGGGGAGAGAGAAATAATCTAATGAGAAAATAACTAGATGGGGAATTGGGATTTTTATGAGAAGATGGGTAGAGAAATGGATGAAGTGATAAAATTAGGATTAGATTGGATTAAGTTGTTGAGTGGATGGGGATAGGGAATTGTATGGGAAGCTGAGAGGGTGGATGGATTGATCGAAGGACAGAGACAGAAATACATGGACATTAGTTGAGTGAGTAGGAGTGAGTGGCAGAATGGATAAGAATGTTGATAAATGGAAAAACAGAAGGGAGAGAGAGGAATATAGGAACTCCTCCTGCCCCATGCTGGTAAAGCAGAGAGCTCTGAGTTGAGGTTAGAGAGAAGAACTGTGCTTGAGGGGTAGAAAGAGTGACCCGTGGGTAGCTGGCTCTTCAGATGGGCTTTTAAAAAACTTCTATATTAAGAGAATTATATGTAAATACAGATCTATTTTTTAATGGTGGGGTGGGAGGGGGTGGTAAAGCCTTGGGGGTGATCCCAACACTAGCAGGTAACTCCAGTGCAGTTGGGGATCAGAGGAGGCTCTTCCTGGAGAGAAGAGAGGGCATTCGAGTGGTGGTGAACCTTCAGACAGGGTTTCATAAGCTGGAACTGAAGAAGGAGCCTCTTCTATCACTTTTGTCACCATTGAGCAAGATGAAAGACAGAGGAAAGAGATCATCAGTGCTATTGACTAGGCACCAACTGTGTGCTGAGTCCTGACCTGGGAATCACAGATAGAGGCAATAGGACCTGAGAAGAACTAGCCACTCTCCTTGCCCTCTGTTTGGTAAGAAAGCATACACACGTGGAAAAGGCGGAATAGACAATGTGCCAATCCAGGAAAATCAGTATAACTAAGACTGAGACCAAGTGCTAAGCGGTGCCCAATAATGAGCATGCAAGTTGGGCAGGGGCAGTGGTCTTGGAAGGCACCTTTGAGCGGAGTTCTACAACATTTAGGGCTCTGCGATGGTGGGCAAAGAGGCTAGAGTGATTACCCTGAGTAGGACGAATACATAGAATTCAGGAGGTGGGAATGGGAGCGGACCAGCTTGGCAGAGCCAGGTGAGACGGGCTCCCTGAGCATAGTGGGAAGAAGGCCTTGAATTTCAGGATTAAGAATTTGGATTCTGCAGAGTTGGTATAACCATTGATGGTTTTTCAACAGCCCAATAAGCATTGATTAAGTTCTTGTTATGTGCCAGGCACTGGGGTGACAAAAATGACAAAAATGACACAGTACCTGCCCTCGTGGGGCTTGTATTTAGTTGGAGGGAGATGACATGCACAGAGAAGTAAATACAAATATAGGGATAAGGACCAGACCAGTGTTTTCACTAGACATGGAAACTCCCTGTCCAATTCCTTTTACCAGTGTAATAGTTGACACCTTCTCTGCAATGTATAATCTTATCGAGATCTCTGAAAAGAGTAAGTGACTTACCTAAATCCACTTTGCACTGCCTTCCTAGATTCAGGGCCAGCTCTAGTCATTATGCTTATACTTAAGTAAAGATGCAGCAAGTGGGGAGGAGGAGGGTGCAGAGAGAAACACAAAACAGCATGGGGAGTCCTGGAAAGGCATCCTCTAGGATGTGGCGCTTGAGCTGAGCCTTGCAGAGAGCTAGGGAGACCACAATGTAATGATGGGGAAGTAGAGCATTGCAGAAAGCAGGAGGAAGGGAGTGGGGATGGAGGGGAGGATCGGCCAGGGCAGTCCATGCCA
Source organism: Dromiciops gliroides (assembly GCF_019393635.1). Classification (NCBI taxonomy): domain Eukaryota; kingdom Metazoa; phylum Chordata; class Mammalia; order Microbiotheria; family Microbiotheriidae; genus Dromiciops; species Dromiciops gliroides. The sequence continues at coordinate 153,904,174 of NC_057864.1, read as the reverse complement.
AGGCAGAAAGACAAGAGCAGGATATTCGTAGGGAACCAACAGCAGGGGAGTGACACTGAATTATGATGGAAGTGTGCTTTAGGAAGATTTGTAGGGTGAATTGGAAGGGAGAGAAAAAGGGGGCAGGGACCTCAGGAGGCAATGAGGAAGCAGTTGCATTAACCCATCCATGAGGGGACTGAAGGAAATGGCATTTAAGTTGGACTTTAAAGGTTTAGAGATTGGATTCAAGCTTGGGTTAATCCCCTGGGACTGATTCCTCTGAGGAGAGAGCACCTGAATTCAAGTGGTGAACATGGAAAGGGAGTCAAATCTCTTGAAGGAGAGGGATGACCAGGATGTAGTAATGGATGGAATAAGAGGAATGTAACAGAGAAAAGATTCAAAGATGATTTAGACTGTGACTATGGCTTGCTGTCTGTCTGTGCTGCTCTGACCAGGAGCCCTCCCCACCCAACTCATCTCCCTTTCATATCCTCTCATGCCCTGCCTGCCCTTCCCATCCTCCTGACCCAGTAATTAAAAGAGTAGAGACCTGTGGGACCAGATCATGAGTGATAAGGGTGAGGGCAAAGCTCAGATCATAAGGTGTGGTGAGAGGAAGGCAAAACCTCTGGGGCCCATCTTATTAAAGGAAGTGGAAGAAAACAAGAGCACTCACAGCTTGGTCCTACCTACCCCCAGAAGGGAGTGGGAAAAATATATGACAGTACTGTCTTAGTAAGGGTCATTTGCTTCACAACTGTGACTTCATACTCACGCCTGCTCTTTAATAAACTTACAGCCCCTCTGGGGAGAAGAACCCTAGCCCCATGTCTGGTCTGTTCCAGGCGTGCGAGTGTGTGTGTGTGTGAGTGTGTGTGTGTGAGTGTGTGTGTGAGTGTGTGTGTGTGTGTGTGTGTGTGTGTGTGTGTGTGTGTGTAGGGGGGAGTGGGTAGTGATGGGAATGAGTGTCCCTGGGAAACTGAACAATAGGATTATCAATGATGGGAGATGCTCAAGAGCCAAGCTTCTTTCAGGGTAGGAAATACGGGACATTTAGGGTCCTTTCCAAAGTTATTATTACTACTATGACTGCTAATAGTAACAGATGATAATTACATACTTTTTTGGTTTGATCCTCACAACAAATTACATGATGTAGGTACTATAGGTATCTTTATCCTCATTTTACTGATGAGGAAACAGAGACTCTGAGAACTGAAGTGATCTGACCATGGTCACACAGCTGAGAAGTATGAGAGGCAGCATGCTTATTTGCCAAATGCACAGGAGACATCAAACTGGGAGGCAAATTTCAAGCTGTCTGCATCTCTGGATGATAGAGGCAGGATCCCCCCAAATCCCAGCAGACTAGTATGATGGGATCAATCTGCTTACTTCTATATGTCAGTGACCCATGACTTCATCCTCTGGGGCTGTCCTTCTGCCAGTGTAGATTACAGTTCCTTTATATCTGAATGGATGGATTTTGGAGAGTTATTCCATGACCATGGAATCTCTGTTGCTCTGACAATGAATTAATTCCCTGTCACTTAACTAGGCTGATCCTAAGACAGGAGACATCATTAGGCATCGAGGTGGTGCCGTGGAGTGCAAGTATTGTTCCATGTTGACCAGACTGGAGTCAGGAAGACCTGTGTTCAAATCCAGTCTCAGATACTTACTAACTGTGTGAACCTGGGCAACTGACTTAACCTCTGCTCACTTCAGTTTCCTCTGGTGTAAAATGGGAATGATAATAGAACTTAACTCTTAGAGTTGTTGTGAGAATCAAATGAGGTAATATATTGCAAAGCACTAGGCACATGCTATAGAAATGTTATCTATTATTATCCTCTGTCTCATGAGGATTGTACTGAAAGCCTTTAGGTCTGGTCAAAATGCGATAGTTCTTTCACTCCATGGACATTGCCTTCAAGAACTAAGACTCACCCCCATAGCACGATGAAGCACTGGAATGAGACTTTGAGGTGTGGGGGAAGGATCTAATAGGATAAAATTCAATTAGGATAAATACAAATTCCTACATTTGGCTTCAAAAAATTCAAAGGATAGGATAGGGGAAATCCAGTTCCTATGAAAACATGTATTGCTTTCAGTGGGTTGCAAGTGCAGTATATCAATAACATAACATGGAGGCCAAAAACAAACAAAAAAATCCATTCCTATATTGCATCAAATAGTATAATGTTCAGAACAAAGGAGATAACAGTACACTGCCCTCCATTCTGGTCAAGTCCTATCTGAAATACTGCATTCCTTTGTGGGTACCATATTTTTAAAAAGACATTGACAGACTAGAATGCTTCTTGAGGATAACCAGAATGACAAGGATGCTGGAGACCATATCACGTAAGGACCATTTGAAGGAAGTGGGATGTTCAGTCTGACAAAAAAAAAGTTAGGGGAGACAGGATAACTGTTCTAAGGTGTTTGAAGGATTGTCATAGAGAAGAATGGATGTTTTGTTCTTTTCTTTTCTTTTTTTTTTTTTTTTTTTGCAGGGCAATGGGGGTTAAGTGACTTGCCCAGGGTCACACAGCTAGTAAGTGTTAAGTGTCTGAGGCTGGATTTGAACTCAGGTACTCCTGAATCCAGGGCCAGTGCTTTATCCACTGCACCACCTAGCTGCCCCTGGATGTTTTGTTCTTAGCCCCAGTAGGTATGACTAAGAACAATAGACATAATATAATAAGACATCATAAAGAAGCAGATTTCAGTTCAATAGAGGGAAAAAAGTCCTAACAATTCAAGTTGTCCAAAAATGGAAATGTTTTGCCTTAGGAGGTAGTTAGTTCCCCATAGCTGGAGGTCTTCAAGCAGAGGCTGGGTGACCACTTGCTGGGGATGTTGTAGAAGGATTCTTCTTTAGATTAAAATCACGGGATTCTGAGGTAGAAGGGGCCTTTGGGGTCATCTGGTCCAAATCCAAATTTGCTGTTTTTGCCACCAGCGGGCTAATGTACATAGTTCAGGCACCTTGAGGGTAGCGTCTTTGCATTTGTGTCCTCTGCACCTCACATGGTGCCTGGCACATAGTAAATGCTTACTAAATGCTCATTAGTTAATATAGAAAAACAAGAGGAGAGCAGATGAAATCAACTTCAGGAAATTACATAACTCCTTTAATGACTATACACTTGTTCTAGAAACAAAAGCCCATCTTTCCATTACCAATAGTCTATGAGTTTCATGGGTTAATCAAACATCAAGATCATTCAGGATTACTTAGAAGATACCACAACAGAAATACCCAGTTCCTTAACCCTCTGATAATAAATATGAATCAATTCACAAACCAGAGAGATGGACTGTATGCTTGCCAAAGGTGTTTGCACTGTAATAGAGGAGATATAATGCAAAGTTCAGGTAGAGGAGGGATTCCATGTGAATGGTGAAGTCCTCCTGATGTTCATTTTGTGTATGACATTGTTCCAATTGCATCAAGCCCAAGGATAGTACAGAGCCTAATAACAGAGATCTGCAAGCACTCAAAGGAGTTTGGCATGTCCATCCACACAAGGAAGACCAAGTGGAGGAAGGATGTCTGTTGTCCATATGCCAATATACATTTGGATAGATATTCTATAGGGCAGAGGTTTTAAACTTTTTTCTATCATGGCAGTCTGGTAAAACCTATAGATCCGGGCAGCTAGGTGGCACAGTGGATAAAGCACCCGCCCTGGAGTCAGGAGTACCTGAGTTCAAATCCAACTTCAGACACTTAACACTTACTAGCTGTGTGACCCTGGGCAAGTCACTTAACCCTCATTGCCCTGCAAAACAAAAACAAAAAAAACCCTATAGATCCCTTCTCAAAATAATGTTCTTAAATTGTAATTAATGAGTTTTCATCTTAAATACATAACATAAAATACACAGGATTACAAAGGAAACCAATTATACTGAATTGCTTTCAGGAAATTGAAGAGCTCTTTTACTGAACCCAAGCTTCTCAGGAAATTAAAAGTACTTTTTTTTTACCTGACTTCTATTGGTGCTGCTATAGGAAGCAAGACATGGAACACAAATGAGTATCACCCAAAGGACAATGGAGAAGGCATGGTAGATGTGAATAGGTTGCAATGTATAATTAATGAAAAACTGTAAACAGGAATAAAAGACATCATCAAAGAGTTGTATGACAGGAAGAGAAGATGGGCTAGTCATGTGTCAAGAGGAAGGGATGGCCAATGGATAGCCCATGTGCTACACCTGTGTCTTCACCAATTCAGATCAAAGAAGGTTCCTAGTATATCAGACAGACTGCCATTGGTAAACTAGTGGAAGGACGTGACATGGATAGGAGTGTCATAGAGTGGACAAATGTGGATGAATTATGATCTACATTGTTGGAGGGAAAAATACCCATTGATGAGATTGCACATATCTTTAAGTACAAGAAAAGAATTCCTCACAGCTGTCCAAAAGTGAAATGACTTGATATCTCCACCACTGCAGAGCTTCAAAAGGCAGGTAAGTGACCCCTTGGTAAGCAATATCATGGAAGGAGTTCCTACCCAGGTTAAGGGATAAATGGTATGGGTGCTGTCTTTTGACTCATGCATAAATTGGATATGTTTGCCTAAAAGACTTAAGTTATGGAGAACTCATAGAGGGCAAGCACTCACATGATGGTCAAAAAAAGCAATATAAGGACACTCTCAAAGTCTCTCTTAAGAGCTATGGAAGTGATTCCGTGATATGGGAGATGCTAGCACAGAACCACCCGGCATGGCATGCCCTCATCAAAGAAGGTGCTGTGCTCTATGAGCAAAGCAGAATTGCAGCAGCTCAAAAGAAATATGAGATGCAGAAATTTAGAGAATCCAACCCAAATGTTCACATGGACCATTTCTGCTTGACCTGTGGTAGAGCCTTCTAAGTTCTTCTTGGTCTGATCAGCCATAGTCAGACACCCTAACATAGTGATGTTATTTTGGTTCTCTTTGAGAACAGAGGACAACAACCAACCAACTAAGCAACCAAGGAGTATATGTCTGCAGTTCCTCCCAACTCAAAGATTCTATGATTCTTAGTTTTCATTCTTGCAGCTAAGAACCATAGGTGTCGAAAGAGCACCAGACTGGCAACTGGAAGAACAGACCTGTTTCTGATACTAACTAGTTTTGTGACCTTGAACAAGTTTTCCAGCTTGTTTGTCCTTTGTTTTCCTCATCTGTAACAAGAGTGGGGTAATCTCTTCTAGCTGTGACATTCAATTCTGTGATCAGGGAAGTGAGTTAAACCTCACTCCAAAAAAGCAGAAATTCAGAGGACTTTCCACGTTGCCTAGGAACAGGAAGTTCCTTTTAGAATGAGCTGTGAGGTAGGGCCATCTGTGTAATTTCCTCAAGAGCTGGAGGCAGACTAGCAGGAGTGGAAATACTCACACTCATACCCACTGTAAATTCTAGTTCTCTTTTTTCCATCCCCCCAAGTTACTATCAGTTACTTCTTTTCTAGTGTTATCATAGGCAGAATGAAGGTCATGAAGGAAAACAGATTCAGGCCCAGGGTCCAGGAGATTGGAAATATGAGGTGGAAAGGGCAGATTGTGGGGCTGTATAAAAGTATGGGAGTTGCTTCAAGAATTTTCTGTCTCCAAAGGCTGAAGTGGTCAGCAAAACTGGGGCATTTCCTTGATCTCTACTCCCACCTATATTTAGAGCCCAGTTAAAGCTCTCCTGAGCAATGATAGCTCATACAACAGATGTGACCAAGGGGTTCTCTCTCCACAGAGTTCAGGTCACTAAGGTCAAATGGTATGGGGGATGGAAGGCCCCCGATTCACCTAAGGGGGGGATTTAAAGGAATTTAAAAACCACCAACCTCAGTGGAAAACATGAGGCTTTTCTACATCTCTTAATAAATGTTGATCCAGTCTCCACTTTCACACCTCTTTTGTGGAAAAACGCCTAACCTCCTGAGGCAACAAATGCTGATTTTTTTTCAGCTTATTTATTTATTTTTAATTTTAAAAATAGATTTACTTAATATTTTATTCCCCCAATTACATGTAAAAACAATTTTTAACATTCAGTTTTTTAAATTTTGAGTTCCAAATTCTCTCTCTACCTCCTTCTCCTTCCCTCCACCCTCATTGAGAAGGCAGGCATTTTGATATAGGTTATGCAAGTATAGTCATACAAAACATATTTCCATATTAGTCATGTTGTGAAAGATAACAGAGTAAAAAAAAAAGCAAAAAATTTTCAAAAGTCTGCTTCAATCTGCATTCAGACTCCATCAGTTCTTTCTCTGGAGATAAATAGCATTTTTCATCATAGGTCCTTTGGAATTGTCTTAGTTTATTGTATTGCTGAGAATAGCTAAGTCATTCACAATTGATCCTTGTACAATATTGCTGTTACTGTGTACAGTGTTCTCCTGGTTCTGCTCATTTCACTTTACTTCAGTTCATGTAAGTCTTTCCAGGTTTTTTTGAGAGCATCCTGCGTGTCATTTCTTATAGTACAATAGTATTTCATCACAATTTGTTCAGCCAGTTTTCAACTGATGGGCACCCTTCGATTTCCAATTCTTTGTCACTACTATAAGAGTTGCTGTAAATATTTGTATACATATGGGTTCTTTTCCTTTTTTTGTTTTTATCTCTTTAGGATACCAACCTAGTAGTGGTATTTCTGGGTCAAAAGGTATGCACAGGGGCAGCTGGGTGGCACAGTGGATAAGGCACTGGCCCTGGATTCAGGAGGACCTGAGTTTAGGACCAACCTCAGACACTTGACACTTGCTGGCTGTGTGGCCCTGGGCAGATCACTTGACCCTCATTGCCCCACAAAACAAAAAACAAAAAAACAAAACAAAGGGTATGCACAGTTTATAACCCGTTGGGCATAGTTCCAAATTACTCTCCAAAATAGTTGAATCAGTTCACAACTCCACTGACAATGTATATATTTCAATTTTCCCACCTTCCCTCCAACATTTACCATTTTCCTTTTCTGTCATAATACCTAATCTGATAGGTGAGGGGAGGTACCACAGAGTTGTTTCAATTTGCATTTCTTTAGTCAATAGTGATTTAGAACATTTTTTTTTTTTTTTTGCGTAGGGCAATGAGGGTTAAGTGACTTGCCCAGGGTCACACAGCTAGTAAGTGTCAAGTGTCTGAGGCCGGATTTGAACTCAGGTCCTCCTGAATCCAGGGCCGGTGCCTTATTTACTGCGCCACCTAGCTGCCCCCTAGAACATTTTTTAAAAATAACTATAGATAGCTTTGATTACTTCTTAAAACTTCCTATTATATCCTTTGACCATTTATCAGTTGGGAAATGACTTATTTTTACCAATGTGACTCAGTTCTCTATGTATTTGAAAAATTAGCCCTTTATCAGAGAAACTTGCTGTAAAAGTTTTTTCACAATTATGGTTACTGTGTATTTCCCTCCATCCTATTTTGCCCATTTATCTTACTATCTCTTTTCTTTCATCCTGTCCATCCTCAAAAATGTTTTGCTTCTGACTGCCACCTCCTCCAATCTGCCCTCCCTTCTATCAGCACCCCCTTCTCATCTTCTTCCCCTCCTACATTCCTGTAATGTAATATAGATTTCTACACCCAATCGAGTATGTTATTCCTCCTTTGAGCCAATTCCAATGAAAGTAAAGTTCAAACATTCCTCCTCCCCCTTCCCACATCCTCCCCTCCACTGTGAAAGCTCTTTCAGGTGAGATAACTTACCCTATTCTACCTCTCCCTTTCCCGTTCTCCCAGTGCAGTCCTCTTTCTCACCCGTTATTTATATTTTTTAGATATCATCCCATCACATTCAACTCACACATGTTCCCTCTGTCCATGCATATTCCTTCTAACTGCCCTAATAATGACAAAGTTCTTATGAGTTATGTGTCATCTTCCCATGTAGAAATGTAAACAGTTTAACCTTAATGAATACCTTATAATTTCTCTTTCCTGTTTACAATTCTCTAGATTCTTGTATTTGAAAATCTAATTTTCTATTCAGCTCTGGTCTTTTCATCAGGAATGCTTGATATTCCTCTATTTCATTGAATATCTTATTCCCACCCCCCTTACAGATTATACTTAGTTTTGCTGGGTAGGTGATTCTTGGTTGTAACCCTAGCTCCTTGCCCTCCAGAATATCATATTCCAAGCCCTCTGATCCTTTAATGTGGAAGCTGCTAAATCTTGTGTTATCCTGACTGTGGCTCTATGGTATTTGAATTGTTTCTTTCTGGCTACTTGCAATATTTTCTTTTTGACCTGGGAGCTCTGGAATTTGGCTATAATAGTCCTGGGAGTTTCCATTTCAGGAAGTAATTGATGGATTCTTTCCATTTCTATTTTGCCCTCTTGTTCTAGAATATCAGGGCTAACTCATGCTGTTTTGAATAAATGCAGCTACTAGAAAGATTTTCCTTACATTGAACAGATATCTGTCTTCCCATAACTTCCACCCATGGATTGCAGTTTGGCCTTCTGGGTCTAATTCTAACAGTAACTCATATTTTAATCTACACTTTATGGCTTACAAAATGCTCACTTGCTCCTTGTGACAGCCTTAGGTTTAATAGTGAGAGAAATTATTATCCTCATTTATAAAGAAGTGGAGGTTTAGAGAAGTCAATGGACTTTTCAGTGATCACACAGGTAATATGTATGATGTGGGAGCTGAGTCCAGGTCTCTACTCCAATTCCAAATACTCTTTCCACCACACTGCCTGGCTTACTGCAGCAACTTAAACATTCCTTCAAATGACAACCCTTCAGATACTTGACCTGTCCCTTCCAAGCCTTCTTTTCTCCTGGATAAATAATTCCAGTTTCTTCAACCCATCCTTTATGCTATGACGTTAGGTCCTCATCATCTTCCATCCTCCTTAGGGCATTCTTGATTCCGTCAAATCAAATCTTTGATTTATGCCTGTCATAAAATGTGGCACATTAAGTTACCCACAGTACTCCAAAACCATCTGACCTGGGCAGAGTCCAATGGGACCATCACTTTCCTCTTCTGGACACTGTCTCTCAAGGCAGCCTCATTTTTTTAGCTAAATCATCACAATGCTGACTCTATAGTGAATGTAGAGTCCCCTGGAATTTCCAGATCTTTCCTACATGAACATCTCCCCCTTCCTATTCTTGTCCAGTTGACTTTTTTGAACCCAAGGGTAGGATGTAATATTTGTCCTTATTAAAATTCATCTTGTTCCTGTCAACACATTTCAGTCTGTAGAGATTTTGTGGTATTTGATTCTGGCCAACCCAGACATTTGCTTCCTTCCAGCTTTGTGTCATGACAAAATTATACCTGGATACAAGTCACTGATAAGAATATTGAACAGAACAGGGCCAAACAGAGCAATAGAGAACTCTACTGGACACTTCCCTCCAGATATTGATCCATTCATTTATAGACTTGTCAGTCCTTACTATCTCTCCTACACAGGCCCCCTCTACATACACATTAACACCTTCTAGCTCCTTAGGAACAGAAAGAGGAAGGATATGCCTAGTACCTGATTTTATTAAAAAAAAAAAACCTTTATTCACATTTTAGAAAAACCAGTTTTGGGGTAAGGGCTAAGGGCATGCCCACAGAAAGGGGAAAAGGTCAGAAAAGAGAGCCAGGATTTGGGGGGTACTGGGGAGGAGGGCACTGGGGCCGTGCCTGCGGCTTTGGAAAACCTCCCAGCCTGGCAGAGCAGAGGGGGAAATCTTGGTCCCCTTGAATAAAATAAATAAAAAGGGCAAGAGACAGAAGGACCAGATTAGGGGTAAACAATAGAGGAAATTTAGGCAACTGATGTTGGGCTGGGAGTAGGGCTGGAAGACAGCTCGTACCTGCAGAAACGAGAGAAAGAGTTGAGGGAGGCTATAAAAGGTGAGCTTGGGCTTCTTCTGCCCCCTAACCTCATTATGGTACACAGCCTGATATCCCCAATGAAAACACCCTTGAATGCACATGTGAGATCCTGGGGCAAGGACACAGGGTAGAACTAAGGCATATAGTGTCATGGCCTCTCTTCCAATGGGAAAGGGGCAGTTGAGTAAGGAGTAGCAATTATTTCTTCTCTGGGTTAAACCAAGGATGGAGGACTTTGGGGGTCCCAGGCTCTCACCATGGCGGGGTTAGGGTTCACCGCTTTCTCAGTCTTTTCATGAAGCAACAAGTGACAGTGCTAAGGATGGTGATGCCCGTGACCAGGGCAGCCCCTGTACCCACTAGCAGGGGCACAAACAGAGTGTCCAGGGCTGAAAAGAGAGAAAAGAAAGAGGATCTGTTAGTGACATTCCTGCCCTTCACCGCCTATACCCCCCAACACACTTTTTGTAGCTTTGGTCTTCCCCAAATCTATTCCTCCAATTTCCCATAAGACTTCTACCTATACCAGCCTTTGCTGCCACATTTCATGGGGGGAGGAGGAAGTGATTTAAGAAGGTCAAAAATAACTCACTTCTATAAATCTCTAAAAATTCAACAAAGTGTTTTCCTCATAATAGCCACTAAGTGGCGCAGTAGATAAAGTACCAGCCCTGGATTCAGAGGAACCTGAGTTCAAATTTGGTGTCAGATACTTGACAGTTACTAGCCGTGTGACCCTGGGCAAGTCACCTAACCCTCATTGCCCCACAAAAATAAATAAACAAACAAATAAATAAATAAATTGCCATTTTCCATAATAGCCTTATAAGATAAAGGCAGGAGTCAGAGGATGGGGAGATGAATTGTGGGGGTCATAGTATAAGGGTTATTACTCACGAAGGGTGTAGGGGTAGACGGTGATGGGCTCAGAGCGAGCACTGCCTGCTTGGTACCAGCTGTAGTCAGCATGCTGCACCCAGGCACTGGGGGCACAGTGGTATACTCCCTCATCCTGTGGCCCCAACTCATGTAGTCTCAGTCGGTGGCTTCGGGGCCCAACCTGCTCCACACTGACAGCACCTCCACCTGGCCGGACCCCCAACTCTGCCACACCATCCCGGCCCATGCCACCAACCAGCTGGGGAGGGGGTGGAACCAGGCCCGGCTCCCCTAACCGCTCCACCCACCAGCTGGTGGCCAGCCGTAGTCCTGGGGGTCCCCCTGTCACAGAGATGTTGCAGAACAGGGAGGCTGTCTCTCCCCGGTACACTGTGCCACCAGCCAGCCATGCCACAGCTTCCAGCACCACACCTGTGAGGCACAGGGGCATGAGGTTAGGGGTTGTTGACCCAGGAAATGCCTCAAGGATTTGGCAGAGGAGCAAGAAATTATGGGGTAGTAACATCCCTGCTTTATTCATTATTCTACATAAACCAGAAATTTGGACAATGAGGGAATAACTTTGACAGAAGAATGGGAGGTAGAGACAAAGGTGGACAGAGGAAGAAGGAAAGTTTTCCCTGGAAATCTCTGGGAGGGTGATCCACTACCTGTCTCAGGGCATCCTCCAGATGACTTCCCCACTTAAGGAGCCTTCCTCAGGCTGATATAGATTTTACCCCCTCGGGCCCTCCAAATCCTCTCACCTTCTTCCCTCACGTGCACAGGGAGGGGCCGAGAACGAACGCTGGCAGCTTCCCGAAGCCGAGCCCCAGGTCCCCGAACATAGGCCCGTGCCAGGCAACGGTATGTGCCTGCATCGCCAGGCCTTGCTGCCTCCAGCCGCAGACGGTAGGTAATAGGTGCCACCTTTTCCATGGAGATATGTCGGTCCTCGTAGCCTGGGCCCAGGCTGCCTATCCCCTCTGTGTCCAATTGGGCCACCAGGTGCCCGGGCCCAGGGGCCCCTGCAGGTGCCATCTCCCAGCCCACAGAGTAGGCAGCATGGGGCCCTGGTGGGGGTAGTGCCCCTGATACATTACACAGCAGCTCTAGGGGCTCTCCAGGGCCGACCCGAAGCTCCCCAGGGCCCACAACTACGGCCAACTGGCTGGCTGAAACATACAGGGGTGGGGGTGGGGGTCAAAGAAGAAAGAAGCAATTACTGAGTGGTCAGGGCATAGCATTCTTCAACATCACAATCATCCAAAACAATCTCCTTATGACAGATTTTGCCCCTGTCCTCCCTCTTGGGGCCTTTTTGTGGTGATGAGGAAAAGGGAAATAGAACAGACTACATCAGATAACCCTGCCTTCATCCTTAAGTCATGTGCTTTAGGCCTGATCACTCCCAATTCCAACTACCTAAGTAGGGGGAGGACCAGAAACAGGCGACATGGGCATCAATGCCAACCCACCCTGCCCTCCCCCCAGGAAATGCTCATCAAAGCACCTGAAACATAGTGGGTACCTATCCCTGCCCCCATTCCTGTTATGGCTACTTTAATACCAAGCCAGATGCCTACCCTGGTAGCTAGGAACACTCACCAAGGGTCTGCACATCCACGTGGGCCAGCACTGCCCGCTTTTCGCCAATCTGGGCCCAGCTACCATCAGGGTCTTGGATCCATTCAGCAGCAGTGCAGTGGTAGGTGCCAGCATCCTCTGGCTGGGCCCCCCCCAGTACTAGTCGGTACCGTTCAGCACCCTCTTTGCTTAGCCGCAACTCGCCTGCCGTTAGTCGTTCGGCGTAGGGTGCCCCAGCCTCCACTGCCAGGTCAGATCGAAGCCCTGCCACTTCCTGTAGTGTTGCCCTCCCCACAGGCGCCTCAGGCACCGCCCGCCCAAAAGACACTGCCAGGTGTGTGTGCTCCTGTGTGCTCGTCCGAGCCACACAGCCAAGGGCCACTTCTTGTCCCTCGGGTACCACCAGGCGTGGCGGTGAAGATGGGCCCTGGCGGCCCCGGGGCCCTGGAGGGGCAGCAGACACCTGCAGGACATCTGGAAGGACTAAGAGAGAATAGCTACAGTGAGTATTGTGGTTGTGCACATCAGGAAGCTGAGGCCTTAGGTTGCTTATACTCACACACACACACACACACACACACGTATATATAATGTATGTATTGTATGTATAAGTACATATATATGTATGTATGTTTTATTTCCCCAAACAGATAAGGAAAACCTTAGGAGGATAGACAAAGTTCCCTCTTCTCCAACCAATCTAGGCAGAGCTCTCCAAGTTACAGAGAAATTCCAGCAGTCCTCCCACCAGGCCATTCTGGGTTTCCCTGGGGCTTCCCCAAGCAGCCAAAAACGGGAAGAGACAATCAGAATGACTTATTTAGGAAGGCAGTGTGGTGCTGTGGAAGGAACATTGGCCTGGGAGACAGAGGGCTTAGCTCTACTGGAGCTTGTTTCCTCAATCCTAAATGGCTAAACTTGATTTTTAAGGTCCTTTCCACATCAGTGATTCTTTTTTTGTTTTTGGTGGGGCAACGAGGGTTAAGTGACTTGCCCAGGATCACACAGCTAGTAAGTGTCAAGTGTCTGAGGTCGAATTTGAACTCAGGTCCTCCTGAATCCAGGGCCAGTGCTTTATCCACTACGCCACCTAGCCGCCCCTCTCCCCCCCCCCCCCCAGTGATTCTTTTATAGAGAGAATGTCCCACCCTCACATGCCCCAGCCACCCTGGTACCTCTCAGTTCCACCTTTCCACTGTAGCTGCCCAGGTATCGGGCATCGGTAGATGGTGTGTAGCACTCATAGACACCAGCATCCTGGGTCTGCAGGCGTGATATCTGGAGCATCACAGCATCACCCTGGAGCCGCTGAACCTGAATATCGCCTGATGCTACCCGGGCCCCAAATACAGCATAGGGGAAGCGGCTGTCCCGTGTGCTGATTATGCCCAATGCTGACTCAGGTGCCTCAGGTCGGTATAGAAACCACTCAAAGTCTTGCTTCGAGGGGCCCTCGTAGTTGCTGACGTTGCAGGAGATGGAGATGGCAGTGCCTGCCACTCGGTACAGAGGTCCCTTAGGCACCACCACTTCCCGGGCACCACACACACCTGCAGTGAACATTGGGGATGTCAGGATGATAGGGTCCCTGATCTGAAAGGCTATTCACCAGCAGGGGAAGAGAAGCCCAGGGGTCTTAGGGGGTGTCAGGAGAAGGGGCATCTGGGTCTTAATCATAAGTGAAAGCGGTAGGACAGAAGCGACTCATTCCCTGATTCACTCTCCCTAGATCCCTGTGTTCTGTTCATGCCCCCTTCAGAGATGGCATTATGAGGAGGGGGAAGGTTTCCCTGATTGTGGGATTCCCAGGGTGGGAATGGGCATTCCCTATCATAGATTCCGCTGACACCAGCTTGCCCCTCTGCCTTTAAAGGATGAGAAAGGATGGAAGGTCTGGTTCAGAAGGGCCCATTGTCTCAGCTTCTCATATCAGTAGGGGCTGTGCCACCTGGGGCCATGGAACAATGGAGCCAGTAGCCCCGAGCGGGGCAGGGCCTGGACGCAGATGGAGTCATTTCTCCTCCCGGGACAATGTGCTGTCCCCCACTACTACCCTGTCCAGCTGGGGACGGTGAGCTCACTGATTTCTCCACCTCGATAGACAGATACCCCTGCAGCTGAGGCCATCGATGCCAAAGCCTGCCCCCAGGAGAGCCATCATACCATCCTCCCCTTCCAAAGAATCTTGACATCTCTTCCCGGACAACTTATCTTACTGCTGTTGGCCCCTTCTCTCTCCCAAGGGCCTAAACAATAGAGCCTGACTTGCATGGTGATTTGCATCTAATTTACATATTCATTTCACATCAAGCTTCATGTCAACTCTGCTTTCCTCTTCTCTAAAGTTCTCATTGGCTGAGCCCCTCCCCCCATGGGAGAAGGGGATAAGGAGGGATCCCCACAGATTGCCCAACCCCCCAAGACACTCCTTAAGCTCTGATTTGGGTCAGTTCCTCCTCCTTATTTCTTCCACCGTGCCTTCTGTTCCAGGGCAGCCTGCTTTCCAATATTTCTCTAGTTGTCTTTACCTTCCAAGGTGCCCAAGGCAGCATCCTTAGGGATTAGAGTTGGAGGAAAACACAGAAGCTGGTGAAACCTCAGGGTGAACCGTCAGGGCCTGACCAGAAAAACTGACCAGAAAAACCGGGCTCCTGCCCTCCCCAATTGTCTAGTGCTCCAGTCCCCTTTAGCCTGGAATTCTGAAGCCTCTTCACCACATTCTAAGGGGACCAGGGACTGAGGAGGAGACTTGAGAATCCTTGGTTCTCAGCTTCCTCTAACCATTTCTAACATTCACAGCTTCTTCTTCCAGAGTTGATCACCCAAGTTTCTGAAAAATAGGGGAGGATTCAATGAGGAACTCAAGAGAACAATGCCCATTAGCCCCTAGAACTTAGCTCTGTGCCTGGCACATAGTACATGCTTATTAGATGATTGTTGATTGATTGATTGATAGTTTATGGAGTAATAACACCTCACCCTTTACAGTTAAAGCAGTCTATATGCACTTTCTCATTGTATACTTACAACTCCCCTGTGGGAGAGATTCATGTAAGTATTATCATGGTGAAGGAACTAAGGCTTAGAGAATTTAAGCAATTTGCCCAAGACTAATAAGGCTTCATTCTCTTTCCACTTTATAAAAACCACGGTTTCCATTCCATCCAATTCAACACTAAAGGTTCTATAAGCGTGGGCACTCCAGGACTCAATTTCCTCATCTGGAAAATATAAAGTTTAGATAAGATTATTTCTAAAGTCCCTTCATGTTCTAGAATTTTATGAGTCTGTGAGTCAGAAGGGCCCAGCCTCTAGCTGGTTTCATAACCAGGGAGACAATAAAGAGAGTGAAGCACTACCAAGTTACCCAACCGCACCAGGCCTGGCCTTCTGTTTATTAAAAGGGGCTCTTCTCCCCCTCACACTCCTATACCCCAAAGTTGATGCTCTAAGATCCCCATGGGAAAGCACCCTTCATCTTTGGAATTAACTAGTACAGGGTTCACCCGAGCCTAGTTCCTGTCCCTCATCCTACACTCCTCCTCTCCCCGCAACGCCCTGAAAAAACCCTTAGGATTTCTGCCTGAACATCATCCTGTCAATTGGGGAAAGCAGGCTATATACTAAGCAACCAGTTCCTGTGGGTCCCTACTTCCCCAACTGCCCAACCCAGGGGACTGGAGAGGAGAAAAAAGATCCTCCCCCAACCAACAAGACCCAGGAGTCCACTCAGCTGAGCTGAGGGGAAGGCAGAGGAGTTTGGGGACATCATGAAGCATCTGCAGATCTCTGGCCTAAAAATAGGTGATGAGGACAATTATTACTGACACCCTACCAATTCAGACTCAAATACTGAAATAAATCCTGGAAAATGAGATGGGGTATCGATTTTCCTAAGGTTAGAATACAATTCAATCTTTCTATTGTCTTCCCCCCCACTCTGCCTCCTCCAGGAAGCCCGCTTGTTCAGGTCAAACAAACCTTAACTGGCTATTGACTGGTATCACATCTTACTGTATATGTTCCCACGACAGCCTTTCAACCGTTCTTGGGCATGGGAAGACACAAGGCCCAAATTTCCTGCCTGTACTCGGTAGCTCCCCTACTTATTACAATGCCAGAGGTAAATGGTGCTTAGAGATCTTAAGATTAAAGTCTCCAAAGAGACCAGGCTGATGTTATCAGAGACTGATTTGCCCACATCCTTCCCTGCCAACATATTCTGAGCCCCAGATTTGGTAAAGTTGGAGGATGGGGTGGATCAGAGCAAGGCTTTGTGTTATTAAGAAAGTGTCCACAACTGCCTATAGCCTAGCCACTTAACTGCAACCATTAGAAACCTGATAGTGTGGACAGCGGGGAGAGGGGAAGAGAGGTGAGAGAGCTGGCTAGAGAAGGGTTAAGAGCCTGAGGAAAGATCAGAGGGAGTAGAAGCCTTGGGAGAGAGGAGGGGGACAGGAGCACCAAGGGGCGAGGGGTCTGGTAGGTTGGCATAGTAAAGGGATAAGAGAGTGAACCCAGAGTTGGAAAAAGGGGCGAGAGGGGTCACGGTCCCTGAGGAGACAAGGGGGCAATTAGGGGAGGCTTCAAAGATTGTGGGCAGAGCCAGCTCCTTGGCCTCCTGCCGAGTCTGGGGTAATTTGTAGGGCGGGCACTACCCACGCCTAGGCCAGGCACCGAAAGCTGCAGTGCTCCTAGAGTCTGGCTATGCCGGTACAGAGAAACGCACTAGGGTTAGCGGGGAGAGAGGTCGGGCATGGCATCCCATAGTTTGGCCGTGGCGTTATAGTTCGCTGGGGTAGCCCCTTCGGTAGCTCCTCACGCAGTCCTCATCCAAACAGCTGGAGAGGAGGAGCCTGGAGCTGGGAAACCCCTTTCCTTCCCACTACCCCCTCTTCCTAATCGGCTCAGCTGGAGGCCACATAAGCCAGCTGAGCACAGTCCTCCGTGCGCCCAAGCCTGGCTCTGGAGGAGCCCCGGGGGCGGTCAGCGCGGGGCCAGAGGCCCGAAGCAGCCGAGGCTGAAACAACGTCCTATCCCCGCCCGCCCCGGCAGAGACTGAGGATGCCCTAGTCCCGGCCAAGGCTGCCCGCCCAAAACTGGCGCAGGGAAAGGGGAAGGGGCAAGGTTCAGGTGGGAGGGGGATGAACCCAGCGGGCAGGACGTAGGGCAGGAAGGGCATGGGGAGATCAGCGGCTCCTCTTTCTTACCGAGCATTAGCAGCAGCAGCAGCAGCCGCCGCCACGGCGTGAGCCCGGGGGCTCCCATGCTGCGCGCTGCAGAATCCGGGGAGGATCCAGGGGGCGGCTCGGGCTCTGGGGGGCCAAGGGCTCTGGGGGCGCATGCCCGGCTGGAGGGAGTGAGGCGCACCAAGCCGGAGCGTCCGAGTCCCCTCCTTCCTCTTCCTCTTCCTCCCCCTCCCGCTCCTGCTCCCGCTTTCTCTCTCCCTCCCTTCGGGATTCTGGGCCTGGCCGGCCCCACCTCCGCCCCGCAGGGCTCCGCCCAAGCCCCGCCTCTCCACCTCCCCTTCTCTCTCTGGGGGCGAATAGTTGGCACTTCTCTCTAGTCCTGATTCCCAGTACCCTGTCCTGGGGCTCTGCTCCTCGCCGCAATCCCCTCCAGCTTGCCCCAAGGTCCTCGCTGGCCCCCCCAACTTCAGGAGAGAGGCGTACCCCATGCAAGGGAGGAAGAAACCCAGAGCAAGTGGCGTCAGCAAGGGATTGGGGGCCAGCTTGGAGTCCAGCTGTTTCCTGCTGGGCCTTGGGGCCTTCCCTTCTGGCTGAGGGAACCTGGCTGGGGCAAGTAGTAATGGGCAGGCTCAGGAAGAAAGTTGAGAGAGCAATCAAAGTTTTATGAAAGCTGCTTTTGGTGTGTGTGTGGGGGGGAGAGAGACAGAGACGGACAGAGAGACAGAGACACAGAGAAAAACAGAGATAGAAAAAGAGAGAAGAGAGAGAGAGAGAGAGAGAGAGAGAGAGAGAGAGAGAGAGAGAGAGAGAGAGAGAGAACTTTTGCAACAGATGAATGAAGTGTATAGGTCAAAGAACTGCGTCAGGGTGGGGCAGGCAAGGTGCTGCCTGAAGGCCAGGGATGGGTGAGAGGAACTATCTAGGTTCCTTCCTGTCTGGCACGTGTGATTCATAGAATCATAGAATTTAGAAATTGAAAAGAGGGACCTGAGATAAACATCATCTACTTCAACCCCTCATTTTACTGAAAAGGAAACTGAAGCTCACAGCTGGGCAAGGACTTGTTCAAGGTCACCTACTTAGCTAGGATTCAAACTGATGCCTTCTGACTCCAAATTCTATGTTGTGGAATCCCTGGTTTCTTTCAAGACTCCACTCAAGTGCCCCCTTCTTCATAAAGCCTTTCCTGGTCTGGTCCCCAACCCCACCCCCAGCTGCTAGGCTCCTCCTCAATCTGCCTTGGATTCCTTTTGCATGTATTGCGAATATGCTGGTGTGTACATTTTGTCACCTTCACTAAAATGTAATCTCCTTGAGAACAGGAACTGATTCATTTCTGCTTTTGTACCCCTGCTGCTTAGCACAGTGCCTGGCCCATAGTAAAAGATCAGTAAATGTTGGTTCATTGGTTCCTTATTTCTCCTCAGTAATAATAGCCCAGCCCCTTATCATTATCAACTATGTATGGGAGGCTCCTAGGCAGCCAGCTCCTGCTCTAAGCAGTTCTGGAACTGCAGGAATCTTGCAGACAAATAGAGGTGACTCTGCTGGTAAGAGGAGGCAGGTCACAAGAACTGGGAGGAAGCAAAAGAAAGGGAGAACTTGATTTTTGTGTCTCTTTGAGAACGGTATCCTTAGTGACTGAGAACAGAGGGTCTTTTGAGAAAGGCTTGAGACCTCCGAACAGGAAAGGAAGACTTTCTTATCTATCCCCTTCGGTTCTTCTTTCCTTTTAGCACCTCCAAGACCCAGCCAACCTTGAGGGGACAGAAAGAGCAGAGTCTTCATTTTTACTGACATTCTGGAATATAACTTGAGAAATTAATGCAGCACTCTTAAAGATGCCAAGCTGTACTCTGCTGCAAAAGCCCATCTTTTAATATCAATATTCTCTTGGTGAATATGAATGAATATGACAAATGTTGAATATGAATTAGGTGATGGTGACTCATGAAACAACCACCTTAGAAAAACCAAGATGGTGACCCAAAGGTCAGTGGAAAAGGACATAGTTTGTAAAAGCGTGTAGGCTATAGCTTTGCCAACAATGACTTTTTAACGTGAAAGTAGCATAATAGATGCTACCAGGGACTCTCTTATAGATAATCCAAACAAACTGGCCTGCTTGGGGTTTCCATACATGAAATTCCCTCTCCCACCTCCATGCCTTTGCAAGGGGCAACTAAGTGGTGCAGTGGATAGAGCACTAAAGTTGGGAGGACCTGAGTTCAAATGTGACCTCAGACATTTACTAGCTGTGTGACCCTGGGCAAGTCACTTAACCCCAATTGCCTTAAACATCTGGGGCCATCTCCAGTTGTCCTGATGTATGTCTTGCTACTGGACCAGATGGCTCTGGAGGCGAGAGGTTCGTGACTTTGCACAGCCATCCCTCACTTAAATCCAATTCACTGCAAGTCATGACATTACCTCCTGATGTCATGTTTCTCTTCAAGAATGAAGAATAACAACAACAACCACCACCATGCCTTTGCATAGGTTGTCTGTACCCCATGTCTGGTATGCTCTTCCATCTCACTTCTGCCTCTTGGAGTTCCTAGCTCTTTTCAGAGCTTAACCCTTACCCAAGATTTCTTCTGATCTTTCCAGTTGTTAGCGCTCTCTCTTCCCCTGGAGAGAAAAAAAAAAAGTTTGTATTTACTTCTCTGTGTTCACACTGTTTTCCCTCAATAAAATGTAAGCTTCTTGAGGGTAGAGACTATTTCTTTTTTATTTTTGTACTCCCAGAACCTAGTACAATTGCCTGGCTCATAGGAGGCCCTTCAAACACATGTGTTTAATTAAATTGAATTAGGATCAGAAAAGAAGGTAGGCTGATCATATAGTAAGATGACAGATAAAAAGACCAAGTACTGCCCTAATTTAAAATAATATTAAAAGAACCAAAGACAGCATGAGATGGTGGATGGAAGACCAGTCCTATATTAGTAAGACCTGGCTTTATGTCCTACTTCTAACACATATAGCCTTTGTAACTGAGCAATGTCATTTAGAGTCTCAGTGGCCCCAGACAACTCTTTAAGACAGGGGTCCTTACCTTTTTAATGGTAGTCTGTCAAAGCCTTTGGAGCCTGTTTCAAGTCAAGCCAACAAGTATTTATTATGTGCCAGTCACTAGGAATAATTTTTTTAAATATGTAAAATAAAATTCATAGGATTGCAAAGGAAACTAATTATATTGAAATACAGTCATCGGTAACAATGATCAACTATGAAAAAACTTTGCCACTCTGATCAATACAGTAATCTAAGACAATTCCAAAAGACTCGTGATGAAAAATGCTATCTACCTCCTGAGAGAGAACTCCACATACAGATGAAAATATATCGTTTTTCACTTTCTTTATTTTTCTCGCCTTTTTTCCCTGCAACATGGCTAATATGGAAATATGTTTTGCATAACTTCACATGTATAATGGGTATCATATTGCTTGCCTTCTCAATGGGTGAGGGAGGGGCTGGAGGGAAGGAGAGAATTTGGAGCTCAAAAAAATTTTTAATGAATGTTTAAAAATAGATACAGTCATCAAACTATCTTTAAGCAAGTTCACAGACCCCCAAGTTAAGAATTCCTGGGCTATTTTGCAAAGCAATCTGGATTGGTGATGAAAGTTCCAACAAGGCAGAGTTCTCTATGCCAGTAGAATCACCAGTCTAGTTCACCCCCTACCCCCCCTTAAAAATGGAAGGTCTTTGCTATGTTGAATGGACATTCTATATAGGATTTATGGGAAGATATGAACACGAATCGCTAAAGACAAGAAAACAGGGATGGGTCTTGATCGGCCTTCTCTCCCCACTCTCTTTAGTGGTTGGAGGACTTATCTTCATCGCTCCCCTAATCTTTTCTCTTCTCCGCCTCAAAAAGCCAAATCCCCAACCCTAAGACTCATGGCTTGGGGATGGAGGCATGGGGTTGGAGTGGGGGAAGGGCTAAGGGCTGGACAGAGTGTTTAGGGTTCCCAAAAGAAAGGCGCACTACTCTTTGCCTTCTCTATCTATCCCCAGTCTGTGAGTTCTAAAGGCTAGCAGCAGGGGGCGCTCGAAGTTCAGTCGTGGCATAGTCCATCAGACACTTATATAACTTAAGAAAAACAGGACTGGGAGGGGGAGACAGGGAGGAAACATGTGAGCATACACCCAGAGACCATATGTCTCTTACATACCCGGTGTCAGGAGATACATTACACATATAGACAGAACACACAGTATACACACTGTAGCATCACATTCAAGTACTTCATAGGAAAATTAGAAACCTGGATACCCAGAGACACAGTCAAAAACAAGGAGGGGTAGTGGGAAAAGCATTGTATTTGGAATTAAAAATCATGAGATTGAATCCTAATCCTGATACGTGCCCTTGGACAAGTCAATGATCTCCCTAATCATCCGTGACTCCTGTAAAGTAAAATTTTTTTAAAGAGGCTTGACTAGATAATCTCTAAAGTCCTTTCTTGCAATAAAACCCCATGATTCTATAAGACAGAGCCTGGGAAAAACACCAAGCACCCAGCACCTGCACCAAGGCTAGTTGGTTAGGTAAGACCACACCCTGCAGGGTAGGACGAACAGAAGGCAGCCCGGAAGGAGTGCCAGCCCAGACTCTGGGTGATTATGGCATGGGTTAGCAACTGAGCCTGTCAGTGAGATGTAGACACAGATGTGTGTGGTGTGGTGGGTGGGTGTTGGGCACAGCAGTGCATGTAGAAGCTCTAGAAGCCCTTTCAGCTTCTGTGTTTGCTGCCCATCACCAACCTGCCACCCACTCCCCATCTGCCACTTGATGTCGGCACACACTTTGCACAGGAGCTGAGGCATCCTAGCATCACATGTACCCAGAGGCAGAGTCACGTGTCACTCACCCACCCACTGATGAAGACACATATCATACCCAAGGATATAATAGACATACACCAGGATATACAAAAACAAATGCAGATACACTGACACAAATATATGCACACAGTCACAGGCTTAGGCCCACTGAGAGACACCCACAGCATCTAATATACACAGATAGTTCAATAGATATGATTTCATCAGTGTGTATCCTCCCTCCTCCCACACAGATAGAAATAATAGGGAGCATTTAGATAGCACTCTACTTACAATGCATTTTACCTCAGTGGATGCTTAGTACAAACCTGTGAGGTAGGTAGTGTTGTTATTATCTCTGTTTTACAGATTAAGCAATTGAGGTCCAGAGAGGCTGTGACTTGCCCAAGGGCACACGGCTAGGAAATGGTATTCAATCTAAATCTTCTAACTCCAAACACAGTGTCATTCCACTATATAACTACATAGAACCTCCAAACCTTAGGCATAGGGTTTCAGGGTTCTAAAGTGGCTAAACCCCTTACCTGGTAACC
Source organism: Dromiciops gliroides (assembly GCF_019393635.1). NCBI lineage: Eukaryota > Metazoa > Chordata > Mammalia > Microbiotheria > Microbiotheriidae > Dromiciops > Dromiciops gliroides. The sequence continues at coordinate 153,881,269 of NC_057864.1, read as the reverse complement.
ATATTTTGGGGGATGGGCTTCTCTGCATTTACCTAGGCTAGTCCTTAGACTAGCCATCTTTGGGCCTTTCTTTTGCCACTTTTGGGCAACTAGGTGGCTTAATGGATAGAGCACTAGCTCCTGGAGTCAGGAAGACTTGAGTTCAAATCTGGATTCAGATACTTACTGGTTGTGTCACTCTGGACAAGTTGCTTAGCTTTTATCTGCCTCAGTTTCCTTAAGTGTAAAATGGGGATAATAAAAGCATCTACCTCCCAAGGTCAAATGAGATAAAATTTGTAAAGCAGATAGCATGGTGTCTAGCACATAGTAGTAGGTACTTAGTAAATACTTGTTTATTTCCTTGAAGCCTTTCCATCTTAAGACTTGCCACAGATAGTGCTCTGCTGGCACATAGCCTTCAAGAACTCTGGGTCTTCTCAGTGCTTGTAAGCTCCCTGAGAGTGGAAATTATTTCATTCTTTGTTTCCCCAGCACCTAGAACAATGTCTGGCAAACAGTAGATACCCAATGTAATGAACCCACTAGTATGGTACTCTCTCCTCATTGGTGGAGATTAATGTCCCACAGCTGTATGAGGTGTGGAGTGGAGTGGGTGAGAACAGAGGAGAGGAGAGCCATAGGTTCTTCCGTCTCTTTGAGCACTTTCTAGATTCTAGAGAAAAGATGGATGATGCCAACCCCATTTCAGGCTGCTAAAATGAAAATAAGACTCTGGGAAGAAGATGACATGAGGGGAGTTAGCAGGCACCATCACCTCCCTATCCCCAGCCTGCTACATTAGCCACTACAAAGAATTTCCCTTTTGGGTAAGAACTGAGACTCTCTTGGTTGAGATATCTTGGTCCCAATGAGAGAGCTCCTTTTCTCTGCAGTGTCTGGTATATTCTTGTGTGTGTGTGTAATTTATATATATGGATATATACACATATATGTACATATGTATGTATGCAGATATACTTTCTCTGATTTTTGTTTTGCTATCAACTTGGATAGATGTATTTCTTTGCTATTTGCTATATGTGTTCATTGTGGAACTAGTATTTGATGGGGAAAGAGTCAAGATTTGGCTATAAAGCTTGCATCCTCCTTTCCCTCTGTGATGAGTAAAATCTGATGAGACCTTATTCTTGTTCCAAGTGTAGGGAAAACTAGCTGGGGTTTATTTATAAATGAGAAGCTTTAGCACCAAGTTTAGCATTAAGCATTTATTAGTGAAAAGAGGACACCTAGGGGGGCAGCTAGGTGGAGCAGTGGATAAAGCACTGGCCCTGGATTCAGGAGGACCTGAGTTCAAATCCAGCCTCAGACACTTGACACTAGCTGTGTGACCCTGGGCAAGTCACTTAACCCCCACTGCCCCACAAAACAACAACAACAACAACAACAAAACAAAACCCCAAAGCCAAAAAAGAGAACACCTGGGTCAGAGAGCCAGGAAAAGACCTATCTAACCTAGCATCCTCAGCTTCATCCACCAACAGCCTGACTTGGTTCTTCTCTCTAATCTCCTGCCACCACCTCCGAGTCCCAGACACAAAGAGGAATTTCCTATGTCTGTGAGAGTGGAAGCTCCTTTCATGTCCAGAAGAGAGGCAATCTCCCACACACCACTTGAAGCTAATTGGCTGGTAGCATTCGAGTCCATTGATTGACATGACTTGAAGGTGGTCTTAAGTTAGTTAACTTCCTTTAGTTAGTTAGGCGTTGGGGGGGCGGGGTGTGTGGCTGTGGGTGTGTGGGTGGGTGGAAGGGGGTTCTGAGTCTACAGCTTCTGAGAACAATACACTTGAGGGCCAGGCAGTTATGGTTTCAATTAAGTCAACTTTAAGTGGGTTAATCAGCGAAATCAATCACTCTCACTCAATTCAATCAATCCAAATCAATCTCCTCCAGGTGGGGCCTTTGGGTGTTGGCAAATCCCATTATTTTCCCACACCTCTAAGTAATGAACATCAATCAGAAGTTTAGCTTCAGCCTGAAAACCATGTGCCCTAGACTAAAATTTTTTCAGAAGCAAATAGAAATAGCTCTAGCCCGGTACCCTCTCTCCCTGAAGAGAGTAGAGTCACAAAGCTTCTTCTGGCTTCCTACCTCTTGCTTCTTCTCCTGGCAGGAAATAAAGTCTTCCTTGGAGAGAAGAGGCTAGAGATGTCTAGTCAACCTCCCTTTGAGCCACACAATGATGTTCTCATGCTATACATGGGGTGGGGGGGTCGTAGTCTTCACTGCACTAAGCTTGTAGATTGATTGATTGATTGCTGTCATGGTGACCCATGGGAGAAGTACTTTAGAAGAGGACAGATAGATTAGAGAGATATACATACACGTATGCATAACATTGTATATACTCTAGGCACCAAGATGGTCAGAGACATGCATAGAAATAGATACACAGAAAGTCTCCAAATACACAAAAATATTTATAGCAGTACTTTTGGATACAGCAAACAGCTAGAAGCAAAGTATATGACCATCAGATGGGGAACTGTTAAACAAATAGTGGTCCATGAATGTAATGGAATATTACTGTGCTATAAGAAATGTTGAATATTATGAATAGAGAGAATATTGGAAAGACATATCTAACTGATGCAGAATAGAATAAGCAGAGCCGAGAAAACAATTGACGTAATTATTACAACAACATAAATGGAAGGGACAACCACCACAAGATAATCAATCAAAAGTGAATGTTGCAAAATTACAAGCTCTAAGAAGACGTTTCACTTTTCTCCTCCCCTTCTCCCACTCCTTTGCAGAGGTATAAAGGGGTGGGGTCCATGGGTATGGAACATTGCATATATTTTCAGGATTTTTATGCTTTGATTGGTTTTGCTGATTGGTTTTGTCCTCTTCTTCCTTTTTTTCTTTTTTCCTTTAAAATATTCTTTGTTATATGGGGCAGCTCTCTGAGAGGGGAAGGGTAGGAATACTGGGGCCAATTTAGGTGATGTAAAAACAAATGTTCAATAAAAATTATTTTTAAAAAGAAATAGATACACATAGAATCATAAATCACACCCTTGTGCATATTTGACTCTTTCTTACAAATATGTATAAATTTAGTATCATGGCTCTGTGGTGGGAACCAAGATGACAGACTTTAGAATGTCTAGTGATGGGATAAGTTTATGAGACCTTTGCCCCCTGCAGTCCTAAAGAGCTATGCTTTCATAACATTCTAAACAGGGCATGGAGATGGGCAGACACAGTGAGGCTGTAGTTCACACACAGAGATACATCACACACTTGTTATATGTTCAACTTCTCTCTCCACCTTCTCTCTGGGTCTGATGTAAGCCATTGCAGTGGACTGGATAGATGCACTCTTTGACTGGATCCCTGCACCCCCATATTGCCCTGGCTAGAATTCCCTGCACATTATTCTCTACTGCCACCACCCCCTATTCTTAACTCCTCCATTAGGGCAATAAAAAAGACCATGTCAAGAGAGGGAAGAGAGAGGGGAGGGAAGTGCTATGTAGCTGCTGGGCTTGGCATTTTCCAGTTCTTGAGCCGTTGAGGGGGGCATTGCCCTTTCCCTGCCCTGGCTCATTCCTGCTGACGCCCACTCCGGAATGTCACTTATGGATCCCTCTCTCAGCTGGAATCCCCCCTCAACCCTCCCTCCTCTAGGAAAGTTCTTTGCTCTGCTGAGCATCACTCTAACCCTTTCTTACCCCCTACCCTCAGTTGTCCAAATCTTTGCCAGATGAGAAGGATCAAAGGACCATAGATTTTACAGCTAGAATAAACTTTAGGGATCATCTATTCAAACCCCCTCATTTTACAGATGAGGAAACTAAGGCCCAAAGCAGGAAAGTGACTTCCCAAGATCCCACAGAGGAAACTTAGGTCCTGGGAGGGAACTAAGAGAGGAGGGAAGAGAACCCCTAAGGGGATATGGAATTTGGAACAATATGTCTCCTACTCCCCCCACCCTACTTATTTTTAGTGGGTCTGGGTTTGAACTTGTGATTCAACAGAAAACTTCCTGAATAATGTCAGCTCAGCCACTCAGCAGAAATTTATGGTCTTAAGGAGGTGCCCACAGCACTGGGAGGTTAAATAATTTGCCCTAGGGTCACATACCTCTTATCTGTCAGAGGAAGGACTAGAAACCAGACTTTGATCCACTATTCCATACTGTTCCCCTTAACCCCACTATTTTAATCAACATGAAATTAGGTTAAAAAGAACATAAAGGGGGCAGTTAGGTGGTGCAGTAGATAGAGCATTGACCCTGGATTCAGGAGGACCTGAGTTCAAATCTACCCTCAGACACTTAACGTGTACTAGCTGTGTGACCCTGGGCAAGTCACTTAACCCCAATTGCCTCACTAAAAACAAAAAAAGAACATAGAGGGCTTTTAGAGGAAAAAGAGGTTGCTTAGGAGTTGCTTCTCTGTGTCGCTGGAGTCTGGACCTGGATTGCTTATACCCAACACTGACTGACCTCTGGCTCCTCCCCAAACTGTCACACAGCTCTGCCCTAAAGTACAAGTGCAGATTTATGTCCAAAAAGTGCATGGGAGCCTAGGAAAAGAGAGGGTGTCCAGAAGAAGGACCCATTTACGAGATCTAATTTGAGGGCCTGGAATCAACTCCTCTGCCACTATGTTCCCACAGAAACATACAATATGAGCATTTCCCTGTCTACCCATAGGCCAACCCCTAACAAAGCTGCAAAGTTCAGGACCTGTGGTGAAAAGGATGGCCTTTGGGGAGCTTTGGGAGGGAACTGGGTACCCTTTCAATTATTCCCTTTTCTGAGGAAACGAGAATGAATGAATGAATGAAGTATTAAAAAGTTACTATGCACAAAGCCCTATGGGAAACCACTGGGGACACAAATAAAAGATCAAGACAGCCTCTTTTCTCCAGGAGCTCACATCCTAATGGGGAAGAAAATATATATGGAAGGTCAGCTACAGGTCAAATGGCAAAGTCCCATGATCCTTAGGATGCAGGGGAAAAAGAGATGTTGAATATCTCTTCTTTAATGTTATTTACACTGATAAAATCACATCATATTTTTATGTTGAACCATTTGATATCACCAAGGACTGGTGGCAAGAACTTTTTTTAGGGGCAGGAGAGGTAGCTGTGACAGTAGCTCCTGCAGGATGCAAGCCTGCCTCTCTACAAAGCTTCTCTCCCAAGATGATGTCTGAGGGCACCAGATGGGAAGCATGGCTAGTCTCAAGGCTTTTGTGTTCAGGGTCCTGGGCTGTCTTCATCAGGGTTCAAGGGGGAATAGTGGTCAAGGGATTGGATTGCCTGGCACATGCTGCCACTTGTCTCTCCCTCAGGGCACTCCACTGCTTCTGCTAGGCTAGTTTTCCTGCCCGGTGTGTTGCAGTTGGTGAGCAATTGGTAAGAATGGCTGGTCCTCCTCTCCATAGAAGTTTCTTCTTCAGATAATAGCTGTGTGAGCAGGACTAGAAGTAGGGATGATGGTCTAAGTGGTGCTGCCACTCCCAGAGTTCCTGAAATGACTGAACAACAGCAATGCTAGTCTTATCATTTCTGCATACTTCTTTCCCTCTGTGAATAAGTCACATTCTTGTGGTTTGTTGCATGTGGTGACAGAAAGAGAAATGAAATGAGGGAATATATGATTGAATGAAGCATCTAGTTACAGTATCAGTAGCAGACTATGGGGCTTGGATGTGACAAATCTCTGAGATCAGGGAATCTAGGAACCTGTCCAAGTCTAGGGAACCAAGGAACATGCCAAGGTTCAGGGAACCGAGGAATATGGCCAGATCTGTAGGGTTCCAAGACCCTAGGTATACCTGGCTCAGGAAGTATTGTCAAAGAAGTAGCTATCGCTGATCTCAAAACACAGAGTTCCCATTGTCCAACTCTTGCTCTCAGTACATCCCAGTGTACAAAACATTCTGCAGGGAACACCTGGAACATGGAAACACACCCAGACTCACAGTGAAAATGATCCAGATTACCAGACTTTCCCACACTGCACTGCTGTGTTCTTTCCAGCAACATCCACCGCTACAACAATCACAGCCTGAGGACCAGTTTAAAGAGCACCAGTCCAGAACTGGAGCCTTTATACTCTGCCTCCAGTCATCTCCAGAGTGGGAGAGAGTTCAGTTGTCCTTATTAGGGCTTTGGCCGTGATTCCTGCCTTTCTCTCTAACTGCTCTACTGCCTTCCTGATTGGAGAAAACAAAGCAGGCACAGGGAGCTCCCTCACTCTAGCCAAGTGTAAAAGATCTGGGACATTTAGCTAGGTGGATTCTAAACTGGTAGAATGTCACAACAGTATGGACCTGAAGTGCACCAGGAATCTGTACTTGACCCTGGGCTGTTTAGCATTTTTTTTTTTTTTTGGTGACTTGAATTGACCAGTTTGACTAGCATACAAGTTAGATTTGTAGGTGGTTAAAAAAAAACAAAACGCACTGAATGACAAAGTTAGGATCAAAAGAAATTTCAACAAGATAGAATGAAAGAATCTAAGAAGATGAAATCTAATAGGAATAAATGTAAAGACCTATACATAGTCTTTTTGTTGTTGTTCTGACATTTTCAGTCATGTCGGACTCTTCTTAACCTCATTTGGGGTTTTCTTGGCAAAAATATTGGAGTGGTTTGTCATTTCCTTACTTATGAGGAAACTGAGGCAAACAAGGTTAAGCGACTTGCCCAGGGTCGAAAGGATAATAAGTGTCTGAAGACAGATTTGAACTCAGGAAGATGTCTTCATGACTCCACGCCTTCCACTGTACCACCTAGTTGCCCATATCTACTCCACAAATATAAGGTGGGAGAGGAATGTCTAGACAGCAGTTCATCTGAAAAAGATCTGGGGGTTTAGTGGAAGTTTCTGCCCTAGGCCCTCTTTATCCCTATACTATATCTCTTGCTGATTTCATTGGCTTCCATGGATCAATTATCATCTCTATGCAGATGCTTCCTAGATCTATATATTGAGTCCTAGTCTCTCACTTAAACTCTAGGCCTGCATCACCTATGTGTCCATTGGACATCTTGAACTGGATGTCCCATAGACATTTAAAATTCACCATGTCTAAAGCTGAACTCATTATCTTTCCTTGAAAACCCTCTTTCTCCTGAATTTTCCTATTATCTTCAAAGAAGCCATCATCTTCCCACTAACCTAGGTTGTCAGGCTTGGTGTCATCATTAACTCCTCACTCTGACTCACCTCACATATCTGATCTATTACCAAATTTTGTTATTTCTACTACCCTCACAACATCTCTTATAACCATCCCCTTCTCTCCATACACATAGCTACCACCCTGATTCCGGCCCTCATCATCCCCTTTCACCTGGACGATTGCAACAGTTTTCTAATCATTCTCTCTGCCTCAAGTCTCTCCTTGTGCCAATCCATCCTCTACTTAGAGGTCAAAGTGATTCTCCCAAAGCAGAGGAAAATCTGATCCTGTCACTGCCCAACTTCAGTCACTCCATTTGTTTCCTATTACTTCCAGAATCAAATATAAAGTCCTGTTTTGCATTTAAAATTCTGCCACCCCCTAGCTTTTGGGTAGTCTTATGCTTTCCTTTCCTTTAGTGTACTGGCCTACTCACTATTCCTCTCTCGCAACACTCCATCTCTGCCTCTTAGAATCCCTGGATTCCTTCAAGACTCAATTCAAGGGGGCAGATAGGTGGTGTAGTGGCTAAAGCACCAGCCCTCGGTTCAGGAGGACCTGAGCTCAAATCCAGCGTCAGACATTTGACACTAGTTGTGTGACCCTGGGCAAGTCACTTAACCCTTATTGCCCCACCAAAAAAAAAAAAAAAGACAATTGAAATGATACTGTCTGCAGGGAAGACTTTCCCAGGCCCCTTAAGATACTAGAGACTCATTTTGTAAGATTGCTTTTCATGTATTCTCAACTAATATTGTATTTACCTGCTTCTTTATATTTTGGAGGCCCCCCCCCATTAGAAGGTAAGCTCTTTGAAGGCAGGGTCTATCTTTGCCTTTCTTTGTATCCTCCTTCCCCCCACTTAGCATGGTGTCTGGCACATAATAAGCATAATAAGCATTTAATAAATGCTTATTGAATGAATGAATGAATGAATTTTCAAGTTGAGTCAACAGTGGGTTATGACTATCAAAAAAGCTAATAAGATCTTAGGTTGAATTAGAATATACACAGTGTCCAGAACAAAGGAATCTATAGAACCACAATACTTTGCCTTAAAGATACCATCTGGAATATTGTGTTTAGTGGGGAGCCACATTAGAAAAGACACTAAGTTGGAGAGTGTTTGAAGGAGGTTGGCCATTATGGTGAAGAGCATGGCGTACAAATATTTGTTGAAGGAACTGGGAACGTTTGGCTGAAACAGAGAAGACCATGTTAGGAAATGATAGCAATTTTCAAATATTTGAAAGGCTCTAATATGAAAGAGAGATTAGGTTGTGGGGCTTTTTGTTTGTTTTTGTGGGTTATTTTTGTTTTTTGTTGTTGTTGTTTTCTTGGTCTCAGAAAGCAGAACTGGGAATAACAATCCATGGAAAGGCAGATTTAGGTTCGATGTAAAGAAAAACTTCCTAACAATTTGAGATGTCCAAAATTGGAATGGGCTTCCATGGGAGCCTCCAGCCTGGAGGACTTCAACAAAAGTTACGTAAATATTTTTAACAGTATTATAGAGAAAATCCTTGTTTTAGCATAGGCTGTATATAATGATTGTTGAGGTCCTTTTCACTCAGATTCTGTGTTTGCTGATGGATGGGGAGTAATCTTGGGAATTCCTCCCTACCCCCAAGTCTTACCTCCTTTGAGTCCCCACCCAGAGCTTCTTCAATATCTCAGAACATGGTTCGTGTCCAGTTTTCTACCAACGAAAGTAAAAGGACCCCAGCTCCTGTGCAAGTACTCAGGGTAACACTGCATTCAGGTATGTGACAACCTTTAATTCACCCTCACAGGAAATGTGAAGCAACATAACAGTAATACAATAAAGGATCAATATAATGCTCCTTTAACTTCATTGAATCACACTCCAGAGTCAACACTTTTCCATTACACTGAGTCCCTTTC